>NW_027492895.1:0-457865 GCF_021521415.1 Bidens hawaiensis
GTTTTAAATATAATGATTTGTTTTATGGTATCAAAGAAGAGATTGAATGTTATGTAACGAATGCTTCAAGTAAACGTTTCCGCGAAAGTTTTAATTAACTCTGATTGCAAGAACTGTGTTTATGAGTAAATCCGATGCTAAAGTAGGGCTACCGGGAATGGGGCCTTACAAGTTGGTATCAGAGCATAAGTTCGAGAGATTTAAGCATCCTACATGCTTAGACTCGAACAGAGAATGAGATTTAAAATGAGAAAGAAAGAAGATGCCAGTTCAAGATAGCCATGTGTCACTCAAGCAAGCTTAGTAAAGGTAAAGTGTATGGTAAATGGTGTATGTTAATGTTGGCTTATTTGCTAAATGAAGAATGAGTGCAGTTAGGGATAGGATTAATTGATCTTGATTGATTAACTGTTTAAGAGTAGAAACAAGCACAAGTGAAATCATGAAGGGAAGTATGTAGAACCTGAGGAGTAACGCAAATAGTTAATTACACTTGATCAACGTCATTAACTACTTACCTTACGAATCATGTGCTAAATAATTCCTAGAGTGATAACATTTATGTTTCCTTATAGATAAGATAGATGACTGTTACAAAAGAGGCGGACACGAGAAGAATCTGAGGCAGAGCGATATACGAAAACTGCATGACTCCAACTGCAAAAAGTAATGAAGAAGGATCACGCTTGGAGCTTGTAGTCAGATATGCTAAGAGAGTTGCCAAATTGTCACAAAAGCATCAAAGGAAGCCATTGGAAAGACGAGGCGAGAATTGAGACATCGAGAGCCTCATGGACAAGCTACCTTAATAGCTAGAACACATGATCACCACCTGATGACTAAAAGTCAGGAGTAAGAAGGATAACCCAGAAAGCAAAGGCGATTCAATAAAGTGTGTAAATATAAGAAGTTTTTCTTTTACAAGGAATAAGTTAGGTTTTGGGGACGAAACCTCTTTAAGGAGGGAAGACTTGTAACATCCCGAAATTTCCAAAATAATATTAATTATATTACTTAATAATAGAGGTAAAGTTTACTCGGGTTATCAGGAAATAAATAAATAGAGTAGGAGTTGGTATGGGTCGGGCTAGTGTTGGGTAATGGATATTGGTTATGAAAGAAGGAAGGAGAGTTCATAGGCTTAAGCCCATGATCCTAAATAGAAATACCATTAATCACCATTTAATCCTCATTCTCACATATTCCATACACCACCAAAACACACACAACACCATCTTATAACCCGAACCAAGATCCGAAGGCGAAAACCCGAGCTTGTTGGTGCTGGAACGTCGTGACAGACCAATACAACATCAAGTCTTAACCGTGTTCGTAGTTCGACTCGTTCAAGGTACGTTTATAGTTAGAGATCGTTTGTATAGGTTCGGTTTGATTTGGGAAATCATAGATCTGTGTTAGTTTGTTATAAACGAACCCAAAACAACAAATATTACTGGAATTGATTAGCATTTGATAGGTTAATTATTAACCTAAAAGAACCCGTAACCTATATGCCTAAATCGCACCCCTTAAACATCGATGTTAGCCGATTTGATGGTTGGGGTTTGTAGGCGCTGGTCAGACAATTCCGTTGATACCAAAATCGTGATATTTGGTTAAGAAACGAAGGTTTAATTGCAGATCTAAGATCTGTTGACTATTTGCTGTTCTTGACGATTTTGACTTTGACCCTTGAGTCAAAGTCTGGATAAGAACTATGGGTGATTCGTTATGGGTGATTCTTTAGCTAGTTCGTTATGGGAGCTTAGCGAATCAGAGGGTGATTCGTTAGCTAGTTCGTTATGGGAGCTTAGCGAATCAGAGGGTGATTCGTTAGCTAGTTCGTTATGGGAGCTTAGCGAATCAGAGGGTGATTCGTTAGCTAGTTTGTTATGGGAGCTTAGCGAATCATAGGATGATTCTTTACCCAATTCGTTAAGCGCAAAGTAATGAACTAGGAGTTTAATATTAAGACAGAATGGTCCCTGGACTTAGAAAAGAATTATATAATTACATAACAGCCCTTGGAGTTTGGCAATTTATGAAAGAGACCTTTAAAGGTTAATGAGTAAAGATTAACTAACCGGGTAATGATTTAATGAAGTAAAACCGGCTTAGACACGTAAGACTAATTAAGTAGCAATGATAATGGCTAGAGTAGTATTTGATATTCAAATATTAAACAGTTAGACGCGCACAGCTCAAGAAGGAATAACCAGTAGCAGAAGAAGTAACCAAGTTCAGGTGAGTTTCTAGCCCCATTTCCTTGTTATGTTTTCGGGGATGTGTGCATACTCGATGTGAAGTGTGAATACACTTACCTTAAGTGGTAAGTGTATGCTATAGATATTATACA
Source organism: Bidens hawaiensis (assembly GCF_021521415.1). Taxonomy (NCBI): domain Eukaryota; kingdom Viridiplantae; phylum Streptophyta; class Magnoliopsida; order Asterales; family Asteraceae; genus Bidens; species Bidens hawaiensis. The sequence goes on from NW_027492895.1 coordinate 2,357, forward strand.
AGTAGCTAATATATAACGCTTGCCGGTGCTGTGAACGATCTTCGGATATTGCACGTATCGCCAAGGATAGTGACTGTCAAGTGGTTATTAGTGTGTATGATTGTTGATGTGACTCGCTTATTATGTAAATAATGTGCTGATAGGAAGTGGGTTATAGACAAGTAGAGGTAGAGTGTGATAGAAGTGGCAAGGGTCTAGTAAGGGTGTTAGTGGCATGACGATAGTGCGTGGTAGGGTAAGCCTATACGCGTCTTCGTTATTAAAGTGGCATAACGTGAGTGCGTGGTAGGGTAAGCCTATACGTGTCTTCGTTATTAAGTGGCATAACGTGAGTGCATGGTAGGGTAAGCCTATATGTGCCTTCGTTATTAAAATGGCATAACGTGAGTGCGTGGTAGGGTAAGCCTATACGTGTCTTCGTTATTAAGTGGCATAACGTGAGTGCATGGTAGGGTAAGACTATATGCGCCTTCGTTATTAAGAGGCATAACAGGAGTGCGTGGGAGGGAAAGCCTCTATGTGCTTCCGTAAACAAGTGGCTAAGTGGTTAGGGGCAGTTAAGTGGTTAAGTGGTAAGGTGAACAGGCTAGACAGTGGATTATGTGTCTTCGGATACATATATAATGTATGAAGTGGTTGCATGATAAGTTGCTTGATTAACTAGAACTCACTCAGCGTAGCTGACTTTTAGTATGCACGCAGGTAAACAGGTATATATGTTTATTGAGAAGGCGTGAGGATGACACATGGCATGGATTGAACGGCTGGCATATGAAGATGGAAGAAAAGATGTTTTAAATATAATGATTTGTTTTATGGTATCAAAGAAGAGATTGAATGTTTTGTAACGAATGCTTCAAGTAAACGTTTCCGCGAAAGTTTTAATTAACTCTGATTGCAAGAACTGTGTTTATGAGTAAATCCGATGCTAAAGTAGGGCTACCGGGAATGGGGCCTTACAAGTTGGTATCAGAGCATAAGTTCGAGAGATTTAAGCATCCTACATTTTTTGGGTAAAGGGATTCACCCGGTTAAATGCATTCCACACAATCAAAAAGTACAAGTAATATGACAGAGTGCCATATTAGTTCTCATGTATGACATGCCATACAAGAGTAAACAAACCAAAACCACCAAACATTGGTAAACACAGCCAAAGCTTACACAAGAACAATGTAAATAAACAAAACTAAAACAAATCAACCATTATCATCAATCTGGTGGGAAACTCCCCGCGGAAAGTGCCAATCCTCGAGAACCCGATTAACCCGTTCAGAATTCTTGAACTTTAGAGTCATAAGCTTTAGGCGCGTCCCCCTAATGATTTCGGTCCGCAACCATCTTCGGAGTCTTCAAAGAGTTCTTGAAAAGCCGGTTGTTTCGCTCCTTCCAGATAACGTAAACTGAAGCCCCAAATAGCAGCCGATTAACAACATTTACAATAGAGTTGGACATTCCAAATTGAGACACATATTGAAGAATATTCGCCCAACCATTCCTACATCCCTGAAACTTCCCTTTCATTCTTACAATACTCCAAACCTCAGCAGCGAACTTACACTCAAAGAAGAGGTGGTTACGAGAATCCGGCTCTCCATTACAAAGAAGGCAGCAATACAAGTTATAATTTGGATACCCACCAATTTTCCATCCCATAATACGATTCTGCGTGCTCAACCTATCATGAAGCACAATCCACAACATAAAGGAGTGTTTTGGAACACATTGAGAGAACCAAACAACATGCACCCAAGACACCTTATCAGCCGGTCTCCGAATAAGATTCCAAATTCCAGACGCCGAGAAATTCATTGAAGTCCCATTCTCATCCATTACCACGATCTTGTCCCTCTCATCCGGACAAATGCTGACTTCTTTTAGGTTCAAAAGAATTGGATACCTCAAAATCCAATCAGGCGGCCAACCCCAGTTATTATGATGAACAACATCACTGACACAGGTCTCTAAAGACAAGCCAGCACGATGAATAGCTCTAGGGTTAATATATTCAATTAAAGGACAAATCTCATCCCACTTATCATACCAAACTGAAGTAGATCTCCCATTCCCAATTTCATGCCATATAAATTTTCTAATCTGAGGACGGAACTGAAGAATTTTCCTCCATCCCCACGTACACGAGTTAGGAATCTGCAAGCTCCAAAAATTTCGCCCCTTCATTTTATACTCATAAATCCATTTAACCCACAACGAGTTACGCACATTGATTAAGCTCCAAATATGATAAACCAGCAGAGAGTTATTGACATCCCGTATACGCCGGATACCCAAACCACCTTCACACTTCGGCCGACACACAATATCCCAAGAGACTTTATGCTTTCCCTTATTTTGACCATAATCCCAAAGAAAGTTTTTAATCCGTTTCTCAAGATCAGCAATAAGTCTAGAAGGGAGAGAAAACACAGCAGCCCAATAAATATATAAAGACGAAAGAACAGACCTGACCAGCTGCAATTTACCCGCAAAAGATAAAGTTTTATTCTTCCAATCTCCAATCCGACTATCCATACAGTCCAGCAACCTCTTACAATCCCGGTAATTTAACCTCGTGGATATAAGAGGAACCCCCAAGTATTTAACCGGGAGCCTTCCTTCAACAAAGGGCATAATATTCAAAATACCACCTTTAACACGGTCCGGGACATTACAGAAAAAAGCGGTACTTTTCGGAACACTCGGAGTAAGCCCGGACATATCTTTGAAATCATTCAGAGCCCCCATAATAATTTTAGCAGAATTCACATCACCACGAGCAAACAGGAACAAATCATCCGCAAAGCAAATGTTGATAATATTTAACTTTTCACAACATCGATGAAAGCGGAACGATCCATCAATACGAACCTTTCGATGCAGAATCAACGTGAGAGCTTGCATAACCAGCGTGAAAATATAAGGGGACATCGGATCACCCTGTCTCAGACCTCTTTTACCACTAAAGAACCCGTGTAAATTCCCATTAACTGCTATCGAAAAAGAAGAAGTGGTTATGCACTCCATTATCCACTGAATCATCTTATCGTGGAAACCATACCCAAAAAGAATATCACGTATGAAGTCCCAACTGACCGTATCATAGGCTTTCTGGATATCAACTTTAAAAGCACATCTAGGCGGACCTGTATTAGTGTGGTAATTATGCATTAATTCTTGGGTCAAAAGGATATTATCAGAAATCCTACGCCCAGGCACAAACGCTGACTGATTAATATCAATTAACGACTCCAACCCCTTCATCATACGAACCGAGATAATCTTGGTAATGCATTTATATAAAGTGTTGCAGCACGAGATAGGACGAAAATCATTCGGAGTCACAATATTAGTCACTTTAGGAATAAGGGCAATAATGGTGTGGTTTACCTGTTTAAGGAGACTTCCTCTGCTGAAAAATTCACGAACCGCCAAACACACATCTTTCCCAACAATATCCCAAGAACTCTTGAAAAAGGCCGAGGAAAAACCATCAGGTCCCGGCGCTTTGGAATTCTCAATAGAGAAAACCGCATCCTTGATTTCCAAATCGGAGATAGGTCTAATCATAAACTCCGCCTGGGAGGCCGAGAGTTTAGTAGTAAACATCTGATTATCCAGTTTCCTCAATGGTTTCAAATCAGAGCCAAAGATGTTCGTAAAATGATTAACAAACACCGAAGGAACATCCAATCCCTCAAATAAACGGCCCTGAGCATCACTTATAATATCAATGCGACCCCTATGGTTTCGCATTTTCAAAGAATTGTGAAAGTATGCAGTGTTAGAGTCACCAAGCTTTAACCAATCAACTTTAGCCTTTTGTTTAAGGAATTCTTCCTCATCCTTAGCCGCCTCATGATAAGCCTTAAGATAATTACTCTGTTCCCGAATCAACTCCAAATTAGTAGGGTCAGTGTCAAGGCGGGTTTGACAAGCATCCAGACGGGTTCTTAGGTCAGTAACTATCTTATGGAGATTGCCTTGCCGGTACAGCAAAGAACGAATAGGGTGTTTTAAGTTCTGGAGTTTCTTTACCACGCGAAACATGTGATACCCGTTCACCTCAATATTCCAGCCTTTAGCAATAATATCATGATAACCCGGTTTTTCAATCAAGAAATTAGGGAATTTAAACGGTTTAGGCTTACCTTTAATAAGAGAGGGGAATTTCAATAGACATGGAGAGTGGTCTGAAATCCGGTACGGAAGGAACACCGCCGAAAAATCATTAAAAATCTCCAAGAATTTAGAGTTTCCCATCACCCTATCAAGCTTTTTAAAATGGCCCATACCCGTTTTCGGTTTATTGCTCCAAGTGTATTTGAGTCCGACCCCCTTTATATCCTCAACTTCAATGTTGTTAACACAATCACGAAAATCAATCATTCCAGTAGAAATTTTGGAAGAACCATGCAAGCTGTCTTCCAAACTAAGAGCACAATTAAAATCACCAAGTAAAGCCCAAGGTTTATCACGAGTGAGTTGTTTATGAACAAGAAGATTACGCCATAACTCCCTTCTTTTCAAATAACAATTCTCAGCATACACGAAAGAACCATACATCACCTTGCAATCAAGCTTAAACTTTAACTGAACGTGAAGAACCTGATTCGAATAATCAATAACCATAAGATCAACCAAATCCGTATTCCACCCCACAATAATCCGAGTACCTTTATCACAAACACTACCATTGCTGGTCCAATCCCAATTATTACAGATCTTCTTACAAACATCAAAAACCGCGTTTAATTTGACGTGAGACTCAAGAATAGCGCATACCTGAATATTATTATCTTGTATTACCTTACGAACCTCTTTTTGTTTAAGAGGGCGGTTCAACCCTCTTATATTCCAAGTGGCGATGGTACCCATTAAACACCCAATTCACCGGGTGTGCTTGCACCCTCAGAAAAAATATCCGCTTTCATAGCTTTAGCCACATCCGTAAACAACTCCTCCACATCATCATCATCTTCATCACTTTCCGACTCGTCCGCCAACTTACCAAACCTGTTACTGGTTTGGACAGTATGATTTTCCTTTAACTGGACCCCCTTAGCCATGGAAGTTGTAGGTTTACCCACAGGATAATTATTGTCTTGTTCTTGAGCGGATGGTTTATTTATAGTTTGTGGCACAGCAGGTTTAACCACCGGTCGGTAGACAAGATTATGTTTCTTGATTTGCGTATTAACTTTTTTCTTTCCCTTCACCCTCTGGAAACCATCATCATTAGTGACTTTCGTTTGTTCGTCATTTAACTTTCTATCGTGAACTTGTTTCGGGCACTGGGCGTTCGAATGGCCAAACACCTCACATAAAGAACATCTGGGGGGCTCCCAATCATATTCAACTTTAATCTCCGAGATCTTATTTGTCTCCCCCCACGTATCCGGAACAGCAACAACAAGCTTCCTTTTAATCTCCTGATTTGCATGGAGCTCAACCTGTACTCTAGCAAAACTACTTCTTCCCCACGATTCCTTACACATATTAGCAGTATAAGAGTCCATACTTATCGGATCCCCAATTCTTGACGCGAGCATACTTAGACCCTCCTCAGTAAAGGCACCCAGGGGAATGTTTTGTAATTTGACCCAAACCGGAACAGACCGTACATCCTCCTTCTCCAAATCTGACTCCATAGTCCAAATTTGGAGAATAATGGGAACATTCCTAATCATCCAAGGACCATCCTCAATCAACTTCATCATCCCAGCTTCCGTATGGAACTTGAAAAAGAAAAACCCTTTCGCATTCATCATTAGTCTCGTAAGCCCATATTTGTTCCAATTTTTCTTAGCAAAATCCTCAACAACCGGAAAAGGGAGTCTATTACCCAAAAAATAGCCAAACAAAGTATTATTAAACCTCTCTTTAACTTTCTTGACAGAATCAACCGGTATAACCACATCAACTCCATCCATCGTTGATTCAACATTTACTTTTCTTAAAGTTGCCTTCGATGTTTTGTTTTCAAGTTGAACAACACTCATGTAGGAAGGCTTTGAATTTTCCATATGTTTTTCCTTCCCTACATCCCTCTGAATATTAGACGATTCAGCTCCAACCACCTTATTTTCATTCGGAACAAAAGCTGAACAACCCTTATCTTGTTGACTCTTTAGCGAACCTGATCCAATACCCTTGTTATCGCTCAAGCAACCGCTAGCTTTGTTCCCCACTGCTGAACAACCACCAACATTATGGATAACGTCATTTAACGGAGCAGTGAATGTAGTGTTTGCAGCAAACGAACTAAAAGAACCCGTAACAATAGGGTTTCCCGAAGAACCAGTTTTCAGAACCCCCCTACGAGGGGGAGCCCCATCAATGTTCGTTACCCGATTCGCTGGAAACCCATGTATAATCTGATCAACAGAACCAATGCCACCCTTTTTCTCCATGCAACCCCAATAAAAATCCAGCCAAGATACCCCAAAATCAATATCAAGATCAAGATCAATAAATAAGGAAACACGAATCAGCCAAGATCAAACCAAATCAAGAACAATATCTCACTCACAATAAACCAAATCAGCCAAGAACAAGATCAAAAACAAGATTCGGCCAAACCAAGATCAAGATCAAGATCAAGAACAAGGTCCGCCAATAACAAGATCAAGATCAAGATCAAGAGCAAGATTCAGCCAAGAACAAGATCTCACGTAACAGCCAAGAACGAAGAAACCAAGAACAAGATCAAGAACCAATAACAAGAACCTTAATCCAGCCGAATCCAAGAAACCCAAGCCAGCCGAATCCAAGGAACCAAGAGGAGAATGGAACCTTAATCCAAATCTGCCCAAAGATCCAAGATCTAACAACCCCAAGAACGAACAAGATCAAGAAATAAGAAACAACCCTAACCTTGAAAACCACAAGATCCTTAATCAATTAATAGGGTGTTATCGATCTAACTAAACTATAACAATAGCCGTGATCAATAACAAACCTACTAAGCAATCAGAACCAAGGATTGGAACAAGATTAGAGCAACAAAAAACCCAAGGAAAGCCAAAAACCCTATGCGGCCGATCGCATAGGGTTAGATACCAAAATCGCCTTTCCTAGAGAGAGAAACTTGTTACCAAAATCGCTTCTCTTAGGATCCTTACCCTATTTTAAGCATCCTACATGCTTAGACTCGAACAGAGAATGGGATTTAAAATGAGAAAGAAAGAAGATGCCAGTTCAAGATAGCCATGTGTCACTCAAGCAAGCTTAGTAAAGGTAAAGTGTATGGTAAATGGTGTATGTTAATGTTGGCTTATTTGCTAAATGAAGAATGAGTGCAGTTAGGGATAGGATTAATTGATCTTGATTGATTAACTGTTTAAGAGTAGAAACAAGCACAAGTGAAATCATGAAGGGAAGTATGTAGAACCTGAGGAGTAACGCAAATAGTTAATTACACTTGATCAACGTCATTAACTACTTACCTTACGAATCACGTGCTAAATAATTCCTACATAGAGATATTTCTAAATGTCAAACCTTACTCGAATTAACGTATTATCACAAGGTTTACCCAATTTCACCTAGAAAAGCAAACAGTTAACATTATTCAGAGATATACATTCAAGTATACTCATAAACAACGTTTACTTGACAATACTTCAAAAGTGCAAAGTGTGCTTGAGAAGACATGATATATTATATATTAACATACAAGTATGCTCAAAGCATAAAGTGTACTAGAAAAGTAAAGTTTGTTTGAAAACTTCTGAAAAATTACAATATGCTTGAAGAACACTTGAATTATTATTTTAATATACAAGTGTGCTCTAAGCATGAAGTTTGCTCGATAAACAAAGTTTACTCGGAAATACTTGCAATTTCAGAAAGAGTATTCATATATATTCAACACATAAGTAAATAAATATTTTAACATGTGTGCTTGGCACATTTACCATGTTTACTTGATAGAGCTAAACATTTAGTAAATAGTCAAGTTTACTCGAAAAATATTAAATTTGATCAAATTCAATCCAAAGTCATAAAGTATGCTTGTTTTAAAGAAGTTTCAACTAAAACAACCAAGTTTACTCGAAACACTTATTCAAAAATATTTAGACACATTTATATCACACATTCATCGAGTATGCTCGAATGAGATGATCTTCTAATAAACAACCAAATTTACTCGAAAGTACATAAATATCAAAGTTTACTCGAAAATGCATGATCAGACATATTCATAACAAAGAAGTATCAAGTATGATTGAATGAGTTAAACTTCAAATAAAAACACCTATGTTTACTTAAAAGTTTAAAACATCAAAGTTTACTCGAAATTACATATGCAGACATATTCAAAGTGAAAATGCAACACTTTTTGAGTTAAACCTTATTGTTAAACGATTTCTAGTTAAGGTTCAAAGTTTAAGAGGAAATGGTGCATTAAGAGATCAAATTTCATTTTAAACAGTTTAAATCCTATATATTTAATGAAAAGATCTCAATATGGGATCATATTGATTAATTTACATTTTAATACTTCATTCTCAGCATTACTATGACATATTAGCCAGGTTAATAGCTAGTAATTACTTATCATGAAATTCAACTTTTCAAATCTTTTCTAACATTTGAGGTTGAATGGACTTACATGCCACGCAATACGGACTTACATGGCTTTCATTCAAGGTGTTCAAGACTTATTTTGATGTCCCGCCTTTGTAGTTCTAGTTTAAACCCTCATGTTTATAATTTTATAAACTTTTGGTTGATAAATAATCATTTTTCTCAAAATTCGTTCTTTGTCATATATATAAATTGTTTCATTATGAGTGACCGAATACCGACAGGCTTGTGTATGGCTGGCTAATTACTTTTCTTCCTATCATTTGGAGAGATTTATCTTGAAACATTCATATTTCAACCAAGTATCTCCACATTAAGTTTAGCATATTCATTATGTTTATATCACCTCAGATTTTACACATCATGAAAAGCTACCATACATATCAATGACTGCACTAATAGTCTTTTTAGCCTAATAAATCCATATGACTGGTATAAATAATCAATCTACCATCATTTCCCAAAAGGTTGGATCAATTTTCATTGAAAACCTTTTAAGCTTCTATAAAGCTTGAACCTGAATAATCTTATCATTTCTTAACACCATTAACTTTCTCAGTTTGTCAAAAATGATTTACTTTGAAAAATGTTTATTTGAGCACACAAGTTTAAAATCAAAGCATAATTTTGACATAAGCAATCAATAACATATTCAAGAATGACCACAAATGAATGGTACTCGTTAGCACAATTTAGACTAAACATAAAATTCTGACCAACATAAATTATGCAAAGTATATCCTGTCCTAAGCACATTATCATTTCAGATTATTCACTCACAAGCAAGATATTAGATAAGCATGCAGATTCATCATTTCAAAGCAGATATAGATACACCTATCTAGATATCATGATCAATCACTGAAATTATACGTAACTATCGTAGATACCTAAGTCAAAATATAGTCATTTAACGCACATATCAGTCAAACAGAAACACGTAGTCAAACATTGAGCACAACTTACTAACTCAAGACCTTTTCATAGATAGTCAGTTATCACAATGAGCATAAACCAACAACAAGACTTCATAAGAGTTGATCATGCCTAAAGCTTTTAATAGAAAATGAAATCTTGTTTTATCTAGTGGCTTAGTGAATATATCTGCCTAGGTTTCACTAGTGTCAACTCTTTTCATTTCTGTTAAACCTTTCTCACTGCAATCTCTGATAAAATGGTGTCTGATTTCAATATGCTTGGTCTTTTAGTGTTGGTTTGGATTCTTAAATATGAACAATGCAGTAGTATTATCAATATAAATAAGAGTGTTCAAGTAATTCAGACAATAATCCAACAGTTGATTCTGAATCCAGAGGAGTTGAGAACAGCAAGCAGATGCAGCAATGTCTTCAGCTTCAGCAGTTGAGATTAAAACAGTTGTTTGCTTCATTCTCATGTTGCATCCATCATAATCACTATCTGTGTAGGCATGTAGATCAAAAGCATGGTTCTTGGGATACCAAATGCGCAAATCAGGTTTTCCTTTCATAAATCTAAACATTCTCTTGACAACTATCATGTGAGAAACTTTTGGACTTGATTGGAATTTTGCACACACACATACAACAAACATAATGTGTGGTCTTGAAGCAGTTAGATACATCAATAATCCAATCTTAGCACTGTATTCATGTTCATCTACAAGCTCCCCCCTTTTCATCAGCTACCATTTTCTCATGAGTGTCCATTGGAGTAGAAGCAATCTTCATGTCTTGGCATTTGAACTTGTTCAAGATGTCTTGCACATACTTGGATTGACAAATGAATACTCAATCCATTTTCTATTGAACTTGCAATCCAAGAAAGCAAATCATCTCTCCCATTGAGCTCATACAATTCTTAGACTTCATAACCTCTTCAACTCCAACCCCATATGTTCATTAGTAGATCCGAAGATGATATCATCAACATATACTTGAACCAAAAGCAAATCTCTTCCTCTTTTCTTGTAGAAGAGGGTCTTATCAATGGCTCCCCTTTGAAAAACATTCACCAGTAGATGATTTGACTACTCATCATACCAAGCTCTTGGAGCTTAATGTAGTCCATACAGAGCTTTGTTAAGTTTGTACACTCTATTTGGATAGTCAGGATCCTCAAAACTTGGAGTTTGAGTCACATACACCTCCTCTTCTATTTTTCCATTGAAGAAAGCATATTTGAAATCCAATTGAAGTACTCTTATATTCTTTAAAGCAGCATAGGCTAAAAAAATTCTTATTGCTTCTAACCTTGCCACTGGTGCAAAAACTTCTTCAAAATCAATCCCTTCTTGTAGACATCCAAGAGCAACCAATCTTGCCTTGTTTTTCATTACAATCCCTCTTTCATCCTTCTTGTTTCTGAAAACCCATTTGGTGCCAATTGCGAACTCCTCTTGCATAGCTTCTACCCAACTATTGTTTTTCAAGGCTTGAACTATGTTCTTGGGTTCAATTTGGGATAAAAAGCAGGAGTACAAATAGATGTTTGTAGATTCAGATGCACTTTTAGTTACTCTCTCATGAAAGTCACTAATTATGTTTTCAGCTGGATGATTTCTTCCAACAGAAGAAGTTTGGTTGATTTGATTTGAAGTAATAGTTGAATCAAGATTTGTATCATTGAGATCAGGTTCTTCAATGACTAAATCTGATGATGCATTGTTAATTTTAGCTTCTTCAACATTCTGAGTTGATGTTGAGGCAAGATCACTTCCCATATTCAAGTTTTTATACAAGGTTTCAAATCTTGATTGTTTTTCAGCTTGGTTTTGATCTTGTTGATTAATTGTTTGTTCATGATTTAAAACATGATTTTCTTGATCTTGTTGACGATCAACATGTTCATTTTGTTCCTCTTCATATTCAACATTAGAAGCATTCTTATCAAAAGAAAATCAGTGTTCTTTTCAGCAACCTTGGACCATATCTGTCCAAATTAATATTCTTCTCTGAAGTAGCTTCAGGGACACTTGTTTTATATAAAGTATCATCAAAGTCCTCAGGGTAAATATTGAAGGATTTGATTAACTTCTCCAGATCAAATAACCAAGATGCTCCATCAACAGTTTTGAATTGATTTTCATTAAAAATAATATATGAATATCACACTCAGATGATCCTTCACATATATTTTGTATGCTTTTGTGTGTGGAATATCTAACAAAGAAACACTGTAAAGATTTTAATTGAAACTTGTTCAAATATTCTTTGTTATTTAATAGAGAACACTTGCAACCAAAGGGCTTGAAGAACTTGATATAGGGCTTCCTTTTATACAAAACTTTATAAGGAGTTTTATCTTGGATTTTGTTGAGAAGGACCATGTTCTGAACATAACAAGCAGTGTTTATTACTTTTGCCCAAAATGTAGCAGGCAAGTAAGCATCTGCTATCATGGTTCTTGTAACCACAATTAATCTTGTGTTTCTTCTTTCTAGAACCTCATTTTGTTCAGGAGTTCTAGGAACACTGAATTGTTGAGAAATTCCTTTAGCCAAACAAAATTCAGTCATTACCCCATTCTTGAAATCAGTTCCATTATCACTTCTCATAACCTTCACCATCGCATCTAGTTAGTTCTCAATCCTTGTCACACAGCCCTTAATCAATTCAGCAGCCTCATCCTTTGAGGTCAGAAAAGAAACCCATGTATATCTTGAAAAATCATCAATAGTCACCAAACATTATCTCTTCTTACCAATTCTAGGAACAATCACATGACCAAATAGATCCATATGAAGCATTTCAAGTACTTGTACAATGGAATTTAAGAGTTTTGTTCTGTGTGATGATTGTGCTTCTTTCCCTTTTGACAAGAAATGCACTTGTCATCCAGCTTGAACTTCCTTGTGGGTAAACCAGTGACATGTTCACCTTTAACAAATATTTATGTGCCACAATTTTATTTCATTATCAGTTGCTTTTGACACAAAACATGCCTCTAAAAATGGCATCTTTCATTCTTAATTCATACAAATTTTCATTTCTAGGAGCCATCATCATGAATATATCGGGATTACAAATTCAGGTTTGAGGATGAAACAATGTGAATCATCAAATTTCAACGTTATAAACCTTATCACACACCTGAGATATGTTCAAAGATTATATTGTAATCCTTCCACATAAAACACATTATCAAAAGAAACTTTGCCATTGGTAAGAATGCCTTTCCCCACAATTTTTCCTTCATTTTCATCACTACCAGAGGCAACTGGTCCTTCAAATTTCTCTTCATAGTTGACCAATAATCTTTTATCACATGTCACGTGCCTAGAACATTCACTATCCATGTACCATACATCATTCACTGTTCCTGCACAAATTAAAGAAAATATATTAGCTAAGTGATGAATTGGAGGATACCATTGATCCGACCCTTTATCGTGCTATGATTGGTTCTCTAATGTATTTAACGGCTTCTCGCCCTGATATTATGTTTGCTGTTTGTCTTTGTGCTAGGTATCAAGCAAGTCCACGAGTGACTCACCTAGCTGCACGAGTGACTCACCTGATATTATGTTTGCTGTTTGTCTTTGTCTTTGTGCTAGGTATTACCAAGATTATCTCGGTTCGTATGATGAAGGGTTTGGAGTCGTTAATTGATATCAATCAGTCTGCGTTTGTGCCTGGGCGTAGGATTTCTGATAACATCCTTTTGACCCAAGAGTTAATGCATAATTATCACACTAATAATGGTCCGCCTAGATGTGCTTTTAAAGTTGATATCCAGAAAGCTTACGATACGGTCAGTTGGGACTTCATTCGTGATATTCTTTTTGGGTATGGTTTCCACGATAGGATGATTCATTGGATAATGGAGTGCATAACCACTTCTTCCTTTTCGATATCCGTTAATGGGAACTTACACGGGTTCTTTAGTGGTAAAAGAGGTCTAAGACAGGGTGATCCGATGTCCCCTTATATTTTCACGCTGGTTATGCAAGCTCTCACGTTAATTTTGCATCGAAAGGTTCGTATTGAACGCTCGTTCCGTTTTCATCGTTATTGTGAAAAATTAAATATTATCAATATTTGCTTTGCGGATGATTTGTTCCTGTTTGCTCGAGGTGATGTGGATTCTGCTAAAACCATTATGGAGGCTCTGAATGATTTCAAAGATATGTCTGGGCTTACTCCGAGTGTTCAGAAAAGTACCGCGTTTTTCTGTAATGTCCCGGACCGCGTTAAAAGTGGTATTTTGAATATTATGCCCTTCGTTGAAGGAAGGCTCCCGGTTAAATACTTGGGAGTTCCGATTATTTCCACGAGGTTAAATTACCGTGATTGTAAGAGGTTGCTGGATTGTATGGATAGTCGGATTGGAGATTGGAAGAATAAAACTTTATCTTTTGCGGGTAAACTGCAGCTGGTCAGGTCTGTTCTGTCGTCCTTATATATTTATTGGTCTGCTGTGTTTTCACTCCCTTCTAGACTTATTGCTGATCTTGAGAAACGGATTAAAAAATTCCTTTGGGACTATGGTCACAATAAGGGAAAGCATAAAGTCTCTTGGGATATTGTGTGTCGGCCGAAATGTGAAGGTGGTTTGGGTATCCGGCGTATCCGGGATGTCAATAACTCTCTTCTGGTTTATCATATTTGGAGCTTAATCAATGTGCGTAATTCGTTGTGGGTTAAATGGATTCATGAGTATAAAATGAAGGGGCGAAATTTTTGGAGCTTGCAGATTCCTAACTCGTGTACTTGGGGGTGGAGGAAAATTATTCAGTTTCGTCCCCATATTAGACAGTTTATATGGCATGAAATTGGTAATGGGAGATCTACTTCAGTTTGGTACGATAAATGGGATGATCTTTGTCCTTTAATTGATTATATCAACCCTAGAGCTATACATCGGGCTGGATTGTCTTTAGAGACCTGTGTCAGTGATGTGGTTCATCATAATAACTGGGGTTGGCTGCCTGATTGGTTTTTGAGATACCCATTTCTTTCGAACTTAAAAGAGGTAAGTATTTTTCCGGATAAGAGGGACAAGATAGTGGTAATGGATGAGAATGGGACTTCAATGAGTTTCTCAGCTTCAGGTATATGGCATCTTCTTCGGAGACCGGCTGATAAGGTGTCTTGGGTGCATGTTGTTTGGTTCTCTCAATGTGTTCCAAAACACTCCTTTATGTTGTGGACTGTGATTCATGACAGGTTGAGCACGCAGAATCGTATTATGGGGTGGAAGATTGGTGGGTATCCAAATCATAACTTGTATTGCTGCCTTCTTTGTAATGGAGAGCCGGATTCTCGTAATCATCTCTTCTTTGATTGTAAGTTCTCTTCTGAGGTTTGGAGTATTGTAAAAATGAAAGGGAAGTTTCAGGGGTGCAGAAATGGTTGGGCGAATATTCTTCAATATGTGTCTCAATTTGGAATGTCCAACTCTATTGATAATATTGTTAATCGGCTGTTATTTGGGGCTTCGGTGTACATTATTTGGAAGGAGCGAAATAACCGGCTTTTCAGGAACTCTTTGAAGACTCCTACGACTGTTGCTGACGAAATCATTAGGGGTACTCGCCTAAAGCTTATGACTCTAAAGTTCAAGAATTCTGAACGGATTAATCGGGTTCTCGAGGATTGGCACTTTCCGCGGGGAGTTTCCCATCAAATTGATGATAATGGTTGATTTGTTTTTTTTTTTGTTTTTTCCTTGGTTCTTGTGTAAGCTTTAGCTGTGTTTACCAGTTTTTGGTGGTTTTGGTTTGTCTACTCTTGTATGGCATGTCATACTTGAGAACTAATATGGCACTCTGTCATATTACTTGTATTTTTTGGCTGTGTGAATGCATTTAACCGGGTGAATCCCTTTACCCAAAAAAGACTCACCTAGCTGCAGTCAAGAGAATTCTTCAGTATTTGAGGGGAAATCCAGACATCGGGTTGTGGTACCCCAAGGATGATACGTTCATTCTTACTGCCTACTCCGACTCAGATTATGGAGGATGCAAGATCAACTTCAAATCAACGACTGCGGGATATCAATTTTTAGGAAACCGACTTGTTTCCTGGCAGTGTAAGAAGCAGACAACGGTCTCCACTTCAACCGCCGAAGCTGAGTATGTTGCAGCCTCGAGTTGCTGTTCCCAGGTTTTGTGGATACAACAACATCTTCGCGACTACGGTTTGAAGTTTCTTACTACTCCCATCTTGATTGATAATTCTGCTTCTATTAGTATCACCAAGAATCCCGTACAACATTATAAAACGAAACATATCGAAATTCGATAACATTTTATACGGGATTGCTATGAAAACAAATTAATTGATCTTGAGAAAGTACATACTGATTTTCAAAAAGCCGATCTATTTACTAAAGCTTTTGACAAAACGCGTTTTAAATTTTTGCTTGATTTAAACGGATTGAAGACCCTCGCTGATATCCTTAAACAAGGATGACTATCTTTATTTTCTGTCATTTCTTTCTTTTAAAATTTATTTTGGTTTTAGGGGGTGAAAATCTAGAAAATACAAAAAGAGTGTGTTTTTGTTTGTATAGATAAAATCCAAAAACATATTAAAATTTTCAAAATTCAAAAATATTGTGATTTCTGTTCTTTAATGTTTTTCCTTTAAATATTTAGAAAAATCAAAAACATTTTAAAATTTTGAAAAACCAAAAAGAATGTGATTTATGTTTTGTACAGAAAAATTCGAAAATCCAAAAAGATTGTGAAGTTTATTTTGTTTATAAGAAAATTGAAAAAGACAAAAATTTTGTGTTTTTAAAGTTTGTACAGAGAAAAACCAAAAAGATTTTTGCAGACGTTTTTAGATTATTTTCTCGCTGAAAATTATGTCGGTTGTTTAAGTTTGTGAAGCATGCTTGCATGTCTTGGTCCTATGATTCACTTGTGAGTTGAAGGTTAGCCATTTATTTATTAACTTAAGTTAACTGGGGCGATTAAATTTATCTTTATTTTGTTTTTATGCTCCTCAAAATTTTGAGTTTTTGAAGCAAAAAGAGAAAATGATAGTACATTGAATATCTTGACCCCAAGTTCAACAAAAAGTAAGCTTAAAAGACTGTGTGCTTAATTGCATTGGTGCATTGGTAGGTCTTAAAACAACCCAGTAGAGTAAAGTATGTGATATAAACATAAAGAAACGCCAAATTGAAAGGGGTGTTAGTCTCTAGCAAAAGTCTCGGTGAGGATGGCAGAAATGTAATAACCGGTCATACTCAAGCCTTATATTTGTTGATCACCCAAAAACAAAATAAAGCAAATAACAAGCGTTAAGATTCTGGACACTGTGAGTTTTTATGCGGCTTAACCATCTGGGTATTCATAAGCATGAATATTTCACTCGCTTTCTAGAGCAAACCCAAAGTCATTAAACTTGATCACCGTTGTACTTCGTACAATTTAAATTACTGACTTGATCAAAATCCGCTGTTAGTCATACAATTGTTCCTCCCTTGCGTGCGTCTTAATACCATTAAGAAACGGACCCCAGGGGATACAATGTATGTAAGCCGACAGATGGACTCGTGCATACTCACTCACAGTAAAGGAAACTTGATGCATTGCTCAAAATTTCTACAATTGGTATCAAAAATTTTGATCAACAATATAATGGTTTAAGTCAAGTTGGGGTGATTTGGCAAAAATCAAATTAAACTTGAACCGTGATTAGAGGCTGATAGTTTCTGATATTCTGTGCTTTAATTGAACAATTTTAATCATATCACAAATATACTTGAATGTGTGTTATTAGATTTATGTGGACAACAATACCAATGACCGACTTATCGCCAGTCATAATATCGCTGAAATATAAAACTGTGATAGAAGGGCAATTTGGTCAATATGATTCTCTGCTCAAACTCGACAAAAATATGTATTGTTTTTGATAAATCACTGAAAAATACAAAAAAGATTGTCTATTTTTTAATTGTTCGGATATTCTTCTGTAAATACATTCTTTAATTTTTTAAATTTTTTTTACAAAATACCAAAAATATTTTCGTCTTCTTTATACAAAATACTTAAATATTTTTTTTAAGTTATGTTTCGGAAATCTGAAACATTTTTAACGTAATTGGTTGTCGGGATAAAAGGGTTTTTCGATAACCTAATTTATTAATTTATTTAATACTTTATTTAATACATTAATTTATTTTATTTATTTAATTTAAAATTAAATAATTAAATAAAAGTGTTTAATTCGCTAAAATCCCATTCGTTATGTATGGATAACGAACTAGGTGATTCATAGCGAACTACCTTCTGGTTCGCTAACCTAATTCGCTTCCGCACTCTGTAACGAATCATCCCTTCGTTATGCATATTTAACGAATCATGACACGAATCATGTCTTGATTCGCTACCTTTAATTTAACGAATCAAGTATCGATTCGCCCTCTTAAGGTAACGAATGAGTTAGCGAATGGGCTTATTCGCTAACTTTAAGTTAAACGAATCGTTTGATTCGTGCAAGTTGTGCCTAGGGCTTTGTGCATTGATATATAAGACAAGAAAACGAATAGATTTCACTGTTCGTCTTCTTTCTTCATCTTTAAGAAACCTATTCAAATTCTCTCTGAAAATTCGACCTTTCCGTTTGAATACTTCAAAGATCGATTTGAGTTTCTAAGGTATAACTGTTCTTGGCAATATCAATTTCGTCAAAAATGGTCATGTATTGACTGCTAAATTATGACATTTTAGGGGTTTAAGGGTTTTGAACTTTTGAAACTCTTTTGTGTATAATTTATGTTTATAATTGTATGATTTTGATATCATTATGATCGGAATCACTTTCCGATACCCTTGGTGGACTCTAATCAACATTTGATTATTGTTTGCTGGGTTAATTATTGTTTGTGTTATTGATGTTTACTGTTGGTTCGTTTGATCCTTAGTACATTTAGGTATTGAGTCTCAATCTCATTCACCTACATTCACTAGTGTGTTTCCGAGCTCAACGAGCTGATTATCTTGATGCTTCAATGATAGTTATGGCCTACTTGAATCTGGGTTTAATATGTTGACTATTGTTGTTCATGTTAATTTTGACCTTGACTTTGTGAAGTCAAAGACTAAGTCTTATTTATGACCATTCGTTAGTCTTAGCGAATTGGAACTGTTTCGTGTCCAATTCGTTAAGATTTCACACGAACTAGCTAAGCGAATAAGATGTTACACGAATCAGAGTTTGATTCGCTTAAAATATAACGAACTAGAGTTTAGTTCATTAAAATTAATTAGTGATTCGCTAAGTTTAGTTCGTTAAGGTATTTACTTGATAGCGTATCGCCTGATTCGTTATCGTTGTATAACGAATCAGTGTGATTCTTAACGAATGACATTTAAAAAAAAATAAAAATTGGTGATATCTTTTAATTAATTAATTAACTAAACTTAATATTCATTTATTTTAATTAAAGGATTTAAATCGTCTAATACGCGTAACTAGATTAATTATACATATCTTTTGATTATATATGGTGATATCTATTCTCATATTCGTTTTTATTTATATTGTTAAACATGGCTGATCAAGAACAACAAAATCAACCGCCACAGGAACAACTTCCACAAGGACAACCACAACAACACGATCAACAAGCTGAAATGATTTTATTACCGTTTGATAAGAAGCACAACATCTGTGCTTATGTTGATCACGACGTGACTGATTTAAGGACGTTCGGAGCTATGTTGACTTTCTTACGCCGTTCGAAGATACATTATGCAATCACTGCTAAACCTAAGGTGTATCTTAGTATAATCAGGCAGTTCTGGAACACGGCGGTATATGTTGAGGAAAATAATTGGGTTCAAGCTACAATTAATCAGATTCCTATCACGATTGATGTTGAGGTCATTCGTCGGGTACTTCAATTTGACGATAGTGATGATTACCCGAGTGAATTTGACAGGACGTTGGTTAGGGGTCTATTCACAAGATTAAATTATGGGGGTGATATTCGTCGGTCTATGTTGAACAAGAATGGGTTGTTTCCACCATACAAGTATCTGCTGCATGTTTTGCTTCACTGTATGAGTGGACGTCGAGGTGGTTTTGATGAATGCAGACTAAGTTTACAATCGGCGTTTGTTGCACTAATCCTGAACAAACCATTCAACTACTCAGAACTTATCTTTGATCATCTGAAAGAGCAAGTTCAGCAAACTCTACCGTTGAAGAAGTTCTTAATGTATCCACGCTTTTTACAGCTATTTATTCAGGATATGATACCCTATTTGGTGATTGATCGATCGTTGGTGAACGATGTTCTTGATATGGAACATATGAAAGCTGAAACGGTGCATCGTATGTTAATATATAGAAAAGACAAGCCACAGGACAAACGGATGATTGGTCATATAATCAATCCGGATTACGTATGTCCTCCTAATGAGCGCTGGATCCATGATGATTCGGATTCCGAGCGTGAAGGGGGAGAAGGTGGGAACAATGATGGTGGAGATGATGATGGTAACAATGATAATGGTCATGGTAATGTTGGAGCTGGTGAACAAGCTCTTAAAGAACAACAAGATGCAGTCGATGCTGCGCTAGCTGCCACCATGAAAGCTCAACTAGAACGAAAACGAAAGGGCAAAGCTGTAGCTACCGGTGAACCATCGAAGAAGTCTCGTGTGTCTGCTGGGGCTGGGGTAATTATTGGAACTCCACCACCACGTCAATCAACTACTCAAAGCTCGGCGGTGCCGCTAACTACTAGCACTCCGATGCTCACCTTGAAAACGAAGATGGTGTCACATGTGAGGCTCGGTCTTATTCCTCAAATGGCGTTGACCGAGATACCGAGGCCTCCTGCTGTGATGTCTACTGTATCTTCCACCACATCAATGATACCTCCTCCTCAGCCAACAACTACTCTTCCTCCACCTCCACCAAGTGATGTATCTTTTATAAGGATTACTCGACCTCAAGGACCTGTTCAACCTGTTCATCCATCCGTATACAACTTGCCACCAGGTCGTCAAACTGAAATGCTACTAAATCTGCTACACTTATATGAAAATCAAATGGTAGCTGATCGACAAACTCAAGAACGACTCATGGAGAATCAACGAAAAATGATGAGTTATATTTCGTTCTGTCAGAAGGAGACTAAGTCGTTGCGTACGATTGTTGAGTCTCAGGGGGTGAAATTAAAGGAAGAAGATGAGTTGATTTTACAATTAACTTGCAAAGAAGATGCCCTCAAGAAACTCAAAAATGACGATGATGATCCTGATGAATCTGATGCAGGAGGTGAGCCTAAACAATCGCATGGTTCATCCTCTGGTGCTGGTGTTAGTGGCGCTAATGAGTCGAGCAAGCAGATAATTACCTATCAAGATCCAACAGTTGCCAAGCCAATTGAAATGATTGAGGCTAACACGGTGATATTTATTGATGGATCGAGGGTGGTTAGAAGTGTGGTGAACAGAGATGAGATAGAGGTCCGTGAGTTTGTGGTTAGATTTTGACACGGGAGCAGATTTCGATTCTGCTTGGGATGAATGACGATCAGTTGACTGCTTTAGAGACTGAGCCCGATGTTGAAGTGATCAATGAGTATGAAATGGAAGTTGATCCGTTATTCATGGATACAAATTTAATTTACGAGAACGAGGAGATTGAGATGGAGGATGTGACAGCTGAAGAGTACCCGGACTTGTATCAACACGTAAACGTTGATCAAGGTGCTCCGGTGTTTCATGAAGACGTAATTAAAGAGACTGAGGATGAACTGGAGAAGATTGTGCAGCGAACTGTTCCCTCACTCAAAGAAGTGACTGATGATGACATAGAAAGATGGTTCAAATTTCAGAAAGTGGGAAAGATCATCAGTGCTTATCGGTATGTAGATCAGGAAAGAAAAGATGCTACTGCTGCTTGGATTGAAGCTAATCAGGTTACTACCTTCAAGACTGTTTCTAAGGTACATGGTGATATTGTCACCTGGCTCTATGATTCAGACCTTAAGGTATGTATAGTCAAGTGGGAAAAAGGGTGTCCAGTATTACGAGAGGATAATGGATGTTTTAACTCTACCGCGTTGGGATGTACGTACCCTAGCGAGACGTCCATTTATCAATCGTGGGGGTCACCGAACGGCTGAGTGGTTTCATCAACACTTACTGTTCGAGGTCAATCATGGCTTCAAATTCTTCAAGCCCCAGGTCCCAAGACGTAAGCGCACTGATGAGATTGATCCAAGGACCGGCTGGAAGAAACTTGTCTTGAAAGTGAAGCCGCCAAAGACAATGAAAAGAGTTCCTGTGAAGACAATGCCTCAAGATATTTATATGTCTTTCAACCGTTGGTAGTATGACAATCGTACTGGCGAGGCCGTTATTGTTCATGGTCGAGGACTGCAGACCGAGCTCATCAAGATAATCGACCCGATGTGGTTGGTTAATTTATCAGAGACAGACAACGACGTGCTATACAGGAAGCAGATTTTGTTTGAACGCCAAGAAGATTACGACCTGGCTATGCAATTCCAACGAGTCGTTCGTGTGTGTCACGAACATGGAATTCATAGTTGCAGAGACTGGCAGTTCAAGCGCTTCAAATAAGTTAAAGACAAAGAGCTCAAGACGAGGGGGTGTCTGTTAGTGCACGGTTTTGCGTCTAGAGTCTTTGTATTTATCGTTAATCTTTATTTATCAATTAGTGTAATATTTAATGTTTATATTTATCTAATTCGTTAAAGTTATGTCTAGTTCGCTAGGAATGTTAGCGAACTAAGACATTATAATGTTTCCCCTCCTGATTCGTTAGGGGTTAACGAATCAGGGGGTGGTTCGTTAAGTTAAGTTATGTAACGAAGGGGAAGCTGGTTCGCTAGGGGATGTTAGCGAACCAGGTCGCCTTCTATATATAGTGAACTACTGTTCACTTTAATTTAAGCTTTTCAATCATAAGATTTCAGAGTCCAGATCTCTCTCAAGCTTCACCTAATATTATACAAACACTATTGATAACTTAATGATAATATACATACAACACTGAATCTATGTTAATTATGAGCTAGATCCTTACTCGTATTAATCTTATATACAGATCTGTGATCTGTGTTTATTGTTATTGATTGCTGCATACGGGAAGATCAAACACAACCTAGTGATGAATCCTTTACGGATTTTGTTACAAGGTTTGGCAGAGAAGCCCTAGAAATCCCCAATCTTTACATGGCTACGGCTGTTCAAGCATTCTCAAGATGGGACTTCAGAGGGGCTCCCCCTTTTATAATAATCTTGTGATGACTCCTTGCAGGTCTTTAAATAAAGTAAGGAACTGAGCACAAAGATTCATACGGCTGGAAGACGAAAAAAGGATCCAAGAACGACTGGGGGCTCAGACGAAGCAAGAATCCCCTGACAAGAATAAAGGATCCTCATATAGAAACAACAACTCCAAGCCGTACACCAAGTTTAACAATCAAAACGTACGAGCAGTTGAAGAAGGAGATGATGATGAAGATTATCCCAGCATCTCAGAATATTGCTTCTCCATAGATACCCATTGCTTGATTTGTGCCATGAAGGATCTAAGGGAGAAAGCAAGGTGGCCCCAAAAGAACGAGAAGTCAACCACCTTTAGAGACAAATCCAAATGGTGTGCTTTCCATGAGGATTTTGGCCACATGAAGGACGATTGCATCGGTTTAAGGAGGGAAATCGGATACCTCCTGAGCAAGGGCCACTTTAAAGAGCTCTTGGGAAGGAAAAAGTCCAGGATCCTGAAGAGGTTGCTCAAAAAGCAACTCTGCCCCCACCAGATGCTCAAGTGATCAACTTCATCTCTGGAGGATCAGACATATGCGGCACTTCCTTCTCCGCACCTGCTAAGGACACCAAGTTGGATAACGATGAACGACCGGTTATATCCACCACTTTGACGACTGACAAAAGGATCTTCTTCGATGAAGAAGATAAATCAAATATTCAGGATCCACACCATGACGGTTTGATTGTAACTTTGTTTATCTCTAACCATTATGTACGCACGATCCTAGTCGACGGTGGAAGCTCGGTCAATATCATCCAACACGATGTGCTTCAAAAGATGAATATATCTAACCCGGAGATCATCCCAAGGACATCAGTGCTAGTTGGTTTCAGTGGCGAGACCAAGAAAACATTGGGGGACATTAATCTCTCGATATATATCGAAGGGTTAAATTTTTATCAAAGATTCTGTGTTATTGATAGCCTTTCTTGTTGTAATGTTATTTTAGGCAGGCCTTGACTACATGGGATGAAAGCGGTGGCTTCTACTTACCATCAATGCATTAAAGTCCCTACCCCTTGGGGAGTAGTAAGGATAGACGGTGATCAAGTGGAGGCCAAGAACTACTATTCTTCGTCAATGAAGCCAACAGCTAAATAGACTATAGCATAGCAACCACAGCAACATCCTAGGGACGTACTGGAAAATCGGGAGAAAGACATTAAAGAAGTATCCTTGGACCCTGAGGATCTAGATGTAAAAGTGTTCCTAGGATCCAGTATCCCTAGTAAGATCGAGGAGGATATAATATCCTTCCTAAAGCGAAGAAAGTCCACGTTTTCCTTCAAACATTCAGACATGACAGGTATTTCTAAAGAGGTAATTACTCATAAGTTAGACCTTAATTTATCTATTAAACCCGTCCATCAGAAGCGAAGGAAATTCGCTCCTGAAAGGAACGCGATCATACAAGAAGAAGTTAAAAAACTTCTTAAGGCCGGTATGATCAGAGAGGTTAAGTATCCTCGATGGTTAGCTAATGTGGTTGTTGTTTCTAAAAATAATGGAAAGTGGAGGGTGTGTGTCGATTTTACTGATTTAAACAAGGCATGACCCAAGGATCCTTTCCCGTTACCACATATAGACTTCATGGTGGATGCAACGGCAGGACATGAAATGCTCACCTTTATGGATGCTTCCTCTGGATTTCAACAAATTCAGATGGAACCATCTGATCAAGAGGATGCAGCATTCATGACTCCTACCGGCATATACTATTATATTGCTATGCCGTTTGGACTAAGAAATGCAGGGGAACATATCAAAGATTAGTCAACATGATGTTCAAGGATCAGTTAGGCAAGACTGTGGAGGTCTACATAGATGATATGGTGGTGAATTCAAAGAGAGCTGAGGATCACGTCAGAGATCTTGAAAAAGCATTCAATATCCTCGACCAGTATAACAGGAAACTGAATCCATCAAAATGCCATTTAGGTGTTAAGGCTAGAAAGTTTCTTGGATATATGGTGACCAAAAGAGGGATAGAAGCAAGCCCCGAGCAAATAGAAGCCATCATCAACTTGAAGACTCCTGCAAATGCTAAAGATGTCCAAAGGCTAACATGAAGAATAGCAGATCTCAACAGATTCATTTTCAGATCCTCAGAGAAGTGCAACGATTTCTACGACATTCTTAGGAAAAATAAGAAGTTCGAGTGGACGGAAAAGCATGAGGCTGCAGTCAAAATCTTGAAGGATTATTTATCCTTAGCTACAGCTCTAATGAAGCATGTGGATAGAGAATCCTTATACCTATACCTAGCTGTCTCTGGGAATGCTGTAAGTGTTGTCCTTGTGAAAGATCATGAAGGTGAACAACATCCCGTTTACTATGTAAGTAAAAGTCTTTTAGATGCAGAAGCCAGGTATTCTCATTTAGAAAAATTAATTCTTCCACTTATTATGGCTTCTACTAAATTAAGACATTACTTTGAGACTCATACTATTATTTTGAGAACTAACTATCCTGTTAAGAACGTTCTTAGAAAGCCAAAATTATCAGGTAGAATGGCCAAGTGGGCTGTGAAACTGAGCGCATATGGTATTCAGTATGAGCCCAGAACAGCCATCAAGTCACAAGAACTCGCAGATTTTGTGGCTGATTTCAGTAGCGAGATCTAGAAAGAAGCTGACTTGGAGGTTAAACAACTAGAAGAGAGCAAGGATCCTTCGATACTCTTCACTAATGGAGCTTCCAACGTAAGAGGAACAGGATTATGTATCCTACTGAAATCGCCACAGGGGGACATATTACCCTAGTCTATAGCCTGTGAGTTCCAAGCAATGAACAATGAGGCAGAGTATGAAGCTCTGATCTCAGGTTCGCAATTAGCTAAGTGCATAAGGATCAGGTATCTTCAAGTATATATAGATTCATTATTGATTTCTAACCACTTTAATGGCTCATATGTTGTTAAATGTGAAAAACTAATCAAATATCTAGATGTTGTGAAGGAATTAGCAAAATCCTTCGAATTATTTAGCATTGTACAGGTACCAAGGGAAGAGAATGTTGGGGCAGATGCCTTGGCAAATTTAGCTTCATCTTTGAAGATTCCAGAAGACATGAGGATCCCAATCATTCATATACTCTCGTCAGCAATAGGAGAACAAGAAGTTGGGGAGATAACAGCTGACAAACAAACCGTACTTTGGGATCCATCATCCTCAAACAACCAAGGATCCTGGATCCTCCCAATCAAAAAATACATTCAAACTGGAGAGATTCCAACCACGGTGAATCCCAAATCTTTCAAACTCAAGGTATCACAATATATTTTATTATATGATATGTTATGCAACAAATCTCTTGCAGGTCCATACTTGAGGTGCATCGAGGAACTTGAAATCCAAGAGGTGCTCAAAGACTTTCACGAAGGTGATTGTGGTAATCACACTGGAGGTAGAGCCCTGTTTTCTAGGATTCTAAGAATAGGATACTTCCGGCCAACAATGAAGAGAGATGCCATGGAATACTCGAAGAAATGTGACGCTTGTTAAAGGCATGCAAATATCCTACATCAACCAGCAGAACCTATGTATCTTATATCCTCATCATGGCCTTTCATGAAGTGGGGCATGGATATTGTGGGTAAACTACCTAAGGCACCAGGAGGAAAGGTATTCATGCTTGCAATGACTGATTACTTTTCAAATGGATAGTAGCAGAAGCTTTTGTTCAAGTACGCGAAAAAGAAGTGATATCTTTCATTAAAAGAAATATTATTACTAGATTTGGTATCCCTTCAAAAATTATTTTTGGCAATAGTTCCCAGTTTATCGGGAAAAGAACCACTAACTTTTGTGACAGCTGGGGCATCAAGATGATTACCTCTACTCCTGTACATCCTCAAGATAATGGTCAAGCAGAGTCTAGCAACAAAATAATTATCAACAATTTGAAGAAGAAACTAGGATCCAAGAAAGGCAAGTGGGCCGATGAGCTACCTTATGTTCTTTGGGCTGACAGGACAACACCCAAGAATGCAACAGGCCAGACACCCTTCTCATTGTTTTTTTGGATCAGAAGCAGTAATCCCTACAGAAATGGTGGTTCCTACAGCCAGAACAAGCATCCGTGATATTGAGACCAATGAAGAAATCCTTCTTGAAGACTTGGATATTGTTGAAGAACTCAGAGACCTAGCCAAAATCCGAATGGCAGCATATCAACAAAGGGTAGCTGGGGCATGCAACAAAAATATAAGGATCAGAGGATTTCAAGAAGGAGATTTAGTTTTGAGGAAAGCCTTCCAAAACACAACCAATCCGGCTGATGGGAAGTTAGCACCCAAATGGGAAGGTCCTTATCTGATTGAGTCGGAGGCAAGAAAGGGGGCATATCATTTGCTCACTATGGAAGGCAACAGGTTACCAAGAGCATGGAATGCTATCCACCTCAAGAAGTACTTCTTCTGATCAGGATCAAGTATCCTTTGAGGATCTATTATCCTTTGAGGATCAAGGATCCCAAAATGGTAATATCTATCTGATCACTTATTATAATCAATTTCTTTTTATTAATTCAAAGGATAATATATTCTTAATGATTTGTTTCTTCCAAGTTTTAAGTAATAATGCAGGGTTCTAATAATATGTTTGATGATCAAGAGGTTGGCCACCTCTCCTTCACATTTAAGGTACTTTACTATTTCCCTTGGCCTAGCCCACGATTGGGTATGACCCCCGATGGTCATACCCCCTAAGGTTTAAAGGTTTTCACCTTTCTTATAAATTAGAGTTTCTACACTCTCGCCTGGAGTGCACGCTATCCAACGTATAGTACGGGGTAGCGGGACCAGTACATGTTTAGTGGCTGACAATTTCGTTGTCTTCGGCTTTATGGAGGATCTGACGATTTATGGTAGATGTACCATACCACCGGCTTACAACATTTTCATGTTGTCTCACGTTTGTGCTAAATCCCTGTTTGGACGAGTCCCCAGTTGACATCCGTATCCTTGGGCCAGTCCCCAGTTTGGGCTTGTCCCTAGTATTTGGGCTTGTCCCCAGTTTGGGCTTGTCCCCAGTTTTGAGCTTGTCCCTAGTTCATGGGCTTGTCCCCAGTTGCACGGGCTTGTCCCCAGTTTAGTTATGGTCTTGTCCCCAGCTTTATGGGACTAACCCCAATGAATATTATAAGTTGTTTGCAACAGATTTTCTAAGTTTATTATGAAGATCAAGACTTATGGATTCAAAATCCTTAAATTGCTTCTACAAGGATCATAGAATGATCATTACTTATGGTAACCTAGATCTAATTAGATCTTGTGGTATGATTTCTACTTGTAAATTTACATTTAATCGATTAAAATTTTTGTAAATTCTATTGCTTAAGGATATGAAATTCTTAGCCTAATTTTACAAGGATATTCTATCCTAAAAAAATATTTTTTATTCAAAGATATTTCTTAAAATTTTCAACAAGACTAAAGTTATATACTAAACAAACTTTCCAAATAACAAACAATAAACAAATAGTCAAAAGATTTCATTCATTAAGAAAACCTTGCTTGAAATTACCAAAAGTTAACCCGGACTTCACCATTTAAAACATGGACCATCCATCCGAGTTAAAGCAAGTTATTACTAATTATTAAACTAAGTGCAGGAAAATAAATGCCATAGGCACCAAAGGCTTCATCCCCACAAACATAGAATCTATCCACCTTCGGTACCCCTGAAGATTGTTTTGAGGATCACTAATCCTTAAATCCTAATTACTATTGTTTGTTACAACCAAATTATCCATAAAAACATCAACATAAAAAAATGGGCTCAGGCCTTGTCTTCAATATCCTTCATCGCCAATTCATGCAGCTTCCTCGCCTTCTGCTGCACCTACTCCTTCACCAGCTTCCACCACGTCCTTGACCCCGCTAGTCCCAGCTTCATTCTCCTCAGCCATCTCCACATCCTCTTCACCACCACGAGCCGCCAAAGCAGTCTTCCACTTCTTCACATCCCAGGTCGCTTTGTCAAAAGCAGGATCACCGGCCTCCGTCGCCATCTTAATCCTTTCCTGCAGCACCGACCTGGCAGCCCACATCTTAGCCTCTTCTGTAGCCTGCTTCACCTCTTCTTGGCGTTGGGCTTCCGCTGTGGATAGTTGATCCTCAAACTGCTTCTTGTCCTTTGAAAGCTGGATTAAGGCTTTATCCTTGGTAACCACAGCATTCCCCATCCCGAATAGCTTCTCACTCATCTGGTTCACAATCTTTTCATAGTGGTCTTTGAAAGCGTTCACAGCCTGTAACCAACAGTTAAGTGAGGATTAGAAGGATAATGGATCCTTAAATTCATCGCCCATTCATGCAGCTTCCTCGCCTTCTGCTGCACCTACTCCTTCACCAGCTTCCACCACGTCCTTGACCCCACTAGTCCCAGCTTCATTCTCCTCAGCCATCTCCACATCCTCTTCACCACCAAGAGCCGCCAAAGCAGTCTTCCACTTCTTCACATCCCAGGTCGCTTTGTCAAAAGCAGGATCACCGGCCTCTGTCGCCATCTTAATCCTTTCCTGCAGCACCGACCTGGCAGCCCACATCTTAGCCTCTTCTGTAGCCTGCTTCACATCTTCTTGGCGCTGGGCTTCCGCTGTGGATAGTTGATCCTCAAACTGCTTCTTGTCCTTTGAAACCTGGATTAAGTCTTTATCCTTGGTAACCAAAGCATTTCCCATCCCGAATAGCTACTCACTCATCTGGTTCACAACCTTTTCATAGTGGTCTTTGAAAGCGTTCACAGCCTGTAACCAACAGTTAAGTGAGGATTAGAAGGATAATGGATCCTTAAATTCATCGCCCATTCATGCAGCTTCCTCGCCTTCTGCTGCACCTACTCCTTCACCAGCTTCCACCACGTCCTTGACCCCGCTAGTCCCAGCTTCATTCTCCTCAACCATCTCCACATCCTCTTCACCACCAAGAGCCGCCAAAGCAGTCTTCCACTTCTTTACATCCCAGGTCGCTTTGTCAAAAGCAGGATCACCGGCCTCCGTCGCCATCTTAATCCTTTCCTGCAGCACCGACCTTGCAGCCCACATCTTAGCCTCTTCTGTAGCCTGCTTCACCTCTTCTTGGTGCTGGGCTTCCGCTGTGGATAGTTGATCCTCAAACTGCTTCTTGTCCTTTGAAAGCTGGATTAAGTCTTTATCCTTGGTAACCACAGCATTCCCCATCCCGAATAGCTTCTCACTCATCTAGTTCACAACCTTTTCATAGTGGTCTTTGAAAGCGTTCACAGCCTGTAACCAACAGTTAAGTGAGGATTTGAAGGATAATGGATCCTTAAATTCATCGCCCATTCATGCAGCTTCCTCGCCTTCTGCTGCACCTACTCCTTCACCAGCTTCCACCACGTCCTTGACCCCGCTAGACCCAGCTTCATTCTCCTCAGCCATCTCCACATCCTCTTCACCACCAAGAGCCGCCAAAGCAGTTTTCCACTTCCTTACATCCCAAGTCGCTTTGTCAAAAGCAGGATCACCGGCCTCCGTCGCCATCTTAATCCTTTCCTGCAGCACCAACTTGGCAGCCCACATCTTAGCCTCTTCTGTAGCCTGCTTCACCTCTTCTTGGCGCTGGGCTTCCGCTGTGGATAGTTGATCCTCAAAATGCTTCTTGTCCTTTGAAAGCTGGATTAAGTCTTTATCCTTGGTAACCACAGCATTCCCCATCCCGAATAGCTTCTCACTCATCTGGTTCACAACCTTTTCATAGTGGTCTTTGAAAGCGTTCAAAGCCTGTAACCAACAGTTAAGTGAGGATTAGAAGGATAATGGATCCTTAAATTCAAAATAACAGGATACAGGATACTTAGAGTGAGGATCACATCAAAGTGGGTTTCGGGCTCAGAAGTTCTCTTTCTCTTGGAAGCGGCTGACTTGGTTCTAGTAGTTGCAGTTTTTGGCTCAGAACTGGTTGCTGCCTTCAAAGCCTCCTTCTTGATATCTTGAGGAGTAATCATACTGTCGATTTCCTCCAAGGAGAATTTGCTAGCTGACTTTTGAGATTTCTTAGCACATACAGGAATAAGTTAACAGATAAGTATTCTATCTAACATTATTTATTTCAAATTATTATATTAATCTTACTTGACATATTGGAATCTGAGGAGATCTCACAAAAATCTTCGACATATCAGGCTTGAAAAGTTCTAACTTCAGAATCCAGTGCAAGTAATCATTTTGTTTTTTTCTTCTGTTCCAGGTAGCTTAGCCAGGGAAGCAAAGTTCTCAACTACAAATAATAAAAAAAGATTCAGAGTTAGACCAGTCATCACGGATCATGTCTTTGTTAAGGATCCAGGATCCTACCCTTTCTGACCATTTTAAAGGTAAATCAGCCCCACCAGGTATGGAGTTGCGATTCACAAAGAAGAACTGATTTCTCCAAAAGGAATCATTCAGAGTTACTTTAGAGATTGGACGGGGTTGACGAGGTTTGGACTTCAAAACGAACCGACTCGGACCGTGGGTGGTTAGGATATAAAGGTGAGGTAATTCAGGGATGCCGAAATCAATCTTTTCTTCCTCGATAATTCTCTCAATGGTACCCAGAACTCTCCAAATCATGGGCAAAGCTTGGATATAAGATATGCCGGTGGTTTCAAAGAAATTCTTTGTGAAAGGGGGGAAAGTATAAGTGTAGCCGATGAGGAAGGGACAAGCCGGAAAGCACACCCAGGTTTGAGAATAAACGTCACATCGAACGCCGGAGTCATATGGCCAGAAAACGGTTTCCGGTGGAAACAGCAGTCGGAACTCGTCGATTTCGGGGTTAGTGAACTTACATATCTCCATTGAAGGATTGGCTAAAAGATTTTGGGACTGCATCTCCGTCAACCTGGAGTCGTCGGAAGATTGGTCGGACGGCTTAGAGGGAGGTGAAAAATAAGAAGCGACAGACATACTTATCAGAAAATAAATAAAGAAGAAAGGATGCCTGATGATCTGCCTGGATATGTGGTTATAAAAGAAATATAGGGATCGCATATATAGGCGGTTATGATTAATATCAAAGGTAAATATCTCTAGCAACTGTCTAATCATCTACTTTTTGCAGAAGATTCAAATTTTAAAATGCCAGCTGTAAAGCATAAACACCCGCCATTTTGGGGGCAACTGTTAGAGCAGATAATTTCGATACTGAGGATATGTTATCCTTGAAGACGTGTCTGGATCAATTATCCTTCTAAAGAATTCCAGATCTATGTCAGGATCAATGATCCTCAGCAGTTGGTATTATTAACAATTGTCTCATGTGTCTAGGTTGTTATTTAATGAATGCAACGGCTCCAAGACTCAGTTCACCATTAATTTCGCTAATGGACTTCTATAGCACGTGGTCAAAAGGCACGAAGGAAGATAGTTGGTATTATTAAAAATTGTCTCATGTGTCTAGGTTGTTATTTAATGAATGCAACGGCTCCAAGACTCAGTTCACCATTAATTTCGCTACTGGACTTCTATAGCACGTGGTCAAAAGGCACGAAGGAAGAGAGTGGAGAAATGGTGGATTAGTAGGAATTAGCTGTTACTTGTATTTTTCATTTCTTTATATATCGAGTTTGTGATCAATACTAGGTCATATAGTTACACTCGCACATACTTTAGCTGCTAAGTTCTCTATAAACACACAAACATAGCATTATTGTATTCATTGATCATAAACTCCACCCATTGTAATCCTTTTTTGTGATTAATAAAGTGGTGATAGACGATTTGTCATCACCTGGGGTTTTTTTCCTTTGATCTGAACAAGATCAAGGGGTTTTTCCTCGCAACAAATCTCGGTGTTCTTCATTATTTCATTCACACAATCGTTATTAATATCATATCACTATACCTCACATTTACGGATTTGGATACATTATCCTAAGCTGATTTTTATCCAAAACAGATTTAATGTATAATCATTGTAAAACGGTGGTGGACTTTCAACAAAACCTATACCCCTTTTAGAACCTTTTTGCTTACCAGATACTTCGATTATCTCATTTAGTAAAAATGATGAGTTTTAAACTTTCCCAACTTGTTTTTTAACTCGAGAACTTCATTCTCAAGCTCGGTTATCTTAGAACGATGTTTTAAAATTTCTTGAAATTTTTTATCGTTAATCGTCATTTTAACAGATAACTCAGTTTCGAGATCATGATTACTTGTCGACAAGGCTTCAATTTTCTCCCTAGATCTCATCTGAGATTCTAAAGATTGTCGATAAGTATCCTTAAGTGAAGCAATTTCTTTCACTAAACAGTCATTGTTATTTTTCATGGAATCTAACTTAGGCTTGTTTTCTCACATTCAATACAAGAAACAGAAGAAATAACCTCATTGATTTTGGCCATGCAAGCAAAAGTAGTTGGAGGCTTTTCACACGAGTCGTCAGAATCAGACTCAGTATCATTGTCGGAAGATAGCTCACTCCCACTTGCATCTTGAAAAGTTTCATTTAACCCGAACATAACTAAATTAGCTTGATTGTCATTGCACAGCAATCTTTGTGACCAATCAGTTCCATCCATGTTGTACAGCATAGGTTGTGACCCAGAATAAGATGGTTTAGTTCCTGAAGACTTCCCAACATCATTTCCATTTTTCCCAGATGAACTCTGATCTTGTTTTCTAGGACCAGTATACTCCTTTGGCTTATCACATTCTTTAGCAAAATGCCCAAACTCTTGACAGTTATAATAGTTAACCTTCAATTTATCGAACCCCAATTTCTTGTTTAATGATGGAAGATCTTTATCAGTTCGTTGCATGAACTTTTTCACATTTCTGAAAATCATAGCCATATTCCATTTCAAATCCATGAGTTCCAAATCATCAGGATTGATTTGGTCATAATCTTTATCAGTTAAATCACTTGTAGCAATTTTACTACCAACCAAATTCTCATAAGACTTCATGAAGGCAGATAAGAAGGCAAAGTTTTGTTCAGCCTCCCTCATGAACACATTTGGTTGTGATGAGAATTGATTTGCAGGAGTTGCATTTCCAGACCCTCCAGAAGAACCAGAAGCACTAGGTGACCCAGAACTTCCATCAGTGTAGAAACAAGCACGTGGATCACTATAGATAGTTGTAGCATTGTCACTTGCACTTTGAGTCAGAAATGCGGTGATTGGAGAAATTGTTGGACTCAAAGGCATACTTCCACCATAAAAGGCTGGATCTTGATTCCCTTTAGAAGACTTTTGACACTTAAGATTATATTCACGAGCTTCGATCTTTTGTATGAATTCAGTTGCAGTCAAATCTTCAATACTGAAATAATTATTTTCCTTCCATATCATTAAGAAAGTAGAGTATGAACTCGGTAAAGCACTCTTGATGGTATCAATCTCATCAACTTCAGAAGTTTCCAACTTCGTCTTGTCCATTTCAGCTATCAAATGATTAAATCGTGTTGTCATCTCTTCAATAGGTTCACCCTTAAGCAAATTGAAATTTCTAAATTGAAACTTTAACATCACTTTCTTGCTTTCATCAGTGTTACCCATACTTCTCAAACGAATATGCTGAAACAACGAAGCACAAATTTTAATGCTACCAACTTGGTGAAATATGTTTTCAGGTAATGCCATTGTAAGTGTTGAGTATGCTTTCATTTCAATCTCCAAAGCTTTCTTTTCTTCTTGAGAATACTGTGAGATAGCTTTAGTAGTGAATCCAATTGTCTCATCTCCGATCATGGGAACCGTATACACTTCATCCAAACAATAAGAACAATCAGGGTGCACAGAACCCAAATGAGCACGGAAACGAGGTTCCCATTTAGCAAAGTCACTAAATTTCATCAATCTAGGAAACTTGGAATGAGATCCAATCTCCGAGTCCAATTGTAACATTTGTTGCACGAGCATATTTTGGGAAGCTAATACGTACATACCAGCCATTTTGAAAAATAACAAGACACGCAAACTTTAAGGGTTAAACTTGAAAATATTTTAACGAACTTTGAACAGTAACTTAACGAATTGTGAACAGTAACGAATCAAGAATAATGTTAACGAATTAGGTTATAACGAACTTGGTCAACGAATTAAGTCAAATTAACGAATTAGTTTGACGAAATAGGTTAACGAATCAGGTGGTTCCCTTAACGAATCAACAATTGAATCTTAGCGACTTAAGATAACGAATTGCTAAGTTCCCTTAACGAATCACTAGGGCAAGATTAACGAATCAGGTAACGAATCAAGTGATGAATTAGTTACAGTTGATAACGAATAAACTATAATGAATTAGGTTGTTAAAACGGTTATAACAAACTCTGACAACTATTGCCACGTGACAAAAGGTTGTTAGAATTAAAGTTAACGAAGTGGACACGTGTCTCACGAATTGGAGAGCACGAATCAGAAAAAGTAACGAACTGGATCACGAATTAGCTAATAACAATAACGAATTAGCTTGAGATTTTAACGAATCTTCAACAATCAGATGAAGATATTCAAATCTTCAAACCTTCAACTTACATTTCCAGATTTCTGACAAAAAAATATGAACACCCAAACAAGTCCCAAATCCGTAATACCAATTCAATACTAAACGAAAACGTCCAATTTACCTATCAAATTACTCGGAAACACAACACGAATCCAGATCAATCCATCTCGTAACCAATTAATCTAAACTCGTAACCAAATCAATCAAAATCAACACTCTGTTTCGGCCAAAATCCAGATCCAAACCAAATCAATCCAAAACCAATCCAATTTCCAATTCCTAATCACAACACCTTCCCGATACCTTAACAAACACAGATCCAATCCAAATCAATTAATATCCGATCAATTCACACTGAATCTTATCAAAATCAAACCGAACACAAACTAATATCAAATTAACAATTAACAGTCCTTTGTTAACGAATTAATAATCAAATCAAGAGCAATCGAACGCCGAAAGCTCTTATACCACTTGAGAAACCCTTTCAGATCTTAGATCTAAGGTTTAATTAACTATAACGGATCTGGTTCATAGTTGATCTTGATAATTATATGTTATCTATATGTATTAGTATTAATTGTATATTTATGTGTATGTATAATATAAGATGATTAATTAAGATGAAGCTTGAGAGGAAATCCGGGCAGAGGTTCGATACGTTAAATCTCAAAACTTAAATTACACAGAGGATGAACCTCTATATATAGGAAGATGGGTCTAGTTCGTTACACATTCCGTAACGAACTAGCCACCCACTTCGTTACAATACATTAAATAAACAAACATAACGAAACAGCCCCCCCCCCCGTTCGTTAAACATCCTTAACGAATCAGGAGGAACTTAACTTATGGTCTAGTTCGTTAAACATCCTTAACGAACTAGACGGTTCCACTAACAAACTCTCTTAAATAATAATATCTTTTACATTAAATTAAACGATAAATACAAAACGATAATTACAAAGACTCGCGACGCAAAGCCGTGTACTAACACTACTAAAACTAAACCACACACATATAGGCAAATGTACCTATCGTATATATAGGATAGTAATGGTAAGAACCAAGTATCGATCCATCGAGACGAATGATTTCTAATAATTAATCTTTGTTCTAAATTAACCGGAAGTAATAATCATTTAAGGTTGGTTTTAAACTATTTTTTTTAAATTGATAGTAAAGTAAAATAGGTGAGCAGGTAGATGATTTTTAGACGACAAAAATCCATATGTGATGTTTACCATCTAAATCAAAAATCCACTCAACTCTTCTTTGATTATTAATATGATGAACATGTGATTAACTTGCTTTAATAATATAATATATAAATAACCCCTCATTCCTAAGTTAATTACCCTATGAAATAAAAGAAAGTAGAATGCATAAAGTATTTGTTCTCTCCACAAATCTACAAACATTTCAATATGCAAGATGGGTAGAAAGAGTTGTGATACATGTCTCGATCCAGGGAAACTACATGATCTAAAAGAATATCCCAATCCTAAGGATCCATAGGATTCATTGTGGATCCTTCATGTCTACCACGAAAATGTCAGTTTAAGTAAGGAAGTAGTTTTAGTGAAGTATAATGATTAGGATTGACTTCGATTTATCAAATACCAATTTTAAAAACTTTGGGTAATTATAGTTTAGTCACACAACCTCTCCCCTTGGTTGATTTAAGTAGACTATAATTACACATTCATTTAACATATGATTTCTTTAACTAGCATGGCAACCTATTCAATAGTACTTAACAATGTTGTTTTAGAATTTCCAAAACTAAAGAAATTGATCATACCTTGTATCTCATCTTTTCAAAGTCTAACACAAGGAAATATGATTTGGATAAATATCAAGATTTTCTTTTTACCATTCCTAATTTCAAACAACATGATTGAATCATGAATGATTTTAAAGATTTTAATCATTAATCTTGAATTAATGGATTATGATGACAAAACGTATTTCATCAAAGGATAATTGCAAAAGAACCATGTACTTCACAAAAACTAAATCACATATTCTATATAATCATCAAATGGAATCAAGTTTCATGATGGATTTAGATGGTGAATGATGTTTTATCTCATAACGAACATGATAATAAACATCAAAGAAGGTGAAGATTACAAACACATGATTAAACTAGAAAAATCTAACCAATATTGATGATGAATCTTCCTTCTTCATTGATGAGGATGATGATGATGATGATGATGATGCTGATGATGATGGATGCCTCCAAGCCTTCAAACTCTACAATGGATCTTCAGTTCAAGTGTAAAGTGAGTTTTTTAAGTGAGAAACCCGTCCAAACCCTCTCCAAGCACACTTGAAACAAATGAGACATGCATTCTATTTATAGACTGTCTGAGCTACTGGTCATGGACCCGTGTAAGTTCTGGCACGCCCCCGTGTTCAGCTGTCCAACTGCATTAATTTCTTGTCAGGTCATACATATGATGACTTATCATGGGGGGCGTGTTAGGATAGACACGGGGTGTGCTTTGACTGTCATATTCTTATATTTTTGTCTATTCTTGTAAAGGTGACCATGGGGGTGTGCTAGGTAGGACATGGCTCCGTGTTGGCTTCATCAAATTTTGTATTTTCTTGTGCAAGGTGATCATGGGGGTGTGCTAGGTGAGACATATCCCCGTGTTAGCTTCATTAAATTTTGTCTTTTCTTTGAGAAGGTGATCACATGGGCGTGCTCTTGAACATGGGGGTGTGTTAAGTTGACTGATACATAACTTCTCATTTTTCTTCATGTATCCACTTGTTTATTCGTTTGAGGCTGGAATAGACTTAAAAATATAAATTAATATGATAAGTAGCTATTTAAACTAGATAATATAATGAAAGATAGTATTTTGGAGATTATTTGATGCTTGAAAGACGTATATTTTTATATACATCACAAAGCAATGGAGAGAATCTTGGAAGTATGGTGATGATCAAACTTTAAAGAAATAAAAATTTAAAAACTACGGCATGAAATCGATTACAGTTATTACCCCAAATCAAATACCAAACATGATTTAAAGGTAATCGAATAATAAACATAAGGTACCTGAAATCTTATTGTAATCAAACATAAAGCAGAATTGAGGCGTAAGAGGGAGAAAGTAGTGGTGGGACATTGAAAGGAGACTGCAATGTAATGAGAAGATACTGAACAACGATTAGGTTTATCGAGGTAAGTTAAGATTTTTATTTTTTTTTTTTTTTGAAAAAATTTATTGTTTAGAAATTACGTGAGGGGGTTTGCAAATTATACGGTGGGGGTTTGAGTGGTTGTAAGTGTAAATTATAGGGTAGAGAGAAAAGGTTCCGATTTTTTTATAAATTTGGGGAAACATACTTTCCCCTTTTATTTTTTAATATTTGTTGAATTGGTTGTAAGTAGAGAAGAGAGAAAATTGTAATAATAAAAGTATAAACAAATATTATATAATTGAACAGAAGAGAGAAATGTAGTGTTTTTTTGTGTAACTATTAGGTGTGGCAAAACAAACCCAAATGGGTTATTTTGGGTTAATATGGATTATTTTTAAATTGAATTGGGTTAGAATGGATCAAAATAATAATCCAGGGAGGTCAGATGGGTTGGATAAATGCTAGTGACTTTTGGTTATGGCTTAGAATGAGTTTGTTTATCGGTTAGAATTGACTAAAACAAGCTCCATCCAATTATATTTTAAACAAAACCATGAAACCGAACAGAAACCGAGAAATTGAAACATAAATCATTGAAACCGAACAGATACCGAAACCGACTGAAATGAAAAAATAAAACAAAACCGAACCAGAAAAAAACAAAAAAAATCAAGCATAAACACAGGGCTAGCTCCGGGAAAACAAAAAAAATTTTGGGGTGAAGGCAAGAGTTATTTTGGGTCGTAAGTAAAATGATTATTTTGTTGAGTTTAAACAATTTAATTTTTACATGGGTTTAGTTGGTTATAATTGGGTTGTGTAAAAATCTTTGATTAAAAAAAAATAATCATGCCTCAAATGAGAGTAGAATCCACAACCTTTGGGTTGGGAGTAATACTCTTTTACCACTAGACTAAACTAATGGTTATATAATTGTCACACCCCGTTAAGCGAATTGCGGAAGCGTAAAACGGAAATGCAACAAATACAACTGGTATCAAATACATTGTTCATAAAGAAACATTACTAACTAATTTACAATTTATTACATCGTTATAACATCTTTTACAAACTAGGTGATACAATTTAACCTGTTCTTCAATCACTTTACTTCTAACTCAAATGCCCACGACATCAATCACCAATCAGACACGTAACGCACAGGAAATTACTTCTCATATCTGATTACCTGAAAAGCATGTCAAAACAAGTCAACTACGAATAGTTGGTGAGTTTCATAAGTTTTAACGAAATCAGTTTTGCGCACCATACAGTCATAGTTTGTATGTATGCGCGTATGTAAAAATATGTATTTACGGTTGTATAAATATGTAGAGCCATATCCTTGTGTGTGCATATGCACACATGTAGGTTTATAATAATTCGAAATTTCGGTAAAATCGTGATTGTTTGTTCGTACTACATGTTTCCAATTTCCGTGTTTAACCAACCACTGTGGACCCCCTTTCTCCCACAACTGTTACACATAAACTTAACCACTGTGGACCCCTTCCGCCCACAACGGTTCCGCGTTAACATCAACCACTGTGGTCCCCTTCCACCCACAATGATTCCATGTAAACTCAAACATTATATAGTGTACACGCAAATAATTAGTATATTCTACACATAGTATTTCCTACGGCTAATCACATAGCATGTATATAGACACATATACACATATAGTATTTATCACGTATCACCAAATACTGTGGCTCCCCATCCGCCCACAATACGCATAATCACATTATTTTCTTAACATTCATGTCATAATCAAGTAGTTCGTTTAATAAGTTGCAGCAGAACTTGGCTCATAAGCCATACTCAACTTTAGTTTATAAGTTGCAGCAGAACTTGGCTCATAGGCCATACTCAACTTTAGTTTGGTAAGTTGCAGCAGAACTTGGCTCATAGGCCATACTCAACTTTAGTTTATAAGTTGCAGCAGAACTTGGCTCATAGGCCATACTCAACTTTAGTTTGTTACTATTGTGGCCCCCCTTCTGCCCACAACAGCCCCATAATCATCACAGACCACGTTATCCCCATGGCCATTACAGACCACGTTGTCTCCCAAATTAGTTATGTTTAACATTACATAACGTGTTTGTATAAACATGTTGTCACGTGTAGTTTCATTATGTTTTTGCAATTCGTATTATCTCCACTCAATATATCAATCAACGATAATAATCATCTTTCATCAGCACGTAGTCAATCATTATGTTTGTAGGGACTTTTCATATATAAATGTTCAGATATTTTATATCCTGATCTGTGTTTAGATAAATAACGTGTATAAACATGCTTTCCACCCCAAAAGTTCGTAAAATAGTTTAAAGAGTGGGGTCATGAAACTCACCTTATCGTAGTTCGCACAGAAATTATGTATCAATAGGTCAGGTGCCTCGCTTATAGCCTGATTCCTATAAACGGTATCGTACTGTTAATACTAGTACAGTGTTTAAACCAAATCGGGCTGTATAACTAATCTGGGTATAGCTGTTAGGCCCAGAACATGACCATAGTCTTAGATTGTGACGTTGTATACTATGAAATGATTAAAATTAGACTTGGCTCAGTTTCACCGTTTCCCGAGCCTAGCCAAGTTGAGGGAATAGGTAAGATCACACAAACTTAAGTAAACATGTTGATTGTTAAAATGATTTGATTTATGAAAGCATCTTGAGGTTTCGGTATCTGGATTGATCGCAGGGTTCGTTTCCGTTTTCACACGGGTTTGATTATACAAAAAGCGTACAATCCACCCGAATTGTCCGGAATTCTCGTAAAAGTTCGTTTTTATCAATTTCATTCAAAAAATACGATATTTGACCACTTTTGACATTTTGACATACCAGCCAGTCCGTTAAACACAAAACTGCCGGTTTAGTTAAAACAATTATAATTTAAATCTTCAATTAATCATAACTAAATATGTGCTTATATATAAAGTATGTAAATTTTTGAAAAAATATATTAAAATATGGAGAATTTAATAAAAATATTTTCAGAAATTTTATGATTAATTATTTATTTATAAAAACTCATTTAATAGATTATAACCGCATAATAAATGGCCCGTTTATATCAAACGACCTCCGAAAAATACGATAATTTTTACAAATGGCTTCAATGTTATTACATAGCCCCTGAAAAATCTCCAGAACCTAACTCTTTTTACAAAATGCCTTTTTGTGCGTTTTTCGGCTGTTTAAATTCGGTTAAATCATAATTGCACAAACCATACTTAGGCATTTCCAATGATCCCCAAACTTTACCAGTGATGTTACCATCACATATTAATCTCCAAAACCAAGTTTCATAACTTTTCAATATGTTTAGCTATTTTACCCAAATAAACGCTCATAAACGGAAATAAATTCACCAAATATTCTCCGTTTATCGATAAATTACCAAATTTGAACAGGGACTCATTTAAATGATCCCTAATGTCCCTGAAAATTTTCACAAGATAACAACAAGCACGTCACAACCTAATACTAAACAGCCCTTAAACGAGTGTTACGGGTTTACCTTGTCGGTTTTCGATGAGTTTTGCTAGCTTAAACGACTTTCCGGGTCTTGGGTTGAAATCTCAGTGTATCTACATATCATATAACATCAAACCAAGCATAAATCATCCATGTGACAGCCTTGATAATTAGGGTTTCGGTTTTGGGTTCAAACCGTAAAAACGTTATATTCATGTTCTAATCCGCGTTCCTTGTTTGTTAACATGTTTAACATCA
This sequence comes from Bidens hawaiensis, assembly GCF_021521415.1. Classification (NCBI taxonomy): domain Eukaryota; kingdom Viridiplantae; phylum Streptophyta; class Magnoliopsida; order Asterales; family Asteraceae; genus Bidens; species Bidens hawaiensis. The sequence continues at coordinate 44,577 of NW_027492895.1, forward strand.
AAACATGATTTTACTTGATTTTTATGGTTTTTGGATGGTTAAACATGTTTAAAACTAATCAAGGATTAATTTTTCATGTTTAAACTATGTTAATTAAGTATGAAATCAATGAAAATTAGAGGGTTTACCTCAAAACTTTGGCTGAACTTGAAGAACACAGCTGAAGAAGGTCTGATCTTTATGTTTAATGTATAAAATAGGTGGCTTATTCAAGAAGCTTTCAAGGTAATATATTTGGTAGAATAATGTAAGGGGGCGACCGCAAGTATATAAGGCCCATTGGGCCTCTTTTTGGCCCAATGGTGCCTCGGTTTTCGTGCCACACGTAAACGTCGGTCCAAAATTTAATTCGGGTTCGGTTTTTCGCAAGAAAACTAGTTCGAGTGCGAAAACCAGCGCGAAAACGAGTGTTTTTCAGCTTCTTTTTGTAAAATAAGAAAAACGTACTGACTCGTTGTAAAATTCCAAAATATTTTCACGGATTGCTTAAAACATGTCATATAAGTGTTTTATAAATCTTTTTCGGCTTAACGGATGCTACAATGCTCGTTTTGATATTAACGATTGCGTTTAAGCTTATAGCGTATCCGATAAACGAAACCTTTTTCGTTTAAAGAGTTTTAAACGTACTAGGGCCTATATATAAATATGTTAACCTCTATAATATATATATATAACTCGTATATGACCCCTCGGTATATATATACGGGTCATAATTAGTATCGGTCGGTTACTCGTTTAAGCACTACGAATTAACCGATTTATCGTTTACTTGTTACGTAATGAATATAGTATACCTTGTTTTGTCACGAATGTCACATATATCGCTTATAGATAGCACCTTGGGATATCCGGACCATAACCAGACCCATTTGATTATCAGTTTGTTCGTTACGCAATAAGCGGTTAAACGCTTATTCGAGTTTGTAAGTACTAAGGTGTACTTGGTTTTGCCACGGATGTCACAATAATTGAGTTTAAACGCTAAATATATATAATTGAGTTTAAACGCTAAATATACATATTGTTTAATAAAAATACATATAATTTACACACAAAATAAATCGGGCCTACGGGGTGTCGGGCCTGTGGCCGTCGACCACTCGGCCACACCTTATGGTCGGCCCTGCCTGAACAGATACAAAACCGGGTTTTCTTTTTAATGAACAAGGAAGACGAGGGAAACATTGAGAAACCTATTACGGACAAATCGATTTCAGATCATAACTACGAATCTAGTTCTGTGATATGTTACAGGAGATTGAATACGTTAGTGAAGTTTGTGTGTGTGTTGAGAGTAAATTTGGGCAGCGTAACGACTCACATATAATTGTAAATCACACTTATTAAATTATGAACCATGTTACAGATATATATATATATATATATATATATACTAGACGGGTGCCCGCGCCATGCAGCGGGAAACACAGACTACGTAATAAGTTTATGGGTGTTTATTGTTCGGTTTGAAACCGTAAAACCGTTCATCTTTTGATTTGACGGTTGATTTTTTTTCTTTAACTTTTGGCCAATTGTTTTCAACTTTCAAAGGTTTTGTCTTGGTTTCGACGACAAAAAAAAACGGTTACAAAAGGTTTGGCTCACGATTTAATTTAAAATTATCAAAACCAGGCCGAAACACACATACATAAAATGTATTTTTTTTAACCGAAATAAACTATAACAATATCATAATCAAAGTAAAGATAAAAATATGCTCGTTTTTATAGTATAATGTTTTTTAAAAAATATTAGCGTATGAAAAAGTTATTAACGTTTAAAAATCATGGGGGTATTTGGGTTAAAAGTGAAAATTAAAATAAGATTTAAGTAAAAGATTAAGGGTTATTGTTGTAATTATTCTTTAAATATAATTATAATTAAGGGGTGAATATTGTAACTATATATTAAATAAACAGTTGAGTTTTGTTTTAATGTGAGAATGACTATTTTGTCCCCTATAAGGTTGTACCATATGCAACATTATTTGTAAATCCCTTAAAAAGTACTGTCTTAATTTGCCTCTCTTTGCTATATAGTATAGATATAGAAGATGAAGTATCATTCGTTATACATTCCATAACGAATGAGATTCATTCGTCTTCGATCCATATCTTAACTTAAAGTATAACGAACTCATTCGATATACCTCATTCGTTAAATATACTTAACGGATGGTACATAATCATAACAGATAGGCTCATTCGTTAAACAAGCTTAACGAATAGCTAATAATATAACATATGGGTTCATTCATTAAACATACTTAACGGATGACCACATATACATAACTAATGGATCGGTGAAATTACCAAAATGCCCTTTTACATTAATAAGAGTAAATTACAAGATAAACAAAGACCGAGACGACTAAACAATGCACTAACAAACATTTTAGTTATTTTACATTTTGCGTTTTTGATTTATTGAGTTATTATTATAGTTATCAATTTTGAAAGGGGTTTTTGAAACCCTTGTATTTTAACATTCACTTGGGTCAAAATGGGTTAACTTTAACTATCTTGACTCATACTCATTCTAAGCCTCTATTTTAAAAATTTATCATGACTCATACATATCCTGACCCATCATCCAAATCCAACCCAACTCACTCACATTGACACCTCTAGTAATTATAAAGATGGAGATAGGGGATAGGTTATGAATGCTCTAAGAAGTTGTGATCTGTCCAAAAATTCTATTGTTTTAACGGTATAGATAAATTTTTTTTTATACATAGCACGAAATATTTGTGTAATTTAATATTTTAATTTACCCTTTAGATTAAATTTTGAAGAAAATATAAAGATAATTCGTTATATATTACAAACATAAATAAAGGCATATTCAAGAAACGGAAATAACTAATGAAGTTAAATACAAATACGAGAGAAATTTTAAGGGTTTTATTTATTTGTTTTTATTTTATATTCAAGAATGACACAATAAAGCCCTGTTTAGTTACGAAATTCGTAGCAACTAGAATATGAATTTGAATGCATTCCACCTAAAATTGTACTCATTTGGTTGTTATACAATAGAATTTGAATTGGAAACGCTCCACCTTCTAAGAAACAGGAAGGGAAAATTCTGGATATAGTTCAAAATAAGAGAGAGAAATTGAAAATAATTCAAAGTAGGTTTCATTATGAAAATAGTCCTCTCAAATCTATCTCTCACGTGGGATTGGGATTCGTGACGTGAGATTTGGGTATCCTATCATAAACTGACACGTGTCATTTCACAGATAAAGTTTCATTGAAATTTAACTTGGCCGATAGTTTTCAAGTGAAAATAGTTTTATGAAAAACCATAGGTTTGGACTGAAAGTTGTCCGTCACGTGAAGTTTCGAAAAATATGATTTTCGCGTTTTTTTGAAATGCATCTCCTCGGACGCATTCCAAATGAATTTCGTCTGTTTTTGCCTAAAAAGACGTGTTTTCAAAAAAGATAGATTTTCTTACAAAGTATTTTAATTCAATGGTTTTTAATGAAACTTATTTGTTTTTGCATAAAAAGAATATATATTAGAAAAAGTAAATTTATCCACCCACCGCCATCATTCACCACCCACCGACATCATAACCACCACCACCCACCGTCATCATAACCACCACCACCCACCGCCATCATCAACCACCACTGCCCACCGCCATCATCCACCATCACCACCACCCACCGCCACCATCAACCACCACTGCCCACCGCCATCATCCACCACCATCACCATCACCGCCCACCGCCATCATTCACCACCACTGCCCACCGCCATCACCACCACCCACCGCCATCAGCAACCACCACCACCCACCGCCATCATCCACCACCACCACGTACTTCCATCATCCACCACCATCACCATCATCCACCACCACCCACCACATTCTTAACACTTGCCATATTTTTAAAATTTTTATAAAAATCATCTAAGGAGATTAAATTCGTTGAGAAATTATCGTTTTTTTAAATTTTTTTGAAAATCATCTAACAAAACTAAGTTCACTGAAAAAATATTGTTTTTATTTCCATCTTTTTTGAAATTTCACGTAGTAGACGAAATTCATTTGGAATGCGTCCGAGGAGATGACTTTCAAAAAACGCGGATAACAATGACTTTGAAACCTCACGTAACGGACAACTTTCATTCCAAACCTATGGTTTTTCAGAAAACTATTTTCACTTGAAAACTATCGGCCAAGTTAAATTTCAATGAAACTTTATCTGTGAAAGGACACGTGTCAGTTTGTGATAGGATACCCAAATCTCACGTCACGAATCCCAATCTCACGTGAGAGATAGATTTAGGAGGACTATTTTCAGAATTGAACCTACTTTGGACTATTTTCAATTTCTCTCTCTTATTTTGGACTATATCCAGAATTTGCCCAAATAAGAATCCTACTAGATGGAATTAAACATTCCATTTTCTATTGGAATGCTAACATTTGAAAAAAAAAAAAGAAAAAGAAAAAAAACCTCCAGGGTTTCGAGACGTTGTGAGTGTCATCGACGTACTTTTAGACCGTCTAACCAATGTAAGAGGGCTTCTATTCGGGTTCTCCAACTCATCATTGGTGGCAACAAAATAGAAGAATAATAATTAATAACTATACAATTCTATTTGGATTTCATTCAAATCTCAATTCTTTTAAAACATATTTCACGAACCAAACATTCTCTAAATGTGAATGCAGGTTCCAAGTTCTAAACCATGAACTGAATTTTTTTAAATAGAATCCTCAAACCGGCGTATTTGCTTCGATTAGACGTTTAGTCGGTTCCAACACAACCACAACAATACAATTATACAAATGAGTTCTTGTATAGTGGTATGCATATAGAAATATTACCATCATTTTCATCATTCATCATTAAAAATATGTTTTTTTTTTGGCTAAAATATACTATAAACAAAATTTAATTACACTTCAATATGCTACAAATGCAACTTCAATAGTTCTTATTGGAGCACCATTAAGGAACAAACGACAAGTCGAATTCGATTCCTTGCGTTCTTTGCTGCATATGCAAAGTTTATAATCATAAAAAACACACATCAAGATTCATCAATAAACAACTAATGAATTTAAATTACGTCACAATATTAGAAAAAAGGAAAAAGAAGTTTCTTACAGAGACAATGAGTGCTGAAATCGCATCTGTACTTAAAAACGTTCTATGCAGGAACCGCCACGGGTCTAGTGCTGGTTTTGATACCTTTTATTGCTGTCAAACAAATTGAATTACAACTAAAAAAAATTATAAAAAACAGTAAAACACGAAGCATAAAATAAGGTTACATATTTTAAACTTTTAATTACCCGCAGCATAATCTTTAGCTCCAAAAACAGCAGAACCAGCAACTAAAGCATTGGCCCCAGCCTCAATAACCTGTCACCGCGTATAACATTTGTATAAAGTATTTAAATAATTACTGTGTTAAATATGATTATAGAAAGAACATTATTATGATAATAATCTAAATCTTTGATTTACACTTTCACGAAATACCTTGTATGCATTAGCGGGGGTAACTCCACCGTCTACTTCAATCCACGGGTTAACACCCTATCCATCAAAATAAAATAAAAAGGATTAATAAATAATAATAATAATAATAATAATAATAATAATGTAAACAATTTTTATTTTGTAGAAAATATAAATAAATAAATACCTTCTCTACACACAGTCTCCTCAAATCTGAGATCTTCTTCACTTGGCTTTCAATGAAACTTTGGCCACCAAATCCAGGATTTACGGACATAATCAACACCAGATCAACAACTGTTTAAATTACAAATTATCCTTTATTTGTCAAACGAAGTTTGTAATGTTTCCAGATTAACAACATATTCTTAGGCTTGTAAACGAACCGAAAGAACACGAACATGTTCATTAACCGAAAAAACGATTGGACACGAAAATTTAAACAAACGAGGTTTTCTTGTTTGTGTTTGCTCGTTAAGAAGATGAACGTGTTTGTATATGTTCATTCGTCAACAATATAAACGAATGGTTCACGAATGGAAATGAATGAACTTAAACAAACGTAAAGTAACGATCATAAATGAATGCAAACGAAAGAATATAAACGAATTTAAATGAACATGAACGAGCGACTAAACAAGACATGTGTTCATGTTCATTTGTTTAATTAATGTACAATAACTATTTTTGATGTTTGTTAGTTTATTGGCTAAACAAACATACATGAACTTCCCGCCAAACAGTTTATGGAACGTTCAGTTTGTTTACAAGCCTAAATATACACATGAAAAGTTAAATGTAGGAATACAAAAGAACCCAGCGAACACGGACAGGCCATGTTTGTGTTCGTTTGTTTAAGAAAATGAATGTGTGCGTGTGTAAACGTAAACGAATGAACATAACTGGACATATATGAACAAACATAACTAAGATGCAACTTAGTAAAAGTAAATGTGAACAACAATGTGTTGGACCTAAAAAGTCATTAAAACTAGACCAACTTGTAATGGAAACTAAAATTTTAAAAAATATATCAACGACATAAACGAACAAAAATAAACTAACTTAAACGAGTGAACAAAAACGAACATAAATGAACGAACGAGAAATATGTTCATGCTCGTTCGTTTATAATATAAACAAACATAAACAAACTTCCCACCGAACGATTCACTGAATGCTTAATTCGTTTAAATGCCAACATGAAAAGTGGAATGAGTTAGCGACTTAGTGGTGGTGGTCGTGTGGGTTTAGGGTACAATTTACCATCAAGGACATATTCGATCGTGCTCAACGGTGTAGCAGGGTTCAAAACAACTCCAGCTTTGGCTCCAAGACCTTTAATCTGAATAAAAAAAATTAAAAGTTCAAAAAAAATATATATCTAAATACTACACACGGGAAATCTTACTTGATTAAGAGTACGATGCAAATGGATAGTGGAAGATTGTTCACAGTGGACACTGACAATGTCGGCTCCAGCTTTTATAAAGTCAGGGATTCGTTGCTCCGGTTCAACAATCATCTGTTACACTTCAATATCTTAATTAACAAATAATAATAATAATAATAACAAGAATAATAATAATAATAATAAAAATAATAATAAAAGCTCTAACTTATTAAAGAAGAGATACCAGATGCACATCCAAAGGCAGATCTATGACGGGCCGTAAAGCATCAACAACAAGCGGTCCGATTGTAATATTGGGAACAAAACGACCGTCCATTACATCAACATGTATCCAATCACACCTTGCCTCCTCAACGGCTTTCACCTATAATGAGAGAAAATTATAAGATAAGGGGGTGGGGAAGCAAACAAAACACTAACTTTTTGGCAAAAACAAGAGCAAAAGAAAGCATTTAGTTTGCTTATAAATAAATTTCGTTTAATTATATAAGAAAATGGTTGAAATGCAATATTTATTTCTCTCTCCATAAAATATAAACAAATTTCGTTTATGTATGTAACCTACACATGGGTAGGTAAACGTTTAAATTATTTTTAATATATATAAACAAATTAGTTAAATTTTCTTTTGTGCATTCCACATTCATTTGTATGCAAGAATTAGAAGTTTTAAAATATAAACAATAGATAAAAAGACACATTAATGGTTTTTTCTTTTTGTTTTTGAACTAATTTAGTGTTTTCTAATGAACATAACTACATAAATTATTAGGTGAAAGAACATGAAACCAAATTGTTTCAAGTATTGCAACTCACTCCTAAACAGATGCATAAACTTATTATTTGGTAACAAGATAAGGAAACAAAGAACGGTACCTGTTCTCCCAACTTTGCAAAGTTTGCAGAGAGAATCGAGGGAGAAACAATGATGTCACTTTTTGAGAAGTTGTCAACCCGAGAAGCCTTCACGACAGTTTTAAATGCTCTCCTAGATACACAAATTAGGAAATTCAGAATATTGTATTAAAGATTTATAATTTTGTATGTATTTGAACAACAATACAAAAGAGATATACATGAAACTAACTTTTCTAAAACAGATAGTATTTCAAGTTGTTATCTACTGAATTCAAGTTCAGTCCGAAAGTAAAATATTCTAGAGACCACTATTATTGCATCAAAGACAACAAACTAAATTTGTGTTATGAAAGTATAAATCGTTACCGCAGAAAGAAATATTAGGAATCACATCTCCTGATCTACAATTAACAATCTGGGGGTTGCAACTGTAACAGAATGAGCAATTTTGGGAGTTGTAACTATAGCCGAATAACCAATATGAGGATTGTAAGTATAACTAGAAGTGCACAAAGCAGTCTAGAACTCAAAACCAGTTTGGGTTGGTCAACAAAAGTCAGAAACCGGTTTGGTTTTGGTTGGATGTTCGGGTCAATTTGGTTAACCGCTCTAACTGTAACCCAATAACAAATTTTGGGAGTTGTAAGTGAATAAGCATTTTGAGAGTTAAATTCAGTTATTCAATTAATTCTTATTCTGTTATTCAGTTTGGTTTGAACCATGCTAAATTCAATTAGTTAGCTTCAAAATCAAGAAACATGAAACCTAAATTCACCTTGTGGCTTGAAAAACAGAGGGCCTGCGAAACCCATTAATCTGTGATTGAACGAGGGTCGATGAACTCAACGAAGCACTTGACATTTTATCAAACACTTGGTGTGTGTAGAATCAAATTCGAGCCAACAGGGATATTGTGGTTATGGAATGTTGAAATGGATTAAAGATTGGCATGTGTATGGGTAGCAGCTTATCTGCAATGGTTGGCCATTGTTGCAAATGAGCTGTGAGGGTGGGACCAAGACCGCTACCCCCTCTTGTAATAATCGGACGTTTGAAAACATAAGCAAATCAACTTTATAAGCAACTTTGCAGGTAGTTAATGTGTTAATGAGAGTGAAAAAGTTATTGTTTATGAGTAATATTTGTTTTTTTTTGAACGGCTAACAAAAAAACGAATATATTAAAACTGCCACGCTTACAAAAAAAGGCTTTGCCAGAAGCTAAAACCACACCACCGAACCGCCAACAGGAAATAACACAAACAACACTATCTAGTTACACATTAAATCCACTCCACCCCTTCCATGACAAAGACACACTACCCGATCTACTTTTAACCCAAAGAAAACTAAGAGCCTTAATATCCCCCACCACCCTTTCCACAGTTCCCGCATGGCTGTTAAACAACATCTCGTTTCGCGCCTTCCATAAGAACCACAACGAAGCAAGACAAACCACGTGAAAAAATTTCACCTTTCGTTTAGGAAACTTAGTATACTTGTATAAGTCAAGAACATCTCGAATGTTAAACGCGGAGATTTGAGGTACTTTACACCATAATGTAATGGCCTGCCGTACCACCTGAGCCAAACCGTAAGAAATAAAAACATGCTCAGTTGTCTCGTCCGATTCACCGCAAGCCGGACAGTCCACCTCGCCAACCATAATACCACGTTTAACTAGCAACGCGCGAACCGGGACCCTATCAAGCTCCGCGCGCCAAGCAAGAATACCCACTTTGCCCGGGACCCAATTATTCCATACAAATTTATAATTTGGGTTAACATAACAGACTTCTCTAATTTTCTCTTTCAATGTAGAAGTTGAATAAGCTCTTGTATTATCCAAAACCCAACTTACCGAATCAGACCCGGCCACTAGAACCACTTCTTGACATAGCAAAAGCAATTGTCTTAGCTCCTCAATTTCTAGCCCCAGTCGCGGCGCTCTCACCCAACTCCAAGTGCTACAAATAACACCATCCATTATCACTAAACGACTTGCTACATTACACCCTTTATGTCTCTCTAATCCATACAAAAAGGGGAATTTAACCTTAAGTATATCATCTCGAATCCAGTAATCGAGCCAAAATAAAGTGTTATCTCCACTTTTTAGCACTATTTTTATCAATGCATCCAATCTAATCCCCAACAAAGCCAACTCATCCACTTACCTCTTAATCTGTTTCCATGATCCTGGAACCGAAAGTTTCGCCGGAATACTTTGGCAGTCCCTCGATGAATGATGTATTGACCAAACCACCCTTCTGCACAGTCTATCTCGCTCTCCTTTAAATCGCCACCACCATTTTGCCAACATAGCAAAATTTGAAAACCGAAGTGAACCAAGACCGAGTCCACCATATTCTTTTGGAGCGATAACCCGATGCCAAGCAACCCAATTAATCTTCGATTTGTCTTCCGACCCACCCCAAAAGAAAAATCTTCTAAGACGCTCCAACTTTTCTAACACTCCATCTGGGACTCGAAACAGAGAGAAATAGTAAGTCGGTAAGGCGTTCAACAACGACTTAATAACCGTGACCCAGCCCCCATGATATACAGTTATTTATATATGTTTCCCATGATAATTTTATACCGTATTCGATGATTTATGATTCATTTTCTCTTAGAATTGATATATCACTAACTAAATGAAGTTTTGTAGGTCTCTGGTGCGATAAACAGTCAAAAAGGAGTTTAAACGAGTTAAAACGAAGAACCAGGACAAATGAGGGTTGAACCGGAATGAACCAGTAGAAGAACCGGACTAGAGGGACCTGGTCGCGTAACGCGACCAGGAGAAGGAACCTCGTCGCGTGACGCGACAGGGATATATTGTGTCGCCGCGTAACGCGGCCAAACTCCTTTATCTCGTCGCGTGGCGTGACTAGCACCTTTTTCTGGAAGATTCTGACGTGTGGACGGGTTTTTAAAGCCTTAATCACTATTTAAACATCTTTAACTTAAAACCTAAGGAGAACCTGACACCAGCCGAACTAGAGAGTTTTTGGAGCCATCTTACGAGTCTTGTGGTGATTTTGAAGGCAAGAGAATATCCGGTGAAGAGCTAGACGTTTAAGATCGAAGAATACGGGTTTTATCGCCTTTAATCTTTATTTCTTCATTATTTCACCATGTTTTCATTATTATTTGTTTTGTTTGATTTAGACTTTAAGATGCTAGGCTAGACTTCATGTCTACCTAGGTTTGATGAACATGTTTAAGACTTGATTCTTGCTTTGGATAATTGTTTGATTATGGATTTCGTTATTTAATAGTAAAGACTTGGTTTTGTTTTCATGATGCGTATAAGTATTTATTATCTTGATTGATTATTAACTATTGCTTCACATAGATCTTTTATCTTTTGATTGTGTTCTTTAGATTTAGGGTTTATGTTTAAATCATTACTTGGTGTTTCGATTATTGTGATTAAATGGGCCCATTAGATCATAGAAGCTTGTTGATAGTTAGTTAGGGTTTTAAATGTTTTGCTAAATTCCAAAAGCTGTAAGGTGAGGAGTTGTTCATGTGTTATGGTCAATTGCATGCTAGGATAGTAGTGACAATATTTTTGCTTATTGTGTTGATCCATGTTCATGATGTCATGTTAGCTTATCAAGTTATCTAGAGTTTTGTATTTCGTAAGATTGCTTGCTTTAGATACTATTAATTAACCCTAATTGATGACTTTGCGGAAATCAATAATACTGATTTCTTAATAATCTAATAATTGTACTTTGGGATTTCATTTGATTCAGTCAAAGGTCTTTAGGGTTTGTTAGATGAATATGTTTAGAAATCAGTTTCCATAATTATGTTATTTGTCCATTGCTCGATGATTGTTGATACATGGGATTTTTACCTAGGTAGATTCCTTCTCTTATTGGATTCGATCTTGTGTTTAATTGCTTGTTTCTCGTTTACTTGTTTATTTACTTTCTTAGTTTAATATTAGTTTAAAATTAGTTTAAAATCCCCCTTTAAACATTAATAATAAATAGTCATGTCGTAAGTTGAGTCTAATTAGTTAATTAACGTAATTTATAGAGTCCTGTGGGTTCGATATTCCGGACTTACTTAGCTTTAGTAGAATTGATCGGTTCACTTGCCGGTGCTTTGTGTAGTTGAGTTTTAGGTCTAGTTTTTATTACTTGTTTAATTTAGTTGATATTTAATTAACTGTTTTAGCACATCAAGTTTTTGGCGCCGTTGTCGGGGACTCTTAGCAATTGCGTTATTAGTTTTGAATTGGACTTATCTGCTACATCCGTGCTATTTGTTTTATTTTTGTTTGAGTCGTAGGAGTCTAATTTAAGTTTTAGTTTATTTTAGTTTATTTTTAAGTATTCGAGTCTACTCACTTGGTCTTTTGCGTTTTCAGGTTTATGCCACATCTTCGTTCGCAAGGACCACCGCTGGATAATCTTGGATCTTCTCCGTTGAAGACCGAGGCTAGTTCGTCAGTAGAAGAACAACTGTCAGAACCCGCATCTACACCAAATTCGTCACCACTCAGTTCACCACCCGAAAGTCCTAGAAGTCAAGATCCAATGGCCGACAATAGGACAATTGCTGCTCAAGCCTTCGATGGCTTAGCCGGAAACCAATCATGCATCGTCGTTCCCGAGATCGACAACCCCAACTCGTGGCAGATTCCGTCATACATCATGAACAACATCATTCAAACTAATCAGTTTCATGGGAACGATGACGAGGATGCGCCGGCTCATATTAATCGACCGACTTTACCGCATTTTGAAAACTTTTAAATTGCAAGGTGCTACTGAAGATGCAATTTTCTTACATCCTTTTCCTTTTTCACTTACAGGTAAAGCAGCTACTTGGCTTGACACGCAGCCACCTAGCACGTTCACCACTTGGGAAACACTACGTTCTGCATTTATCAAGAGATACTTCCCACCGGCTAAAGCGGCTGTTCTTCGCAATCTGATTCACTCGTTTCACATGGAGCCGGATGAGCAATATTGTCATGCTTGGGAGCGTTTTCAGAACTTGCTGTCTCGATGCTCATAGATTGGTCTCACACCATGGGCTCTCGTGGAGAAATTTTACGACGGGCTGAACTACGAAACCCAAGTTCGGTTCGACACGGCCGCATGAGGAAGTTTACTGGCGAGGAAGAACGTCACCGAGTGTAACAAGATGTTTGAGAGCTTCGCTCAATCTGACCTTGCCAAAGTGCCACATCGCGGGAATTCCACTCCCGTTAGCAGTACATGAGGTCCGCTCGAGGTGTACACCATGTTAATCTGGATACTAGTATGGCTGCTGCTTTGGAATCACTAACTTGAGAGGTTAAGGAGCTGAAGGCCAAAGTGGACAGGGTAGTTTTGTAGAGGTGGACGTGGTACGTTGGAGTGCCCGGTGATGAATCAACAGGTCGATTTTGTCGCTGGTCAGAATAGGTTTCCCAACAATTACAGCAACAATAATCAGAATTGGAACACCTGCAAAAACCCGAATCAGAATAATTCCCACTGGCATCCGTCAGGCGCACCACCCGGATTTCAAAATTCTTATGCTTCAGGAGGTCAGTATTTTAATGATAATAATACTAATAATACTAATGTTCAAAATAATGTGCAGGATTCGAACGGTGGAATTGGGCGTTTGGAAGAGATGATAAAGCTAATCTTGGAGAGAGATCAAGCAACACAGAAAAAGTTCGCCGAGCATGACTTACTCTTCAAAACCCAACAATCTTCTATTCTCGATATTCAAAGGACTGTTGGTGACATTGCTTGCCGTTTAGAAGAAAGGCCCCCAGGTCAGTTTTCGGGTATTCCTCAAACTAATCCGGCTGCTCAATTGAAAGCCATCTCCACTCGTAGTGTTAAGGTTTTCGGTCCGGAGGTAGTTAGTAGAGAAGTTGAGAAAGATGGGGAAGATGAGTTGATAGATGAAGATATAGAAATGGAGGCTCCGGGTAAGTCACAAAGTACAACACCAATTATAGAGTCGCAAGTTGAGAAAAACACCGAGAATAAGCCGGTTGGAGCCCGGCCACCACCACACATCATCAACCCTGCCTATGTCCCGTACCCCGCTCGTCTAAAAAATCAATGGTATATGAAAGATTACGGGCATTTTCTCAATATATTTAGCCAATTAAATGTCAACCTCCCGTTCGTCGAAGTCCTCCAACATATGCCTAAATACGCCAAATTTTTGAAAGATTTTTTTAAAAGGAAGGATAAGTTGGAGGAGCTGTTGACTGTACCGCTAAATGGAGAGTGTTCTGCAGTAGTTCTTAATAAAGTACCGGAGAAATTACCCGACCCCGGCGTTTTTACCATTCCATGTTTTTTCGGAAGTGATACGACGTGTCAAGCATTGGCCGTTCTTGGAGCTAGTATAAACCTCATGCCGTATTCTTTATATGAAAAGCTAAGCCTAGGGGAGCTCACCCCTACTCGTATAACGTTGTCTTTAGCCGATCGTTCCGTTAAGTATCCGAGGGGTGTCGTGGAGAATTTGCTCGTTAAGGTAGATAATTTGGTTTTTCCCACGGATTTTGTTGTTTTAGATATGGAGGCAGACGGGAGAGTTCCTATTATTTTGGGTCGTCCGTTTTTACGTACTGCTAGGGCAATTATTGATGTGTTTGAAGGTAAGATAACCCTTAGAGCCGGTGATGATAGTGCCACTTATTTGGCGAAGTCCATGAGGCATCCGAGTGGTCAAGACGGTCTCATTGATCCATGTCACCCAGTTTACTCCATAGAATCATCTATTTCGGGCATGGATCCAAGTCTTGACGAGTCCTGTTCGGTGAGTTTAAGTGTGGGGAAGGAGCGAAAGGTTTTGAGTTCTCGGGTAATGGTAAAGTGTGTTAGAGAACGGGGTGGTGGAAAGCGTAAGGTTGAGAGGGTTCGTGGAGTTAGAAAGAAAAAGACAAAGGTTGATGGATGGTCGGATAATGATTTGGAATCCTTGAGGGCATTGGAGTTCTACCGAGGTGGAGGAAGCTCCACTCGGTCCGCCACGTGATTCGCTTAGCATGGGTTCTTGAGTGAAAATTCAAGTGTAGAGTTTGTATTATTTTCTTTTATTTTTATTTTTATTTCTTTGAGTCCCTAATGTAGTTTTTGTAGTTCAACTTTGTTTGGTGTTTTTGAGTTTTGCTAAATTTGAAGAAAGACTGTATGAGCTAGTGAGGCGATCCCCAAGGAAAAATTTATTGAAAAAGACAAGTGTGGGGATGGAGCAGCCGAGCCGTATACTTTCTATTTATTTATGCTAATTATTCATGTGTTATTTGTCGGTTGATTGAAACACTTTAATTGCTTAATATCTATCGCTACGATAAGATACATTTTTAGATATGTTTGTTGAATTTTGGCCGCTTACGTTCGTGAAAGAAGGAGTTACCATTTGCTGATCATGTTCATAGTTGGAGGGCTTTCATGGAAGAAGACTTTGGCATCATATTTCATGCGCATATTACCAGCTAAGTTTTTTCCTTTATCTAGCTTGTTAATTATTTTTTATTTTGTTTTCTGTTTTTAATTTTTAGTTTTTAGTTTTTTTGTAGTCCGACTTTATTTTTAGTTTTATTTTTATTTTAATTCGCCATTATCCTTGCATTGAGGACAATGCAAAATTTAAGTGTGGGGATAGGATATTTGAGTCGTAGTTTGGTTTTTCATAAGAAATTGAAAAAATAAAAATTTTAAAAAAAAATTGAAAAATGTTTAAAAATGTCCCTTGAATCTAGTTTTTTGCGTTAAAGTGGGAGATGATGATATTAATCGGAAATTGGTTTTTCAAACTACTAATAATATGAGATAAATAAAAGAAAGCGCACTTAACTTGGGATGTGTCGGTAGGCTCAGCCTTGAAAATGAAAGAGCAAATTTGATAAAATGGGTCGGAAATCTCTTGTGGGTAAAGCGTTTTGTCCGTAGACAATAAGTAATGAAAGGTCAGCCATACTCAAGCCTCAATTTTTGGTATGAAAAAGTGGAAAATATTATAAAGTTTGAAAAGTTTGAAAAAATTGAATACGTTATCATATGATGCTTGGGTAGGTTTAACGTTAGAGTATGCCGTGTAGCCTGTGATATAAATCTTAAACTGCTAGTTTTAGTGTTTTACTCATCATTGGCGTATGGTTTTATAACCTTAAATCTTGTATTGATGGGATGTTCCGGGTCCGGAGACCATGGGTCTGTATGCCGACTATTCATCTGGGTATTCACAATTCCAAATGGGGTTGTGAATATTTAAAATAAAGCTAAAAAAAAGAGAGCAAACCCGCAGTTTTCTACCACTTAAGTCTCTAAACATGATCACAAAAAAGTTCAAAAGTACAAATGCATTACAGACTTGATCATCCACGCTGTTAGCCATGTGGGGTCCCCTTGCTCGCGTCTCATTACTATTAAGAAACGGACCACAAGGGACACGCTACATGTAAACCCTACAGATGAAATTTTGCATACTCACCTATGGTGATGGTTCGGTGTATTGCTTGATAACGGGGGTATGTCATGTTGTGGGGAACACTACCTATGAATTAATTGAACCTTAATAATATCTAATGGCTGCTTGGTAGACTTTGATGCTTAAGCTTAAGTGGATAAACAATACCCTTGATCGTCTTAACTATTCATGAAAAAAAAAATAGAGCAACAAAAAGTTTTAAATCTGCTAATTTTGAGGTTTAAGTCAAGTTGGGGGTGGTTTGGTCCGGTAAAAGCTGAAAATAAGCGGGTCTTAACTGTGTAAACTACTGAGTAAAAAAATTGTCGGATCTTCTTTGTCCCGGTAAAGATTAAGGCATGGGTTTAAGTGGACAACAATATCGGTGATCATAGTTTTTGCCTTTTTTCTGAGCTTTAAAAATAACCTATATGTTTGTTAGACTGTATTTTCCGATTCTGATCTAACTGCATCAAACTTTTTCAGGGACGAAAAAATAATAAGTGTGGGGATATTTAATATACAGTTATTTATATATGTTTCCCAAGATAATTTTATACCATATTCGATGATTTATGATTCATTTTCGCTTAGAATTGATATATCACTAACTAAATGAAGTTTTGTAGGTCTCTGGTGCGATAAACAGTCAAAAAGGAGTTTAAACGAGTTAAAACGATGAACCAGGACAAATGAGGGTTGAACCAGTAGAAGAACCGGCCTAGAGGGACCTGGTCGCGTAACACGACCAGGAGAAGGAACCTCGTCGCGTGATGCGACAGGGATATATTGTGTCGCCTCGTAACGCGGCCAAGCTCCTTATCTCGTCGCGTGGCGCGACGAGCACCTTTTTCTGGAAGATTCTGAAGTGTGGACGGGTTTTTAAAGCCTTAATCACCATTTAAACATCTTTAACTTAAAACGTAAGGAGAACCTGACACCAGCCAAATTAGTGAGTTTTTGGAGCCATCTTACGAGTCTTGTGGTGATTTTGAAGGCAAGAGAACATCCGGTAAAGAGCTAGACGTTTAAGATCAAAGAATACGGGTTTTATCGCCTTTAATCTTACTTTCTTCATTATTTCACCATGTTTTCATTATTATTTGTTTTGTTTGATTTAGACTTTAAGATGCTAGGCTAGACTTCATGTCTACCTAGGTTTGATGAACATGTTTGAGACTTGATTCTTGCTTTGGATAATTGTTTGATTATGGATTTCGTTATTTAATAGTAAAGACTTGGTTTTGTTTTCATGATGCGTATATGTATTTTTTATCTTGATTGATTTTTAACTATTGCTTCACATAGATCTTTTATCTTTTGATTGTGTTCTTTAGATTTAGGGTTTATGTTTAAATCATTACTTTGTGTTTTGATTATTGTGATTAAATGGGCCCATTAGATCATAGAAGCTTGTTGATAGTTAGTTAGGGTTTTAAATGTTTTGCTAAATTCCAAAAGCTGTAAGGTGAGGAGTTGTTCATGTGTCTTGGTCAATTGCATGCTAGGATAGTAGTGACAATATTCTTGCTTATTGTGTTGATCCATGTTCATGATGTCATGTTAGCTTATCAAGTTATCTAGAGTTTTGTATTTCGTAAGATTGCTTGCTTTAGATACTATTAATTAACCCTAATTGATGACTTTGCGGAAATCAATAATACTGATTGCTTAATAATCTAATAATTGTACTTTGGGATTTCATTTGATTCAGTCAAAGGTCTTTAGGGTTTGTTAGATGAATATATTTAGAAATCAGTTTCCATAATCATGTTATTTATCCATTGCTCGATGATTGTTGATACTTGGGATTTTTACCTAGGTAGATTCCTTCTCTTATTGGTTTCGATCTTGTGTTTAATTGCTTGTTTCTCGTTTTCTTGTTTATTTACTTTCTTAGTTTAATATTAGTTAAAATTAGTTTAAAATCCCCCTTTAAACATTAATAATAAATAGTCGTATCGTAAGTCGAGTCTAATTAGTTAATTAACGTAAACTTAGAGTCCTGTGGGTTCGATATTCCGGACTTACTTAGCTTTAGTACAATTGACCGGATCACTTTCCGGTGCTTTGTGTAGTTGAGTCTTAGGTCTAGTTTTTATTACTTGTTTAATTTAGTTGATATTTAATTGACTGTTTTTAGCACATCACCCCAAAAGACAACACCTTCGCTTTCCAAATTGACAACCTTTTTTTGGAACATTTCCACTACCAGATCCCACGTCGAGATAAGATTCATATTACCACCAATTTGTAGGCCTAGATGTTTGAACGGGAAATTCCCCACCCGACATCGGAGCAAACTCGCGATCTGTTGTATATCTGCCTGAGACACACACGTCCCAAAAACCCGACACTTTGACATATTCACTTTTAACCCCGACACCATATGAAAACATCTATGTATACGACAAATATTTTGAGCGTTTAAATCTCCCCATTCCCCCACAAAAACCACATCATCGGCATAGATGAGATGAGACACGATTGGCCCATTAAGACCACATCTCAGCCCCCGGAAGACACCCGTGTCCTCTGCCCCCTTCATCATCGTCGTTAACGCCTCCATGGCAATGATGAATAAGAATGGTGATAAAGTTTCGCCTTGGCGGAGACCCCGATGGCAAGTAAACTCCCGGGTTGGGGACCCATTCACCAAAACTGACGCCCGAACAGCCTTAAGGATCGCCGAAATCCAATTCCTCCATCTAACCGGATAGTTCATATGAGACAAAACGTAGTCGAGGAATCCCTAGTTTATCGAATCATACGCCTTCTCTATGCCAACCTTAAAAATCATACCTCGTTTTTTTTGCCTTACGTAACCAAGCCACTAACTCGTTTAGAATTAATGGGCCATCAATAATACTTCTTTGTGACAAGAACGCCGACTGTTGTTCCGAAATTAGCTTACCAATGACTGTCTTTAATCTATTCACCAGCACCTTAGATATTATTTTTTTTAAACATCCAATAAGGCTAATAGGTCGAAACTGGGCTAAACACGCTGGATCTTTCACCTTTGGGATTAAGGCTATGAAAGAGAACATACACCCATTGCTAAACGAACTGTTATGGTAAAACTCAGTTAAAACTTTCTAGAAATCATTTTCAAAACAGCCTCAACACCGTTTCAAAAATTTTATATTAAAACCATCCGGCCCCGGCGACTTATCCCCGTCACATTCCCACACCGCCTCTTTTAATTCCACACGTGTAAAAGGCCTCACTAAGAGATCCGCCTCCTCCGTACTTAAACGAGACATTCCAGTACCAACAAAATTTGGCCTTACCACTAGCGGTTCTTTGAACCTATCCACGAAAAAACCGAACAACATATCTTTCAAAATAATGGGGTTATCCACCCATTCACCATTACTTGAATTTAGGCCATGTAGCCTGTTATTAGAAGTATACGCATTTAGTAAACCGGGAAAATAACTCGAGTTTCCCTCCACCGCCCACCTCACATTTGCCTTTTGTTGCAAATCCTTTAAGTTTTAACTCTCAACCTCTTGAACGAGACACTTACATTGGGCTCTTTCATCTAATTCAGCTTGTGATAAATTCATGGTTTCCGCCTCCAAATCTAAATCTCGAATTCTCGACCTTTTCGCAAATAACTCCCCGTCTCTAGATTTTTGAACTTTGCCAACCTATCTTTAGTCTTATATTTCAACCATCTTAGTTTTATAGTTATCGCTAAACCTGCCAGACCCGAGAACGAAAACTTTGCGCACTTCGATTTGACAAACTCCACAAAACCCGGGAGTTGAAGCCAGGAGTTAAATAATTTGAATGGTAAATGACCAAAGTTAACGTCAACGGCTGAGAGCAACACCGGCCGGTGGTCAGAACAGTCTTTAGTGTACTTAAGTCATGTTGATTACTCGTTTTTATCCCGCTGTGTTTATATATTAATTAACCTGATTAATTATTATAGTAACAATTATCGACCCCAATTTTGATAATAAAGTTTGACTGATCACCATTGAAACCCAACAATGGTTTCAGAGCCTTGGTTATGTAAGTCTTTTGAATGGATCTTTCAATGTGATATCACCAAATCTCGTGATTAGGCGGAAACTAACACAAATTGATTCAATATAATGCAAACAAACAAAATACGAACACAAGGAATCTGCTTCAAAACACATGTATATTAAACGTCTGGTGCTTAAGCACAACGAGTTACAAACAGTAAATACTTCTCTCGTTTCTCTATATTACGTCTCACACGTCTCTCCTTCTAGTAACCTAATTACACGGTTTATGTAGGTACTACATATAAGCCCAATACTACCCAAAAGCCCACCTAGATCCAAGTGATCTCGGTTTACAATATAAGCCCAAACAAATACAAACCATATTAATACTAGCCCAACAATCTCCCCCTTAGTTTGTATCTTCAACATTAATTGTGCTCAAGAATATTTGCGTTCGCCTCTTTGTAACAATTAGCCCATAAACCTATACGAATGATCGATCCAACCATGCATGTATACTCCTTAGCAGCTGGCTCACACAACGGCTCAACCATGATATGAAAGTTGCTAAGAGTTTTGATATCTTTCTCACCGAACTTCAGTAAGTCACGTGGATCAACAAATCGAAACTGCCCTTTTCGTAGAAGAATGACGACCGTTGCTGTCTCACCATCATATGTACAGAACTTCATCTCATCCAAAGCACCATCGGGAATTCTAGTAGAAAGCGGAATGTGACTTGCCTTTTTAGTTGCCGGCCACATTACATTGACCATTGTCTTCCCCGTCTTTGGATCTTGGACCCCTTTGGCTTTCTTCAAAACTGATTCAGCTGTGGTCATATTTGGGAACCCTCGATCAACTCGATTCCTCAAAAAGTTCCAGAAATCGATAGCCTTTTTGTCGTTGTTGGGGTTGTGAAAAGGCGCTGATCAAGTCACTTATGTCAACTTCCATCCATGACCTAAAGTCTTTCATCTTCCTGTAGTACTTAGTGTTGCCAGACCTCCTTTTCACCCACTACATATCTTTATCAACATCAAATCCCCATGACACAACGCTTGATCGATCACCATACTTGTTAGAAAATCTATTTTTGAATTCAATGATGAATTTATTAGGGTGATCGGAGGACTCCACATTCTGGTTCGAGTTCTTCATAATCAGAATTTTCTTTTGAATTCTTACACTTGGTTTGGCCGTCTTTGGAGGGGCGGAAAGATATTGTTCCTGTGTTTCAGAAGCATCTATATTTGAAGAAGGACGCGCACTGGAACCACCACCTTGACTATTACTAGTGGTCTTTTCAACCATGTCCTCACCACTTTTAAATTCATGTCCAAATTTCTGAATAACCTTTTATTGGAGATCTAAGTACATAGAAGTGAGACCACCCATATTTACTTGAAGTTCATTGATCTTTAAATCTTTATTAGAATTACTTGCTTCAAGCTCTTGGATTCGTACATCCTTCACAACCGAGTCTTGTTCAAGTTCAAAGGCTCGTCGTTGTAAGGACTGTACATCAACATGTTCAGCATCAAGAGTAATCCCCTTGCCCTTGTCTTGCAAAAATTTGTCTTGCATCGCCAGAATGTGTGCAATTTTATCAGTGGCTCTTGAACTTTGTTGACCACTCGGGTCAGAAGATCACGATGGCTCATCTGTGGACTGAAAGTGGGCTTCAAACTCGAACTCATGAGAAATATCATCTAATATTTGATCTTGAGTTCGATGTTCAGAGGTGGACGGACCTGTATCAACTTGAGCTTCAGTAGTTTCGGGCTCAGAATATTTATGTTGGCTTGTTGGTGTAGCTTCAGTAGTTTCGGGCTCAGAATATTTATGTTCAGCGGATATTTCTTTCGCCTTTTTCTTGGAATGAGATCGGTGGCTAGTTCTTATTGAATATCTTCATCTTGTGTCGTAGTGACTGATTGAGGAGGCTTTAATGCGGTCGACTGGAGCTGATCTTTAAATGCCTCAAAATATTTCGATTGATCAGCAGTAGGTACAACTTGTTCTTCCTGGTGCTCAGTCTCATGTGTTGTGATGAAGAACTATCGGGCTCATCATCGTCATAAATTGTGCCATAAGCTGCTGTGAACCTCGGAGTCGGTGTTACATGTTCATCAGCAATTGAGGCACTATCATTGGTAGTGATAGCCTCAGTTTCAGAAAATCTTCCAAATTTGACCAATTTGTGAAGTCCTTTGTATACCACTTTAATACCTTTCGTGACTGCTTCATCAACCCAAACGTGTTAGGACCCATAGCTTTCAAATCGAGCGTCTCTACAGATTTGACGAGGCCAGGATTGTGAGAGTCAAATATCATTTGTAAAACCCTCGGGTACATCAAGAACATCTCTTTCTTTTTGCCCTTGAGGTTGCTTATCATCTCATCGAACACAAACTTGGAATAATTTTAGTTCCTGTCCATGATCAACGCAGCTACAACCGACATCTAAATGTGACTGATCTCATCAGAACCCCCTTTTCGTCCTGAGACACACGTGAAGAATGTGTGAATCAAGAATCTCCAGTATGAATGGAATAGCTTCTTGATGGCTGAAGGGTAGGATCCTTCATATCCCATTCTCAGAGCTACTTCAGCAACAGTATCAGTAGAGTATTATGTTGGATAGTCGGGTTGATCACCATACAACGGAACCTTCTGAATAATAGCCTTTAAGATGATAATAGGCTTCTTCTGGATCTTCGATTCAATCACCACAGCTCCACCAGCACCTCTTAGGTTAATGGAAGCATGATTCCAAAACTCTGTCACCATCTTCTTGCAAATGACAGGAGTTTCTCGTAAAGCATGAGAAATCCTGCATGTGTTAAGCGCCACTATCATTCACTTGAATTCCTTGTGGATGAGAGGTGGATGATATAAACATCCATCAATGTTGTGAGTATCAACAAATTTCAATGGTTCCTGATCAGCCATGACTGCAACAAAAGAGTCAAATTAGTGATATATTCACTTAACTAGATAAACACTTATCATATATAATGTACATATGATTAATCATGGAATGGACATCTTGGTCAAAGAATGGGGACTGGAAACATAAATATAAACAATATAAGTCCTCATTTGCAAATTTGTCCAACTTATATTAAAATTAATCAAATTTATGCTGTCTTCGGTCCAATAAAATGAGTTTTCTGTCAATTAACAAATTTTTTGGTCCGTAAAATGAGTTCTCTATCCAACACTATTCATGAATGGTCCAGTACTACCGAGAACATGAGTTCTCGGTCAATCAATGTTGGTTCTCGGTCAAAGTTTGACCAAGAACCCTCGATATTTTTGAAGATCTTAGGGGTTCTCTGTTTGACCAATGGTTTTCGGTCAAACATCCCCAAGAACCCTAAATCGAGATCTATGAAGATCTTGGCTTTGAAACCCTTAAAAAACCCTTGAGTTCCATCTTGAAATTTGTGTCATCTTCTCTAAATCACCAAAAATACCATTGTTTGTGAAACCTGCAACTTCAAGAAACTCATAATTCATCAAACACACAACATACAATCTTCATAATTCTTCATCCTAATCAAGTTTCACAGTTTAATCAGTTTATTAATTTAAACCATGCATTCTGTTCAAAGAAGGTTCCACAGTGACCCGAGAACCTCTTCCAAGGTTTCATATACCTTTAATATCAACGATTTTGAGGATCAAGTGTGATTTTGATGAGAACAAAGATGAATGATTCAGAAGCTTAAGGTTTTCGGGTTTGAGAGAATTAGACAATCTCATATTTAAAATAATGACACCATAATGCATGTTGAAACCTTTTAAACTTCAAAACAATAAATATGGGCCGAAAACCCTGATGGGCCGAAAACATGAGTAATACTTGGGCCAGACCAACAGAACCAAGTTACTTTCATCATCAAAACTTTATGGGCCATCCTGAATTGGGCCGTGAACAGATTCTTTTTAAACTCAAACATGGTCTTGATCCATGTTTTAAAACCGATATCTTATAGCATTCGTTTCGACAAGAGTAATCATGAGGTAAAAATGAAAATAATAAGAAATAAATCAAAAAAATAAAAACAAAAGTAGAAATAAGAACACAAAAAAAAAAATCAATCGGTCTTCTTGCAATATAGCAAATTTTTAGGATCAGATTTCAGTTTTGATAAACAAGCAACCTTTTAATAAAAAATCCAAACATGGAATCATATTGATTAAGATGCTTTCACAATGATTCGTTTTCAGCATTATTATGACATAGAGAGACAGGTTGATAGCAGGTATACATATACTTAGCATGATTTTCATTGCATCAGTGATACGAGTTATTATCAATTAGGCATAAATCTTATCTTCTCAAAGCGTATTTGGCTTTTCCCATATCACCCCAATTTGACTCCAACCCCCTAATGCTTGATCAAAAGATTTTCTTAATACGACCAAAATTTTCATCTTCAAGGTTGAACGTTGGACTTACAAGCCATCCGGACTTACATGCCTTACATTCAGAGTGTTTAGGGTTTATTTGAATGCCTCACCCTTGTAGTTCTAGTTTGACCCTTTAGGCTTTTGAAAGACGAACTTTAATAACACAATGTTATATGTAATTTTTATTTATTTATTTATTTTTACTTATTATTATTATTTTTTAAACTTAAAGCACAATATTTTTGGTGATCAAGACACTAACGAGCTCGTGTAAGACTGGGTAATTACTTTTCTGCCTTTCATTCGAAGAGATGTGTCTGGAGACATGCACATATCTTCAAAATGATTCTCCACGTTAAGTTTAGCAGATTTAGCTTATATTGCTTCAACTTTTACGCATCATGGAAAGCTACCATACAAATCAATGACTGTTCAAAAGCCTTTTAAGCCTAGTAACTTCACATGTTAGGCGCACATAAGCAATTTTACTATCATTTTCCAAAGGTTTGATCAATTTTTATTTGAAAAATATTTTAAGCTTCTAGAAAGCTCTTAACTGAATAATCATATCACTTCCCACTTGAGTTACTTAAGACAATTTTAAACTCAGTCTCCCCAGTCACTTTCAGTTTTTAGGTAAATGGCTATCCCATATGTTTACAGGTAGATAACATGACCAAACATATATAAAAATACATGTCCTTGAATTTTGAGTAACCGATTTACTCTTAAGCGAAAGAATTAAAAACAAAACATAACACAATCGTCCTAGTCGCTTTCACTCTTCAAGTGAATGGCTATCCCGTATGTCTACAAGTTGATGACAGGACCAAACATATACACATATAGGTCCCTCAAACTTATATATCCGACATAAATTTAAGCGAAAGTGTTTTTTTTAAACAAAACAAACACACACTCTTTTTGATTTTTTTTAATTTTCTCCCCCTAAATTTGTGCAAAAATTTTACCAAAGAGAGTTAAAACATTTATGTACAAATTTAACCTCAAAAGGACTCAATCATCGAAACAAAGCATTTTAAGAAACCCTACAAGCACATTAAATCTGGCTGTTCCGACCGGTTTTGTAAATAAGTCCGCCACATTATTATCAATGTGAACTTGCTCAAGATGAATCAATTTGCGGTCGTAACAGTCACGAATAAAATGAAGTATAATGTCAATGTGCTTGATTTTCGAGTGCTGAATAGGATTTTTAACAATAGCAATAGCAACATCATTATCAAAAAAAATTGGAGTATCAAGAAATTCCAAACTGTAATCCAGCAATTGATGTTGAATAAAGATGACATGTGAACAACAGGCTGACACAACAACATAGTCAGCCTTAGCAGTGGATGAAGACATTGTTTGTTCTTTCTTGCACTGCCATGAAATGAGTCGATCACCCAAGAATTGACATCCAGCAGACATAGATTTCCTATCAATATCATCTCCACAGTAATTGCTATCAGCAAAAGCATATAAGTCAAAATCTGAGTTTCGGGATACCAAAGACCTAGCTTCGGTTGCCCTTTCAGGTGTCTAACAATATGTTTAACATCAATTAAATGAGAGAGTTTAGGATTAGCCTGAAAACGGGCGCATTGACAGACAACAAACATGATGTCAGGGCGACTGGCGGTGAGATACATCAGTGATCCAATCATTGACCGATAGTAAGTTTGATCTACGGGATTACCTTCAGGATCGGATGAAAGAAGAGGTCTTTCCGCCATTGGAGTTGCCGCGCTCTTAGAATCTTGAAACTCGAACTTTGCAAGCATGTCTTCAACATATTTTCCTTGATGCAGCAGGATTCCCGTCGAGCTCTGATGAACCTGCAATCCCAGAAAAGTTGTCATCTCCCCTAATGAACTCACTTCGAATCTCTTCTTCATAACATATTCAAATTCAAAACATAATGTTGTACTCGTAGACTCGAAGATGATGTCATCTACATAAATCTGAACCAAGATCAGATCCTTCCCAAAAATTTTTGTAACATCTGGCCCATCGCACCACCAATATTGTTCTCTCTGCCCACGAAGAGCTCACGGATTTGTTTTTGGTTGCCCAAAACGCGTTGGTGATTGAAGAGGCAGGACATTACTTATGAACCAGTGACCTCTCTTGTCCACGGCCGATGTGGGATAGCCTAAGAGTGGGACGATGTTGTGTTTGCCAAGGGTGTTACAGACAACCCCCCATTGGACTCATCGTCCTCGATGAGGCGTGTCCTAACATCCCGAACAGTACAAGAGTGGGTCTGATACCAACTGTAACATCTGGACCCTCGCACCACCAATATTGTCTGCTCTGCCCACGAAGAGCTCACGGATTTGTTTTTGGTTGCCCAAAACGCGTTGGTGATTGAAGAGGCAGGACAATACTTATGAACCAGTGATTTCTCTTGTCCACGGCCGATGTGGGATAGCCTAAGAGTGGGACGATGTTGTGTTTGCCAAGGGTGTTACAATTTTAATGAATAGCGTCTGGTCGATGGTTCCTCTCTTGTACCCATGCCCCAGTAAATGAGCCGTCAAAGTTGCATACCATGCCAGAGGCGCTTGGTGAAGACCATAAAGGGATTTGTCTAGCTTGTATACATGAGTTGGATGCTTTGAATCAACAAATCCTGGTGGATGATCCACATAAATTTCCTCCTTGACTTCTCCATACAAAATCGCTGTCTTGACATCCATCTGGTAAACCGTGAATACCATGTAGGAAGCATATGCCAGAAAAATCCGAATGGCCTCAATTCGAGCCACAGGAGCATACACTTCAGTGTAATCTAAACCATCAACCTGATGAAAACCACGATTTAACAACTCGGAAATTTTAAATCAATAAAACATCGGGTCATTCAAATTAATGTTATTTTATTAATATTGGATTAATTATTTATTTATGTATAAAATAAATTTCTATATTATACACTTTTAACCCAAAATCCAAACTTTAGCCTAAAAGTGATTCCAACCCTAACCTATAGGGACTAAATTGCAACTTTCACCCCTCCTACCCCCATTTAACCCGTTAACCCAACAACAAAACCATACCCGTGAACCATATCCATAACCCGTGACCCTATGATTTTCTTGCACCTTAATCTTCGTTGCAATCATGGAAATTGAATCACGCGTTTGATTAACCTTACCATAATCGGCTTAACCGACAAACTAATTTTGTTAACTCAATCAATTTGATATGTCCTTCCTCGTTTACGAACCGTCTATACTCGTTAACGATTATACATAATAACAAACATTGTATTTCAATTAAACGGGTCCTCACCATACATATTGCATCACGAACACCAGCCCCTTATTCAATTGTATTATCATCAACCTCTTGATTGTGTTCTTGGAAGCGTTTGAGCCGACCCTGTTGATAACAATTACACCCTCAACGTACGCTCGTTTAAGGTATTCGTTTATATCATTGTGATCGTCTTTCTGTGCAGATCTGTAACCCTAACATTATTATATCTATTTCGTACCGATTTAATCAATTAGGAATCTAGGGTTTATAAGAAGTTATGGGTTCTGGTATCCTCTATTTATGTAGTTTTAGTTACGAGCTTTAAACAACTATTCAGCCTAGTCCAATTGGTTTGAGCTAGGGTCTGTGTGCATCTTGAGCTGGCCATGGCGCGGGTTCGAGTCCCGGCCATGGCAGATTAATATTATTATTCCTTTTTGTTATTTTGTTTTAAACTAAAAGGTTTTAGTAATTCAATATAGTTAATTAAATAAACGTTACATTATTAAAACCGATATATAAACTAATCGTTTTTTGAATCTTGGTTAAACACCATATATGTATGTATATATTTATTTATATAAATATATGTATATATACTTTAATTATTAAAATTTGTTAAAGGTTAAAGATTAAAAAAAGGCGTTTTATTCATTTAAAATACATAATTAAATATATATTAAACCTTATTATTATTTTACATAGTATTCTAAAGTATTGTAGTTTATACGAATTATCTATTAATCAATGTATTTTTTAAGAAGTCATTAATAATAATAATATATATAAATATATTAAAACGTATTTTTAGTAAAACAAACATTTAAAACGAATCTCTTTATATAATTTACCCAACGATTTTATAAATAATTATCCAAGTATTTTAATTAAATCATGTTATTTACGACACAACTTCGATAATAAATTTATAATAAATACTTAACTTTTGAAAGATTTCACTCGATCATCAATTTCCGATTCTCAATCTAGTTATAGATCCGTCATTTAAATTATAGTTATTTATTCCGCAATTATTGTTACTTAGGATTTCTTGTCGATAACTTCTAAAAAGCGTAACGCTTGTTTACTACCGTTCTTACCGCGTTCGTTAATCTCTTGCTTGTTTCGAGGTGAGTACCACATTCCCCCTTTATACTTGTTTTTTTTCACGTTTTGGGGACATATGCGTAAATATATTTCTTATTATATACTTATACTTAAAACTGCAACTTTGTCTTATGTGTTAACAACTTATACCTTACTTGTTTTATGTGCTTATTTGCTTTGTATGTTTTCGCATTCGGAGAGGTCCAACATAATCTCAGTCTAGTATGATCATACGCCAGTCGTTATAGCTTTGTGCTTCTCGACATCTTAGTTATACTTGCTCATTTGGTTATTTTGTTATTCTCATATGACTTGTTGCAAATACATATTTTTATTTATACTTTGAACTGGTGTGTTGCTAACTCAACCTTGTGTTGACAAAACTATATTATTTTCAACGCATATGCAGGTATTCGTTTGCTGTGAAGTACAAGATCACTTAAGGATTTATGCTAGGAGAAAAACTAATGAGACATTGTAATTGATTGATATATGTACTTGTGTATTTGATTTTTGTATGGATAATTGTTATTTGGAAATTTAATTAATAGATATCGACACTTGTAATAATGCATGATAGTAACCTTGAGAGCTGTGACAATCAGTTCGCACCCCAGCATTTCCGCCGTAGGTTGGGGTGTGACAGATTGGTATCAGAGCCGAAGCTTTAAGATAGGTCGTTAGAAATTGCCTTAGACACATGTTTAAGAACCCTATACGTGCCTATATGTTTACCTTTATGTGTTTAATTTTAAAATGTTTACAGCTTCTTAGATAATTATTTATTTATTAATTATTGTATTGTTATGCACACACATACAAACTCCGAGCCTATGCCTCAACATTCAAAGAAAACTTTTCAAAAATTAGATTGCTTTTATTTTCGGGAAATTCCTTAAGAATTCCCACCTATTGTTTTCACTCGTAAACCTTAAGGCTAGGTTATGTGGCATGTCCCTACGATAAAAGAAAAGGGAAGAGAAACTGTGAGTTGGGCACTGACAAAACGGTTCCAAGAACCAAAGGTAAGACTCTATTCCTTACATGGGTAATAACCTGACCATAGTACTCAACCCTATGGACCCGAGCGAGACCCATAAATGCCATATGACCGACACCTTAGGTTAATTTTAACCCAATTCACGGTGATTCATGGCTAAACTCGGTTTTCCCAATTATTGTGTTCCGTTATTTAAATGGTTAGTTGGGTGAAAAATCCATGGAATTCATGGGCACTCTTACTATTAATTTTTTACTTGTTTTCGTATTTTTGTTGGAGTAATCAAACGTGGTGATTCACAAGATACTCCAACTACCTATATTTATTTCGATAGTTCGTTATTTAGTTTAGTCGGTTAAAACGCCGTGTAACGCTCATTGGGCCGACAAACTTCATTGATTGTTAATTCGTTAATTAGTTGGGACAATCAAATTGCCATGTAACACTCATTGGCTGTCCAACTCAGTTGTTTTTCGTTAGTTCGTTGGGCCATTCAAATTGCCATGGAAAGCTCATGGGAGGCCAACATCCACAATTTATATTTCGTTAGTTTATTGTAAACTTAATAATCTAAATTTTAAACTGACTTAACTCCTCATGTGGTCATCACATATTAATCTTATTGACTACATCATTTAATAACTATTTACGCTATGTACCCCTCCTCATCTGATAAACTTTTACTTTTAATCCTCATGATGCAATTCCCTTACTTATTAACACAACATTATTATAAGTTATCTTCATATTTAAACATTTCACTATTCTTATAATTTCCTCATTTATCCTTCATCTTACAAATCCTCATTTTTGGCCCCTATAGAATGTCTCATTCAATAAACCACTTTCATCCTCGACCTCAATCGTTTGATTCTCACAACCACCGTATGGCTTCCTGTATCGCCAAAGAAATAGCTGCTGCAATCCCTAGGATAGTGACGCGAATTCGCAACATCAATGCAACCGATTCAACTTTTCCCACTAATTCCTCTACTGGTGACTACAAACCATCTACCTCCACTCATCCTCACAACAAGAAACGTAAGAACCTTGCTGCAACAAATCCTACCCACCCGCAAGTTCCCTCAAACAAGAAACCTTACCTCGGTCCTTACTCGTTATGCTCCATTTGTAACTATCATCCCTCAGTTAAATCCCTATGCCGTCGTTGCACCCAATATAACCGTTATGGCCATCTTGCTAACACTTGTCGTGTCCCGCCTACTGCACAAGCTGTTCCGCAACAACCTATCCCTCTTGCTCAACCTAATGTTCCTAATACCCGTGCTTGCTACCATTGTAAAGACCCAAATCATCTCCGTAATGCGTGCCCTCAACTTACCCCAAGCTCATCAAACCCATCAACCTCATGTCCCTCAAGCTCCTCTGTTGGAACCCGGAAATCAATCACTATAACTATAACAGATCTCGGATCTGTGTGTATTTGATTAATCCTTAACTCAGATCTAGCTCATAATTACGTTTGATTATATGTTGTATGTGTATATCTATTATCAGTATATTAGTAGTTGTATATGAATAAGATTAATATGAATATTGAGAGAGATTTGGACAGCGTATCGTTAATTAATTCTCTAAAAACCTAGATTATATGAAAAGTGTTCACCTATAAATAGAAGACGGACCTAGTTAGTTAACATCCCCTAACGAACTAGAGTCCGCTTCGTTACATACATTACAAACGAAATAACTTAACGAATCACCCTCTGATTCGTTAAACATCCTTAACGAATCAGAGGAGACTTAACTTAAGTCTTAGTTCGCTAAACAACCTTAGCGAACTAGACATTACATTAGCGAACTAACTAAATACTTGTTTATTACATTAAACAAAAACGACAAATACATTACTGATAATTACAAAGACTCAAGACGCAAAACCATGCACTAACAGACACCCCCACGTCTTGAGTTCATTGTCTTTGTCTTCAATTGAAACGCTTGGACTGTCAGTCTCTGCAACTATGAATTCCATTTTCATAAAAAACACGCACAACGCGTTGGAATTGCATAGCCAGGTCGTAGTCTTCATTGCGCTTGATCAGAATCTGGTTCTTGTGTAGCACGTCATTGTCTGTTTCAAATAAATTAACCAACCACATAGGGTCGATTATATTGATAAGCTCAGTCTTCAGTCCTTTACCAAGCACAATGACGGCCTCGCCAGTACGATTGTTGTAGAACCAACGGTCAAACGAGAGATGCATGTGTTGGGACATCGTCTTCACAAGTACCCGCTTCATCGTTTTTGGCGGCTTTACCTTAAGAACAAGTTTTGATATGAGCTAAATTATATATAAATATTATAACTATTTCCTACACTTTTACATGGCTTTAAAGTTGTATTTATTAAATAATTCCTCTAATTGGTTCATATTTGAATTTTATGGTTTTGAAAAGACAACGAGCTAAAACGAGTAAAAACTTAACAATTATAACCGTTGATAGGTTTATTTCATGTACTCATATTTAATGTTTTAAAGGACGCTTAATTTCATTTGAATTATTCATGATATTGTTAAGAATTACATTAGTTTGAATTGTTTTAATTTTGGCAGGCTTTGAGAGAAAACAAGATGGAAGATGATTCGTGTGAAATACAGTTCAAAGATCTTATGAGCTATTGAAAATAATTCACCATTTGAATTATATGTTATTAGTCACAAGTAAAAAAAAAAAGAAGACGTAAACCAACAGAATGTTGGTGGCCCTATTTTTCCAACTTTGTTGAGCTAGTAATTTGATCACTAAAGGAATTATATGGGCCCCTAAACAAAAACCCTACATATTATTATAAAAAGAATATATATATATATATATATATATATATATATATATATATATAAAAGATTGAAAGGCTACGAAGGGCTCTTGTTTTTGGGTGGGGGGAAAGGCAGACGAAAAAAAGAAAATAATATATATAATATTAATAGCATTCGTGGGCGGCTCCTGGGTACAGCACGTGAGACAAGAAATAAGCAAAGGAGATATTGGTTTTTGGGGTTACTGTGCAGTGGTGGTGGTCACGTGAAAGAACAAGAAGATACACCACAAAATTTGTGGTAATAATTGTGAATTAGCTACTGTACGAGGAGGCCAGATCAAAGCAAAACAAAAGAAAATAAAAGGCACACTCTTTTATCTTTAGTTTTATTTTGATGAACTATAATCTTTATTTTACTTTTGTTTCATACTTTATTATGAGTGGCTAAATATTTTATACTACCTAGGTTTTGGTTGAGTACTATGTTAGATTTAATGGTTTGACGAACTATTATTGATTTTGGTTGATTTAGTATTATGGTAAAAGTTTTTAATTGGTTTGTTCATGATATGGTTGAGTGATTTAATCTAGTTTATTACTTTAATATGTATTCCACTTGTGTTTAATAGTTTTCGGTGATTGTTAGACACATGATTAGGTTGTCTACTTTGTGTTTTCAACTTGTTTGCGGTTTATGGTCAAAATAACCGTAGGGGTAAAAAGGTTTATTAGATTTTATTGTTCTTTCACTGAAGAGACCGGGAGGCGATTTAGTGTTTTGTCATCTTTGTCTTTTGCGCGTTTGGTTAATAATTGCA
This sequence comes from Bidens hawaiensis, assembly GCF_021521415.1. Taxonomy (NCBI): domain Eukaryota; kingdom Viridiplantae; phylum Streptophyta; class Magnoliopsida; order Asterales; family Asteraceae; genus Bidens; species Bidens hawaiensis. Next base: position 78,181 of record NW_027492895.1, read on the forward strand.
CGTGAGTGAGTTATCCTAGGTCCCTAAGATTATTGTTATACAAGTTGTGTTCAAGTTAATTAAAAATACCCTCTTTATATTAATATATATTGAACTCGAAGAGACCGGGAGGTGATTCGGGTTTTGGGGTACCATAATATTATAAGGCAAGGTGAGACCGGGAGGTGATCCAAACCATTAACAATTGAGCTTCACATGTCATTAGAGTTCTAGGCTGTCGTTGGTGAAGCCGGGAGGCGATCTAGCGTACTTTAGTGGTCTTTAGTGTCATATTTTTTAAGATATTGTTTTTCTACCAAGTCAAGTTCGTTAAAATTTAACTAGTGGGATTCCATTACCTAGGTAGTCGTTTCTCATATTTGTTTTAAGCCCAATTTTATAAAGTTTTATTTTAGTTTAATTATTAATTAGTTAAGTATTATTAGTATAATTAATATAAAAAAAGAATTCTAAAAAAAATCAAAAGAAAGTCTAGGTTAGTAATCATTTACGTTTAATAATAAGAGTTTACCCATAGTGTCCAAGGTTCGATATCCGTTCTTACTTGCTAGCTACATTGCGTCCGGTACACTTGCCGATTGTGTGTGGTTTTTTAGGTGAATTCGGTAAAACTTGGTTTTAATATTATATACGTTTTTCACACACAAATTTTTGGCGCCGTTGCCGGGGACACTGGCAAATTCTTTGTTTGAACCGAGTTGATTATCTGATCTGTTTATTTGCTTTTTAGTTGTTAATATATTTTTTTTCTTCTTTAGGTGCTTTTACTTGCTATTTGTGCCTTTAGGTTTAGTTTTCCTTAAAAAAAATAAAAATAAAAATAGATATGGGCGACGCCGTTCCACCACCAAGACGAACCGTTCATGCTAGAGCCAACGATGGCATCGTGGGAGTCCGATCTGAAATTGTCCGACCTGCTGCGACTAATACCCAAAACTGGCAAATTCCCTCTCACGTCATGAATTTTATCACCAATTCTGCTCAGTACCACGGCTTGGATGATGAAGATGCCCTGGGCCACCTGTCCCGATTCGTGCGGAACTGCGAAACATTTAATATTAATAATATCTCGTCTGACGTCATTCATCTTAAGTTATTCCCATTCTCACTTTCCGGTCGTGCTGCTACTTGGTTTAACTCTCTTCCGAATGCCTTAATTGCCACATGGGCCGACTTACAGTCCAAGTTCCTTAGGAAGTATTTCCCTCAATCGAAGGTCGGGCGTCTACGCGAGCAAATCCGTTCTTTTCTTATGGACCCCGATGAGTCCTACTATTCCGCGTGGGAGCGTTTCCAAACTCTTATAAGCCGTTGTCCTCAGCATGGCCTAAACGATTGGGCTGTGGTTGAAAAATTCTATAACGGTCTTACTCCGGAAACCCAACAGCGGTTCAATACCGCCGCCGGAGGAAACATGCTCGACAAACTCACCATAGAGGAGGCTGAAGAAATGTTCGAGAGCATAGCATTAGGGGATCAACATACACCGAGTAGAAGGTCCGTCTCGACTGCCAAGGCCGCAGCCATTTCAGCATCGCGTGGAGTGCATCATGTTGATCAGAATATGAGTGTGTCGGCAGATGTGGAGGCACTGAAGAGGGAAGTCAGAGAGCTTAGGCTGCAAGTTCGTAGGTGCGAGATATGTCGTGGAAATCACGAGACAGCCGATTGTCCCGTTGATTCTCAGTAGGAGGTAGATTTTCTTGCTAATCAAAACCGTACCTTCAATTATGGGTGGCGAAACAATAATTCTAATTCTAATTGGCGGGCAGGTAACACCGGTTATCAGCAACACCAGAATCTGTTCCAAGAACCCGCCCCCGAACCTGATCCTGTACCAAATAGTACTTCTAAGATTGAGGAGATGTTGGCTAACCAATCTCAATTGTTAAATCAGCTCTTACAAAATGATGCCAACACCAAATCCACTCTTATGCAACATGAGACGTTTATGAAGGGACAACAGGTCGCATTTCAGAATCTTGAGGCCAAGTTTGGTGAGTTTTCCGCAAAGATTGATCAACGACCCTCGGGGAGTCTTCCAAGTAACACTGTCCCTAATCCCGGTCCAACCTATTCTAAACCATTTCAAAATGCTCAGGCCAAGGCAGTGACTACCCGAAGTGGGAGAGGGGTCGTTAGAGATACACCAAGAGAGGAGGAGGAAGTTGACGAGGAGCTGGAGTTAGAGACACCTCCTGATACGGTGACTAGAGGCGAGGCCCAGCAAGTACCTCACGGTCAGGCGGAGCGCCAGTTGAGAAGGAGAAGCAGGTTGAACAAGAACCGGTGCGCGTTTATAAGCCTAAGCCGCCATATCCCGGTCGATTGGTGAAGAAGAATGATTCAGAGCAGTACTCTAGGTTTCTCTACATGCTTAAGAAGCTCCATGTGAACATTCCGTTTATTGAAGCTCTTGCGAATATGCCAAAACACACCAAGTTTCTGAAAGATTTGCTCATTAATAAAAAGAAACTTGAGGAGCTTTCGACTGTTACTCTTAGTGAGGAGTGTTCTGCCGCCGTACAGAACAAGCTTCCTAGGAAGATGACAGATCCGGGCAGCTTTACCATTACTTGCTTGATTGGTAATCTTCATATTAGCAATGCTTTGGCCGACCTCGATGCAAGCATTAACCTCATGCCTTATTCTGTGTTTGCCAAACTTAACGTGGGAGAGCTGCTTCCCACCCGAATTAGTATCCAGCTAGCAGACCAATCTGTGAAGTTCCTAAGGGGCATTGTGGAGAACATGTTGGTGCAAGTGGAGAAATTTATCTTTCCGGTCGACTTTGTCATTCTCTATATGGATGAGGACTCGAACGTCCCGCTCATCCTCAATCGTCCATTCTTAGCCACCGCACGCGCTCTCATTGATGTTGCCGATGGAAAATTGACTCTTCGAGCTCATGATGACACGGTCACATTCAACGTGCAGAAATCAATGAGGCATACTCAGCAGCAGGATGACACTCTCTACTTCATCGACACTTTCATGATGCACGTAGGCGACTATCTTACAAAGGTCTGCCAGAGAGACACGTCCGACACCCAGATCATCGATGTGGAAAATCAGTCATTCGAGATGACAGAATTTGATTTTGAGTTGCAGGAGAAGGAAGAGCAGCAGTTACCTGAGACAGGAGGACACGAACAGATCATGAGTTCCCAAATCTTTTCTAATGTCCTTGCGGTTGAAGAGCGAGAGTTTCCGATCGAAAAACCATCAGTTGAGAACCCCCCATCTTTAGAGCTAAAAGATTTACCATCTCACATCAAGTATGCATTTTTAGGGGAGGGGTCTCAACTTCCCGTCATCATCTCTTCGAGTTTGGAGACAGAGGAGAAGGAGAAGTTGATGGTTGTTCTGAAATCTCATAAGCATGCCATCTCATGGAAGTTTATGGATATAAAAGGTATAAACACGTCATTCTGCACACATAAAATCTTTATGGAAGACGAGATTAAACATGTGGTTCAGCCGAAGAGGAGGCTTAACCCGAACATGCAGGAGGTTTTCAAGAAGGAGGTTATTAAGTTGCTCGATGCTGGTTTGATTTTTCCGATCTCCGACTCCACGTGGATTAGCCCAGTCCAGGTGGTCCCTAAAAATGGCGGTTGTACAGTTATCACGAATGAAAAGAATGAGCTCATACCGACATGGACTGTAACAGGGTGGCGAGTTTGCAACGACTACCGTAGACTTAACAAGGACACACGAAAGGACCACTTCCGCTTCCATTCATCGACCAGATGCTTGAGCGTTTGTCAGGACAGCAGTTCTACTGAACCTTGATGGGTTTTCCGGTTATTTCCAGATCCCCATCACCCCGGGTGATCAGGAGATGACTACATTTACATGTCCCTTTGGCACATTCGCGTACCGACGCATGCCATTCGGATTATGTAACGTTCCAGCAACATTTCAGCGGTGCATGGTGGCCATTTTTCATGAGTTAATCGAGGATTCCATGGAAGTCTTTGTGGTTGATTTTTCTGTCTTTGGAAATTCCTTCGATGATTGTTTGCGTAACTTAGATCGAGTGCTCGCTAGATGTGAAGAGACGAACCTTATGCTTAATTGGGAGAAATGTCGTTTTATGGTTCGTGAGGGTATTGTTTTAGGTCATAATATTTCTAGTACGGGGATTGAGGTAGATAGAGCTAAGGTAGACACCATTTCCAAACTTCCACCACCAACTTCCGTGAAGTCTATTCGTAGTTTCTTAGGTCATGCGAGATTCTACCGCCGATTTATAAAAGATTTCTCGAAAATCTCCCGTCCGATGACCCAGCTTTTAGAGAAAGATAGGCCGTTTGATTTTAGTGAGGAGTGTTTGAGGGCCTTTGAGTTGATTAAGGAGAGGTTAGTGAGTGCTCCTGTTCTTGTTGCTCCCGATTGGAATCTTCCGTTTGAGATCATGTGTGATGCGAAAGATTTTGTTATTGGAGCTGTGTTAGGGCAGCGTCGAGAGAAACATTTTCATCCCATCTATTACGCTAGCAAAACCCTTAACGATGCTCAGGAGAATTACACCACGACAGAGAAGGAACTTCTTGTGGTTGTTTTCGCGTGCGATAAATTCCGTTCTTATCTCGTGCTTTCTAAGACTATCATTTTTTCTGATCATGCGGCTCTGCGGTACCTGTTCACTAAGAAAGATGCGAATGCGAGGCTTATTCGATGGATCCTTTTACTTCAGGAGTTCGATATAGAAATTAAAGATAAAAGAGGAGCTGAGAATGTCGCCACCGACCACTTGTCACGACTAGAAAATCCCGACATGGATGAAACCCGGGAACAGGAGATTGGTGATGATTTCCCGGGTGAGACTTTATTGTATTTGAAGGTGAGTGATGAGGGTTTTCCATGGTTTGTTGATTTTGAGAATTATCTATCCTCTGGTGAGTTAGTGCCCGGATTGACATATCAGCAAAAGAAAAAGTTCTTTGCAGATATCAAGTTCTACATTTGGGAGGATCCGTACTTATTCCGTATTGGCTCGGATCAAGTGATTCGACGATTTGTTTTTGGTGATGAAGCTCGTAGTATTCTTCGACATTGTCATGAGGGCCCGACTGGTGACCATTTTGGTACGACATATACCACCAAACGCGTGTTTGATGCGGGATTTCATTGGCCAACTGTTTTTCGTGATGCGCATGAGTTTGTTCGTTCGTGTGATGCATGTCAAAGAGCTGGAAACATCTAATCCCGAAATGAGATGCCCCAAAACCCCATCCAGGTGGTTGAGATATTTGATATATGGGGCATTGATTTTATGGGTCCGTTTCCTATGTCTAGAGGGAACGGATACATACTCGTTGCTGTTGATTACGTGACCAAATGGGTGGAGGCTCAAGCCTTACCCAAAAATGATGCGCGGGTTGTAGTGGGATTCCTTCGAAAACTCTTTGCTCGATTCGGTACTCCTAAGGCTCTGATCAGTGATCGGGGTACCCACTTTTGTAATGCTCAGATGGATAAGGTTTTGAAACGTTATGGGGTCACCCATCGACTTTCTACGGCCTACCATCCTCAGACTAACGGTCAAGTGGAAAATACCAATCGTAGCATTAAGAGGATCTTAGAGATCATGGTAGGGAACAATCGCGGGGACTAGGCTGAAAAGCTAGATGATGCACTTTGGGCCTTTCGTACTGCATTCAAAACGCCTATCGGGACCACTCCCTTTCGGTTAGTTTATAGAAAGGTGTGTCATCTCCCTGTTGAATTAGAACATCGTGCGTATTGGGCATTAAGAGCTGTAAATCTTAATTTATCTGCGGCGGGAAAGAGTCGTTTTCTTCAGATTCATGAGGTTGAAGAGCTACGGAATGAGGCGTATGAAAGAAGTTGGGGGTATAATGAGCGGACGAAGGAACGTCATGATAAACATATTAAGGTTCCCAAAGAGTTTAAGTGTGGGGATAAGGTTCTTCTATATAATTCCCGGTTAAAGTTGTTTCCGGGTAAATTGAAATCCCGATGGGCTGGTCCGTTTGTAGTGAAGGAGGCATTTCCTTATGGAACAGTTGAGATAGAGGCTGATGTTGGTCATTCGTGGAAAGTGAATGGGCATAGACTGAAGCATTATGTTGGAGGTCCACTTGGTGATCACGAGGAGGAGGCGATCTACCTTGATCCACCTGGAGAGTAAAAGAGGAGAGCACACTCGGGACTTTGTCCGAGTTGTATAGTTTGTATAAAACTTGGTTGCATTATTTTCTTTTATTTTTATTTTTATTTTTCTTTGTTTTATTTTTCTTTGAGTCTTTTAGTCCTTAGAGTATGTTTGATGTCTGCTTTGGGTTGTTTTGAATTTTTTTTGCAGGATTGGATTTTCTCGTTCGTACTCAATCTCCATTCGGATGGGGATTTTTCTGAGCCTATCATATTGTAGAAGACACCCAGAAGCTACGGCCGCGAATGAAATGCTATACGGTCGCCTTGGAATGAGACTTGTGAAGATAACTGCATTATTACCAGGGGAGTCTGTTCCAATTTATTTTTTTATTTGCTTAAATTTTTATTCTGCTTTATTTTATGTCTTTTTCTATTCCTACATTGGGGACAATGTAGATTTTAAGTGTGGAGATGGGAACTGATGTTTTCTTTTTGTTAAAAAAAAGTTTTAAAAAAATATAAAAATATAAAAAAAAATTAAAAAACAGTTTCAAATTTTATAAAAAAAAGGAAAAAAAGTATAAAATATAAAAATAAATAAATAAATAAGTTAAAAAAAATGTCCTGAAATTTTAACGAAATTTTTTGCAAATAATGGAAAATGATAGAAAAATTTGAGATTGGTTTTTAAAACTACTATTATATATGAGATTAAATAAAAGATTACGCACTAAGCTTGGGATGTGTCGGTAGGCTCAACTAGCTTTGAAAGTCCTCTTTAGCAAGTTTTATATATCTAATAATTTGAAAAAAGGTGAAACTGAATTTCGATACTTAGAGAGGATTACCATAATCTAAAAACTTTGAGATGGTAAGACTTAGATACACTCAAACCATCACACCACCACATGTCCATCTTTTTACGAGCTTAGAAATAGTTATATACTTTAAGGTGATATAAAAAAAGAAAAAAAAACGAAAAAAGAAAAAAAGAAAAAAAAAGCGGAAAAAAAAAGAAAAAAAAAGAGAGAAGTACATTTTGAAAGTTATGTGTATTATCAAAAGTTGTTCAAGAAAAGCAAATGCTTGTGACCATGAGAAAGTTATGTAATGAAAAATGCCAAAAAAGCATTCTCAAAGTTAGTAAAAGAGGCCAAAGTTGCACATACTAGACGAGACTTAGAGTTTACGTGTTACCAAGGGGATAGTGACTCTGAGGATACACTATTGGGGCTCGAAAGTTCTTAGTCAATAAATATCAAATTAGGAATTTATAGGACAAAGTCCAATAATATTTAGGAATAGCTCGTACGGCCTCCACATGACCATTCATCCATCAAATTTCACCGAGTGCATCTAATTCGTACCATCAACAAGTCCTTGGCTTATGGTGATTTGTCAAACCATTCTGCTTTGACTCTAGTTTTTTCTAGCTCTCTTTGTCTAAGATGGGGTAGGTTTAGCCGTGTTTTTTTAACTTAAAGAGCTTAATGCAATTGGGGGCTTGATAGGCTGGTGGCTGGGTTTAAATGGAAAACAATATCGGCAATCGCGGTTTTTGCATTTATCTGTGCTTAAAAGATAACCTATATGTTTTAAAAACTAGTCTTGAATTCTGATTCCATTGCAATATATATATTTTTCGGGGACGAAAAAGATTTAAGTGTGGGGATATTTGATATGAGCTAAATTATATATAAATATTATAACTATTTCCTACACTTTTACATGGCTTTAAAGTTGTATTTATTAAATAATTCCTCTAATTGGTTCATATTTGAATTTTATGGTTTTGAAAAGACAACGAGCTAAAGTGAGTAAAAACTTAACAATTATAACCGTTGATAGGTTTATTTCATGTACTCGTATTCAATGTTTTAAAGGACGCTTAATTTCATTTGAATTATCCATGATATTGTTAAGAATTATATTAGTTTGAATTGTTTTAATTTTGGCAGGCTTTGAGAGAAAACAAGATGGAAGATGATTCGTGTGAAAAGATGCTTTACAGTTCAAACATCTTATGAGCTATTGAAAATAATTCACCATTTGAATTATATGTTATTAGTCACAAGTAAAAAAAAAAGAAGTAAACCAACAGAATGTTGGTGGGCCAATTTTTCCAACTTTGTTGAGCTAGTAATTTGATCACTAAAGGAATTATATGGGCCCCTAAACAAAAACCCTACATATTATTATAAAAAGAATATATATATATATATATATAGAAGATTGAAAGGCTACGAAGGGTTGTTGTTTTTGGGTGGGGGGCAAAGCAGACGAAAAAAAGAAAATAATATATATAATATTAATAGAATTCATGGGCGGCTCCTGGGTACAACACGTGAGACAAGAAATAAGAAAAGGAGATATTGGTTTTTGGGGTTACTGTGCAGTGGTGGTGGTCACGTGAAAGAACAAGAAGATACACCACAAAATTTGTGGTAATAATTGTGAAGGAGCTACTATACGAGGAGGCCAGATCAAAGGAAAACAAAAGAAAATAAAAGGCACACTCTTTTATCTTTAGTTTTATTTTGATGAACTATAATCTTTATTTTACTTTTGTTTCATACTTTATTATGAGTGGCTAAATATTTTATACTACCTAGGTTTTGGTTGAGTACTATGTTAGATTTAATGGTTTGACGAACTATTATTGATTTTGGTTTATTTAGTATTATGGTAAAAGTTTTTAATTGGTTTGTTCATGATATGGTTGAGTGATTTAATCTAGTTTATTACTTTAATATTTATTCCACTTGTGTTTAATAGTTTTCGGTGATTGTTAGACACATGACTAGGTTGTCTACTTTGTGTTTTCAACTTGTTTGCGGTTTATGGTCGAAATAACCGTAGGGGTAATTTATAAAAAGGTTTATTAGATTTTATTGTTCTTTCACTGAAGAGACCGGGAGGTGATTTAGTGTTGTGTCATCTTTGTCTTTTGCGCATTTGGGTAATAATTGCACGGGAGTGAGTTATCCTAGGTCCCTAAGATTATTGTGATACAAGTTGTGTTCAAGTTAATTAAAAATATCCTCTTTATATTAATATATATTATACTTGAAGAGACCGGGAGGTGATTCGGGTTTTGGGGTACCATAATATTATAAGGCAAGGTGAGACCGGGAGGTGATCCAAACCTTTAACAATTGAGCTTCACATGTCATTAGAGTTCTAGGCTGTCGTTGGTGAGGCCGGGAGGTGATCTAGCGTACTTTAGTGGTCTTTAGTGTCATATTTTTTAAGATATTGTTTTTCAACCTAGTCAAGTTCGTTAACTATTAATTTAACTAGTGGGATTCCATTACCTAGGTAGTCGTTTCTCATATTTGTTTTAAGCCCAATTTTATAAAGTTTTATTTTTAGTTTAATTATTAATTAGTTAAGTATTATTAGTATAATTAATATAAAAAAAGAATTCAAAAAAAAATCAAAAGAAAGTCTAGGTTAGTAATCATTTAAGTTTAATAATAAGAGTTTACCCATAGTGTCCAAGGTTCGATATCCGTTCTTACTTGCTAGCTACATTGCGTCCGGTAATGTGCCGATTGTGTGTGGTTTTTAGGTGAATTCGGTAAAACTTGGTATTAATATTATATACGTTTTTCACACATCAAGTTTCCTCCAGCCAGTCCTTGGATCAATCTCGTCAATACGTTTACGTCTCGGGACCTGGGGCTTGAAGAACTTGAATCCATGATTGACCTCGAACAGTAAGTGTTGATGAAACCACTCAGCTGTCCGGTAGCCACCATGATTGATAAATGGACGACGCGCGAGGGTACGAACATCCCAACGCGGTAATGTCAGAACGTCCATTATCGTTTCGTAGTACTGGATCCCCTTCTTCCATTTAACTATATATACTTTAAGCTCGGAATCATATAGCCAAGAAACGATATCACCATGTACCTTGGATACAGTCTTGAAGGAGGTTACTTGGTTTGCTTTGACCCAAGTTGCTGTTATGTCTTTTCGTTCTTGATCAACATACCGATACGCCTTGATAATTTTACCCGCCGCTTTATAGCTGAGCCACTTAGCAATATCGGCCTCGGTTGGATTTTCAATCGAGTTGAACCGAGTGTCCACAACCTTCTTACCCTTTGAAATCTTTTCCAACTCATCTTCAGCTGCTTTAACCGTTTGTTCATCAAACACTGGAGCACCTTGATCAACGTTTGTGTGTTGAAACAAGTCCGGATACTCCTCAGCAGTGACGTCTTCCATCTCAACATCCTCGTCTTCATAAATAAAATCCGTATTCATTTGAATAGATGGATCATCTGTTATATCTTCCTCATTCACTACCTCAATGTCTGGCTCAGTCTCTAACACTGTCAACTATTCATCATTCAACCCAAGCAGTATGGAAATCTGCTCCCTTGTCAGAGACCTATCAACGAACTCACCAACCGTTATCTCATCCATGTTCACCACACTTTGTTAGTGCACGGTTTTGCGTGTAGAGTCTTTGTATTTAAAGTTAACGTTTTGTTAATGTTTATTGTAATAAATAGTTTTATTTATTAACCAGTTCACTAAGTTAAAGGCTAGTTCGCTAGGGGATGTTAGCGAACTAGCCAAGTAATGTATACCTTCCTGGTTCGTTAGAAATGTTAACGAATCAGGGGGTGCTTCGGTATGGTTATTTATGTAACGAAGGGGAAGCTGGTTCGCTAGGGGATGTTAGCGAACCAGATTACCTTCTATATATAGTGAACTACTGTTCACTTTAAAAAAGTTTTTGAGTTAATTAACGTATTTTGTGTATTCCAGATCTCTCACAAAGCTTCACACCTAATATTATACAATCTATCATACATACTAATAATAATTATAATAATAATAGATAATCACATATTTATATACACTGAATTAAGGTAATTAAGAGTTAGATCCGTATAATAGTATTAATAGTATAAACGTAGATCTGAGAATCAGATTGTGATAATTGTTATTGATACGAACTAGTTTGGGATCCAACAAAGTGGTATCAGAGCCTTCGGTGCTCATTACACTTGATTTGGTGGTTATTGATTTTTTTTTATTTTTTTTGCTTGTTTTCTGTTTTAACTGGTTTTGAATCAAATTAGGATTGAATTAGTTGAAATATGGACGGATTGGATGGAATTTGGATTGGTTAAGGTATTGGAAATGTTCGGATTAGAGGAATTGTGGTTTGGATTGGATTTGTGGTGATTAAGTGTGATTTCGGTTTAAGTCCAAAACAGGGGTGTTGTTTTGATCAAAATTGGTTAGGTATTTAGCGTTAATCGGTTACGAGATGATGTGTATTGGATTCGGAATTTGATTACGAGAAGATTGATAGGTTACTTGTGCGATTTGGTTGGGAAACAAAGTAGTATTACAAATTTAGTAAATCTGGGTTTCTGTGTTTAATCTTCAAACTTTATGGAAAACATGTTTGAAGATTTGAAGATTTGAAGATGAACTTGATTCGTTATCTTCTTCATGGTGATTCGCTATATGTTTCATAGTGATTCGTTATCAACTGTGTTACTTCGTTACCCAGTTCGTTAACCAATTCGAGTGCTTTATTGATTCATGTAATCTAGTTCGCTATCTAGATTAACCGATTCGCGTGACACGTGTTCTTCTTGGAATTTGTGTCCTAACAACCTTTGCCACGTGGCATAAGGTGTCAGAGTTTGTTACAAACGGTTGTAACAACCTGATTCGCTATAGTGTGATTCGCTAATCCACTGTAGCTGATTCGCTAAGCATTCCTTAGTGATTCGCTAAGTTTATTTTGGCGATTCGTTACTGATTACTGTCTAATTCTCTAAACAAATCCTTTGTGATTCGTTAAGTTGACTCGTTAAGTTGACTTTTGATTCGCTAAAACACTCACCTCATTCGTTAAGGTACTTCGTTGCTGATCAGTCTTAACTTCGTTAAGAGTTGATTCGTTAAACACTGTTAACAGTTCGCTAGACTGTTCTCAGTTCACTATAATAGTTCACAATTCGCTACACAGTTCGTTAAACTTAGTTCTTTAAACTTGTTTAATTTTCAAATATGGCCGGTATGTATGCATTGGCGTCTCAAAACATGTTGATGCAACAAATGTTACAACTTGATACTGAGATAGGTTCACATTCCAAATGTCCGAGATTGATGAAATTCAGTGATTTTGCAAAGTGGGAACCTTGGTTCGTGCTCACTTAGGATCAGTTCATCCTGATTGTTCTTACTTTTTAGATGAGGTCTACACTGTACCTATGATTGGAGATGAGACTACGGGTTTTACACCAAAAAAGGCTATCTCACAATACTCTGTTGAAGAAAAGAAAGCATTAGAGATAGAAATAAAAGCTTATTCTACTATAACCATGGCCTTGCCTGAGACTATCTTTCACCAAGTGGGTAGCATAAAAAGATGTGCTGCTTTATTTCAACATCTTCGCATGAGAAGTATGGGTAACACAACAGAGAGTAAAAAAGTAATGCTTAAGTTTCAGTTTCGAAACTTTAATCTATTGAAAGGTGAGACGGTTGAAGAAATGACAACAAGATTCAATCACTTGATTGCTGAGATGGACAAGATGCAAATTGAAGTTCCTAAAAGTGATAAAATTGATACTATCAAGAGTATACTTCCAAGTTCTTATTCCACATTCTTAATGTATCTGAAGGAAAACAATTATTTCGCAAATGAAGATCTGACTGCTATTGAATTTATGCAAAAGATTGAAGCCAGAGAATATAATCTGAAATGTCAGAAATCTTCAAAGGAAAGTCATGATCCTTCGTTCTATGGTGGAAGTATTCCTCTTAGTTCAACCATATCTCCACTAACCGCTTTTCTTACTCAAGCTGTTGCAAGTGAAAATGCAAATGCTTCATTTAATGATCCACAAGCTTGTTTCTATACTGCTGGAAATACATCTGGTAATTCTGGTTCATCTGGGGCATCGGGAAATTCATCTTCTACTAAACAATTCTCATTTCAACCAAAAGTAAACATAAAGGAGGCTGAACAGAATTTTGCATTCTTGTCTACTTTTATGTCTTCCTATGAGAATTTGGTGAGTAGTAAGATTGCCACAAGTGATTTAACCGATGAAGATTATGATCAAATTGATCCCGTTGATTTAGAACTCATGGATCTAAAGTGGAACATGGCGATGATTGTTAGAAAAGTGAAGAAGTTTATACAAAGAACAGGCAAAGATCTTCCTTCATTGAGCAAGAAGCTTGGGTTTGATAAACTAAAGGTTAAATGCTACAATTGTCAAGAATTTGGGCATTTCGCAAAGCAATGTGATAAACCTAAGAAAGAATACACTGGTTCGAGAAATCAAGATCAAAATGATGCTGGAAAGTCATCAAGTTCAAAACCATCATCTTCTGGAAATCAGGCAATGCTGTCTAATCTGGATGGTAATGATTGGTCTCAAAAATTGCTTTGCAACAACAATCAAGCAAACCTAGCAATATTTGGAATTGGTGAAAATTCTCAAGATGCTAGTGGAAGTGATTTGTCATCTGATAATGATTCTGGATCCGAGTCGGATGATTCAAGCGAAAAACTTCCAATTAATTTTGCTTGTATGGTGAAGATCAGCGAATCTTCCACGTCTGCTTGCATAGCCAACCAGAATGAGGTTAGTAAATCTACTTTTTCTAAGGTATCATGTCTTGATTGTGATTATAACAAGTCTAAAACTGATTCATTAAAACTTCAAAATGACTATTTACTGAACGAGATTGTATCATTGAAAGATACTTATAGACAATCCTTGAATTCTCAAATCAACTCAAGAGAAAAGATTGAGGCTTTGACTATAAGTAATCATGATTTGAAAGCCGAGTTATCTGTGAAAATGACAATTAATGACCAAAAGTTTCAGGAAATCTTGAAACATCGTTCTAAGATAACTGAGCTTGAGAACGGGGTTCTTGAGTTGAAGAACAAGTTGGGTAAATTTCGAAATTCTTCTTTTTTGTTAAATGAAGTTATTGAAGTTTCTGGAAAACAAAAGGACTCTAAAAAGGGTATAGGTTTTGTAGAAATTCCTCCACCATTTCACAACGACTATAAAATGAATCCTTTTGCTAAAAAGGAAGAAGAGGTAATTTTGGAAGAACCTGTGATTTCAGAAAATGTCAAATCTAAAAATGTTAAAACCCAAGTTGCTCCTCAAAAATCTCATGTTCAAAGCAAAAAGGTGTTTGTTGAACATGATGACAAGGTCATTATCGAGGATGTGTTTGAACCCGAGATTATACACAAGAATGAGAACATTTCTAGTTCTAATCATATTCTGTGCGAGCCTCACGAATTTGAGGAAGCAGTGTATGGTTCACACAAACCTCAAGAGAAAAAGGAAAATTCAATGAAAGTGAACTCTATGAGGGCAAAGAAGTCGGAAAAACCGAAAATTTCTGATGAAGATTTAATGCGTTTCATTAATCCTTCTAGTTCTAAGCCATCTGCTGCTAGAGTTTTTAAGTTAAAGGGAATGGACACAAGGTTCACTGAAAAAGACATTCCAATTAGTATCATTAAACCTGAACTAATTGAAAGTGTGTTTTACAATGAAACTTCCAAAGTTCGTGAACTTGAACGTCAATATGCTCAAGCAAAAACATCAGTTTCATCAGATCCAATGACAAGAGCAAAACAAGTTTTAAAACAAGCTAAGCAAGTTGAATTTGTTAAGTCAACAGGAACTGACACCTTGAAAAGTTTTTCAAACTGTTCTAATTTAGATTTTTACTTAAAGAAGAAATCTGAATTATCTGATGAGTTTGCTAAGAGCATGACTAAAAATGTGAGTCATCAACAAACTTCTGAGTCATTCATTCCAAATACCTCGCATCATCATCGTATAAACATGCGAACTTGTTTCTTGTGCAGTCAACTTGGTCATGTTGTGAGGGATTGTAGTCAGAAGTATCAGCAGAATCTTCATCCTTTTATCAAGGACCATTCCAAACCGATTCCTGTGGTAAAGG
Organism: Bidens hawaiensis; assembly: GCF_021521415.1. Classification (NCBI taxonomy): domain Eukaryota; kingdom Viridiplantae; phylum Streptophyta; class Magnoliopsida; order Asterales; family Asteraceae; genus Bidens; species Bidens hawaiensis. The sequence continues at coordinate 93,298 of NW_027492895.1, forward strand.
AGATTTTGAAACGACCTGTGTCGTATGCTGATGATACTCATATTATGTTCTCTAATGTGAATCCTCGTAAGGTGGTTCATGTTAATGAGACTCATGGTCAAGTTAAATCCAAGTTTGTTCCAACTGTTCCTTTGTGTAAGAATGAAAATTCAAATGTGGTTCAGGCAGCGTATCTAAGACGAAAGTCAAAGAAACCTGCAACTTATTCACAAGTTGCTGAACAACAAATGAATGCAAGTAAAGTTAATTTTCCCAAGAAAACCAAGAGGTGCCCAAGACCGAGGCCTGAGCTGCCTTTTTGAACTAATCACTTTTGTTTGTGTGTAGGGTTCATCCAAGACCATTTCTGGTGAAAACTGGATTATGGACAGCGGATGTTCTCGCCATATTACTGGAAATCTCAACCTCTTATCAAATGTGAGAAATATTCAAGGGGGTTATGTGGCGTTTGCTGGGAATTCTGGGGGTATGATCACACAAGAAGGTGAAGTGTCGAATGGGAAGATTACATTTGAGAAAGTAAATTATTGTGATAAAGTTGATCATAACTTATTGAGTGTGTCACAGATTTGTGATAAGAAATACACTACCGTTTTTACTGATAGAGAGTGTCTTATTCTGAAACCGGGATACGTGATTCCCGAGGACATGGTTGTCATGAGATCACCACGATCAAATGATATTTATGTTTTGAATATGAACTCTAGAGCATCTACATCGATCGAAACGTGTTTTGTCTCGAAAGCAACCGAGAAAGACTCCATACTTTGGCATCGAAGAATGGGTCACATACACGTTAGAAAGATGAATTATTTAATGGCGAATGATTTGGTTGAGGGGGTGTCGTTAAAAAATTTTAAGTTATCAGATCATTGTGTTGCTTGTAAGAAGGGCAAACAAAAGAAGAAATCGCACCCATATAAGGTATTCAATTCCATTGATACTCCGCTAGAACGACTTCATATGGATTTGTTTGGTCCAGTGAATCGTGCGAGTATTTCTGGAGACTGGTATTGTCTTGTCGTGACTGATGATTATTCGAGACATTTGTGGGTTTTATTCATGAGCTCGAAAGATCAAACGCCTGTTTTGGTACAAAACCTTATCACGAAAATCGAATCACTTTACAAACAAAAGGTGAGGAGAATTCGGAGTGATAATGGAACATAATTCAAGAACACTATGTTGGATTTCTTTTGTATCCAAAAGGGAATTCGCCGAGAATATAGTGCACCCTATGTACCTCAACAAAATGGCGTTGCTGAAAGAAAGAACAGAACCTTGATTGAAGCTGCAAGAACCATGCTCGCTGATTCTAAGCTTCCTGTGCAATTCTGGAATGAGGCTGTGAATACGGCTTGCTACACTCTTAATCGAGTTCTGACGGTTAAACGACTAAAGAAAACCAGTTATGAATTATTAAACAATCGTAAGCCTAACTTAAAGTATTTGGAACCTTTTGGGTATCCTTGTACTATGCTGAAGAGGGATGTGGGTAAATTTGAAGAGAAGGCCATTGAGGGTTATTTCTTAGGGTATGCGTCACCTAAGAAACGAGTTTTCAATTTTACGTCTGGTTGTGTCGAAGAGTGGTACCATGTTGATTGTCAGAAGTACACTACTCCTTCACAAGGGAAAGGTCCCGAATGGATGTTTGATTATAATGGCCTATTTAATTCTTTCACCCCATCAACTGATCATCCAGATGAATATGTAGTTCGGGCGTATTTTGAAGAACATTTGGAAATTCCACGATTTGCAAGTTCAAATGATGTTGAAGCTCCAATTGCTGCTCCAACTGAAGAACCTGAAAACGAAGCTCTTGTTCATTTTGATACTGCTTTTACCTCATCTGATGATAATGCTTCCGTAGTTGAGAATAATGTTTCATCTCCTGAGTTGGGTGAACATTATACTAACTTATTTGAAAATGTTGTTGTGTCTGAAAATCCGACTATCAGGATTCATAATTATCATCCACAAGAAAACATTATTGGAGACCTTGATGTAGGGGTTCAGACACGCCATCAAATCGCCTCTTCAAGTGACAATAATGCTCTCTGTGTTCATGCTGACTTACACGCATATGAAATTGCAGCTGTTGCTAAGTTTTCCTGTTTTCTATCTCAAGTCGAGCCAACTAGAAGCTATGCAAGATGAACTACAACAATTTGCTCGTTTAGATGTTTGGGATATTATTGATAAACCTGCTAGAGTCAAGAAGACAATTCCGACTAAGTGGGTATATAAGTGTAAGAAGGATGATCGTGGGGTAATTGTGAGAAACAAGGCATGTTTAGTGGTGCAGGGATTTCATCAGCAAGAGGGTATTGATTACACTGAGGTTTATGCGCCAGTGGCAAGATTAGAGTCGATTCGAATCTTCCTGGCTTATGCTGCTTACAAGAACATCAAAGTGTATCAAATGGACGTTAAGAGTGCCTTTCTAAATGGGGAACTTCACGAAGAAGTGTTTGTCCTATAACCTCCAGGTTTTGAGGATCCTGATTATCCTGGCTGTGTTTACCGTTTAAACAAAGCATTATATAGTCTTCATCAAGCCCCGAGAGCTTGGTATGGCACGCTCGCCGACCATTTGACGGATAACGGCTTCAAACGTGGAACGGTTGACTGCACTTTATTTTACAAGAATATTGGTGATGATCTTCTGCTTGTTCAGATTTATGTTGATGACATAATCTTTGGGTCTACGAATGACAATTTATGTAAGGAGTTCGAGAAGTCTATGCAGACCAAGTTCGAGATGAGCTCGATGGGAGAGATGAATTTCTTTTTAGGGCTGCAGGTTCACCAGTCTGATAAGGGAATCTTCATTCATCAGACAAAATATGTGAACGATGTCTTGGAACGGTTCAAGATTACTGCCGGAAAAATCCCTTCTACTCCTCTTACAGTGGGTCACAATTTATCATCGGATGAATTGGAGGATACCGTTGATCTGACCCTTTATCGTGCTATGATTGGTTCTCTAATGTATTTAACTGCTTCTCGACCCGACATAATGTTTGCTGTTTGTTTGTGTGCTAGGTACCAAGCTAGTCCCCGAGTGACTCACCTGGCAGCGGTCAAGCGTATTTTGCAATATCTACGGGGAAATCCTGACATCGGGTTATGGTACCCCAAAGATAATACTTTCTATCTTACCGCCTACTCAAACTCAGATTATGGAGGATGCAAGATCAATTTCAAGTCTACTACAGCGGGATGTCAATTCTTAGGAAGTCGGCTTGTTTCCTGGCAGTGTAAGAAGCAGACAACGGTCTCCACTTCAACCGCCGAAGCTGAGTATGTTGCAGCCTCGAGTTGCTGTTCCCAGGTTTTGTGGATACAACAACATCTTCGAGACTACGGTTTGAAGTTTCTTACTACTCCCATTTTAATTGATAATTCGGCTGCTATTAGTATCACCAAGAATCCCCTACAACATTTTAAAACGAAACATATCGAAATTCGATATCATTTTATACGGGATTGCTATGAAAAGAAATTAATCGATCTTGAGAAAGTGCACACTGATTTTCAAAAAGCCGATCTATTTACCAAAGCTTTTGATAAAACACGTTTTAACTTTTTGGTTGGTTTAAATGGATTGAAGACATTTGCTGATATCTTGAAATTAGGATAATTATCCTTATTTGTTTTTAGTTTAACTTTTTTATGTGTTTAGGTTTTAGGGGGAAGATTTTAGAAAATACAAAAATATTGTGCTTTGAGTTTGTATAGAGAAAACCCAAAAACATTAGAAAACATAAGAAAATCAAAAATATGTGTTATTTCTTGTTTTTATATCTGAAAAAAAAAACAAAAACACTTTAAATTTAGAAAATTCAAAAAGATTGTGATTTCAGTTTGTACAGGAAAATTTCTGAAAAAGACAAAAAGAATGTGATTTTAAAAAAAAAAAAGGAAAAATCCGAAAAGACAAAAATATTGTGGTTTTAGTTTGTAAAGAGAAAACCAAAAAGATTTTTGCTTATAATCGCTGAAAATTATGTCATTTGCTTCTATTTTGAAGGACATATACTTGTATATGTTTGGTCATGATAATTTCTTGAAATCTTCGAGTTAGCCATTTATCTGACAAATGGAAAGTTTTTGGGGCGTTCGTTAAGCTTTCTACTTTATTTTTTTGCTGAGAATCTAGTCAGTTATTTAAGTTTGTGAAGCATGCTTGCATGTTTTTGGTCTCGTTCTCTACTTGTAGATGAATAGGATAGCCATTAATTTTTGAACTTAACTTAACTGGGGCAACTTAAATAAATTTTGTTCTATGTTCCTCAAAATTTTTGAGTTTTTGAAGCAAAAAGAGAAAATGATAGTACATTGATTATTTGACCCCAAATCCAGAAAGAAATAAGCTTAAAAGACTCTGTGCTTAATCATTGGTGCATTGGTAGGTCTTAAACAAGCTGTTAGAGTAAAGTAAGTGATATAAACTTAAAAAAAAGCCAAATTGAAAGAGGTGTTAGTCACTAGCAAAAGTCTCGGTGAGGATGGCAGAAATGTAATAACCAGTCATACTCAAGCCTTATATATGTTGGTCACCCGAAAATAAAATAAAGCAAATAACAAGCGTTAGGATTCTGGTCACTGTGAGTCTTTATGCGGCTTAATCATCTGGGTATTCATAAGCATGAATATTTCACTCGCTTTCAATAAGCAAACCCAAAGTCATTAAACTTGATCACCGTTGTGCTTTGTACAATCTAAATTACTGACTTGATCAAAATCCGCTGTTAGTCATACAACTGTTCCTCCATTGCGTGCGTCTTAATACCAATAAGAAATGGACCCCAGGGGATACAATGTATGTAAGCCGACAGATGGACTCGTGCATACTCACTCACAGTAAAAGAAACTTGATGCATTGCTCAAAAGTTCTTAATTGGTATAAAAAATTTTGATCAACATTATAATGGTTTAAGTCAAGTTGGGGTGATTTGGCAAAAATCAAATTAAGCTGGAACCGAGATTAGGGGCTGATAGTTTCTGATATTCTGTGCGCTAATTGAACCATAAATCATATCACAAAAATGCTCGAAGGTTTGTTATAAGATTTAAGTGGACAACAATATCAATGACTAACTTAACGCCAGTCATAATATCGCTGAAAGATAAAACTGTGATGAAAGGGCATTTTGGTTAATATGATTCTCTGCTCAAACTCAACAAAAAAATACAAAAATATGTTATGTTTTTGAAAAATTAATGAAAACACAAAAATATTGTCTATTTTTAATTGTTCGGATATTCTTTTGTAAATACATTCTTTATTTTTTCAAAATACCAAAAATATTTTCGTTTTTCTTTGTACATATTAATTTAAGTTATGTTTCGTAAAAAAAAATGAAACGCTTTTTAAGGTATTTGGTTGTCGGGAAAAAAAGATTCTCGATAACCTAATTTATTTATTTTATTTAATTATTTAATTCATTTAATTATTTAATTTAAAATTAAATAAAAGATTTTTTAATTAGAATCTAATTCGTTAATTATGGATAACGAACTACGTGATTTACTAGCGAACTGGATTCTAGTTCACTAAGCTAATTCGCTTCCTCTCTATGTAACGAATCATCCCGTTCGTTATGCATATTTAACGAATCAAGCAACGAATCATGTCTTGATTCGCTATCCTAAGGTAACGAATCACATAGCGATTCGCTAAACTAAGGTAACGAATCACTATTCGTTAATTTAATTCAGGCGAATTAGCTAATTCGCTAACTTTAATTTAAACGAATCGTTTGATTCGTGCAAGTTGCACCTCGGGAGGCGTGCAATTATTTAAAAGGACAAGAAACCCAACAGTTTTCTACACTGTTCTTCGTCTTGTTTCACCTTAAAGTTACTCTGCCAAAATTTTCTCTGAATCTCGATCTTCTTATTTTGATATTTCAAAGATATATTCGAGTTTATAAGGTATAGACGTTCATGGCGATATCATTTTCGTAAAAAATGGTTGTGATTTGACAGCCTAATTATTGATTTTTAAGGGTTTCCGAGGTTTTGAAACTCATTTCAGTATAATTTATGTTGTAGATCTATATGTTTTTGATGTCATTGTGATCGGAATCAAATTCCGATACCCTTGGTGGGCTTCAATCATGATCTGATTGTTGTTTGCTGAGTTAATTATTGTTTCATGTTATCGGTGGTTACAGTGGGTTCGTCTAACCTTGATATTTCAAGATGTTGAGTCTCAATCTCATCAATCTTAGTGTCTTAGAGTGATTCCGAGTACAATGAGCATATTTTTATGATGATTCGACGATAGTTATGGCCTAATCATCCCCGGGTTCATAATGTTGACTATCTATGTTCATCTTAATTTTGACCTTGACTTTGTGAAGTCAAAGAACAAGTCTAATTTGACCATTCGTTAAGCTTAGCGAATTGGGACTGTTTCGTGTCCAATTCATTAAGATTTTACACGAACTTGATTAGCGAATAAGATATTACACGAATCAGAATTTGATTCGCTTAAAATATAACAAGCTAAAGTATAGTTCGCCAAAATTCAAATAGTAATTCGCTAAGATCAGTTCGTTAGAAATTTACTTGATAGCGAATCATCTAAATTAACGAATGACATTTATGATAATAAATTAAAGTTCAATATTCATTTAATTTAATTAAAAGTATTTAAATCATCTACACGTGTAAATAACTTAACTACACATTTGCTTTGATGATAGATAGACACCATTTATGAATATCTTGATATATTTCTCATCTTCTTATACTTGTTTTTACTTATATAGTAAACATGGCTGACCAAGAGCAACAACATCAACCTCCACAAGATCACCCTCCACAGGATCAACAAGAGCAACAAGCTGAAGTAATTTTATTGCCGTTTGATAAAAAGCACAACATTTGTGATTATGTTGATCAAGACGTACCTGATTTGGATATTTTTGGAGCAATGTTGACATTCTTACGCCGTTCAAAGATACACTATGCTATTACTGCTAGACCTAAGGTGTATCTGAGTATTATCAGACAATTTTGGAACACGGCTGCCTATGTTGAAGATGATAAGATCATCACAGCTTCAATCAATCGAACTCCAATTACGATTGATGTTGCTGTTATTCGTCGAGTACTTCAATTCGATGATACTGACGTTTACCCAAGTGAGTTTTACAGGGATTTGGTCAGAGGCTTATTCACACGTTTACACTATAAGGAGACATTCAAAAGTCGATGTTGAACAAGAACGGAGTGTGTGCACCAAACAAGTATCTGTTACACGTTTTACTTCACTGTATGAGTGGCCGACGGGGTGGTTTTGATGAATGTAGACTTAGTTTGCAGTCGGCGTTTGTGTCTTTGATTATGAACAAGCCGTATAATTATTCTGAAATGGTGTTCGATCATTTGAAGGAACAGTTTCAGCAATCCCTTCAGACGAAGAAATTCTTGATGTATCCTCGTTTCCTTCAGCTAATTATCCAAGCCCTAATCCCGAACTTGGTGATTGATCAGACAATAGTGAATGATGTACTTCATCAGGAACATATGACAGCAGATACCGTTCATCGTATGTTAACTTATAGAAAGGAGAAACCACAGAATAAACGGATGATTGGTCATATAATCAATCCGGATTATGTATGTCCTCCTAATGAGCGCTGGATCCACGACGATTCGGATTCGAGCGTGAAGGGGGAGAAGGTGGGAACGGTGATGGTGGAGATGATGATGGTGATAGTGATGGGAATGATGGTGATGGTGGAGCTGGTGAACGAGTTCTTAAAGAACAACAAGATGCAGTCGATGCTGCTCTAGCTGCCACCATGAAAGCTCAGCTGGAAAGAAAAAGAAAGGGTAAAGCTGTAGCTACTGGTGAACCATCAAAGAAGCCCCATGTGTCTGCTGGGGCTGGGTTAATCATTGGAACACCACCACCATGTCATACAACGCCTCAAAGCTTGGCGGTGCCGCTAACTACTAGCACTCCGACGCTTACTTTGACGACGACGTTGGTGTCACACGAGAGGCTCGGTCTTATTCCTCAAATGGCGTTAACCGAGATACCAAGACCTCCTGCTGCATTGTCTGCAGTATCTCCTACTACATCAATGACACCTCCTCCTCTGCCAACAACTACTTCTCCTCCTCCTCCACCTCTGCCTAGTGATGTCTCATTCATGAGAATCACTCGGCCTCAATGACCTGTTCAACCGGTACACCCATCCTTATACAACTTGCCACCTGGTCGTCAGACTGAAATGCTGTTAAATCTGCTGCATCTTTATGAAAATCAAATGGCAGCAGATCGACAGAACCAAGAACGACTCATGGAACATCAGAAGCAATTGATGAGTTACATTTCATTTTGTCAGAAGGAGACGAAATCGTTGCGTGCGATTGTTGAGTCTCAGGGGGTGAAGTTAAAAGAACAAGAAGAGTTATTTTTACAATTAACTTGTAAAGAAGATGCCCTAAAGAAACTCAAGAACGACGATGAAGATCCTGATGAATCCGGTGCAGGAGGTGAGCCTAAACAATCACACGGTTCATCTGCTGGTGTTGATACAAGTGGGGGTGAAGACTCAAGTCAACAGATTGTCGTTTATCAAGATCCTACAGATGCCAAGCCGATTGAAATGATTGCAGCTAATACGGTGATATTTGTAGATGGATCTGGGGTGGTGAAGAGTGTGGTGAATAGGGACGAGATACAGGTTGGTGAGTTTGTAGAAAGATCCTTGACACTGGAGCAGATTTCAATACTGCTTGGGCTGAATGACGATCAATTGAATGTGTTAGAGGCTGAGCCCGATGTTGAGGTTGTGAATGAAGAAGGGTTGGATGAGGATCCGTTGTTTATGAATACGGATTTTATTTATGAGAATGAGGACATTGAGATGGAGGATGTGACTGCTGATGAGTACCCGGACTTGTATCAACACACGAACGTTGATCAAGGTGCTCCGGTATTTCAAGAAGAGGTGTTTAAAGAGACTGAGGATGAATTGGAAAAGGTTGTGCAGCGAACAGTACCCTCCCTCAAAGAAGTGACTGATGAGGACGTAGAAAGATGGTTCAAACGTCATAAAGTGGGTAAAATTATCAGTGCTTATCGTTATGTAGATCAAGAAAGAAAAGATACTGCTGCTGCTTGGGTGAAGGCTAATCAGGTGACTACCTTCAAGACCGTTTCAAAGGTACATGGTGACATTGTTTCATGGGCTTATGATTCGGATCTTAAGGTATGCATAATCAAATGGGAGAAGGGTGTCCAGTATTATGAGTTTATAAGAGACGTTTTAACTCTACCGCGTTGGGATGTACGAACCCTCGCGAGACGTCTGTTTATAAATCGTGGGGGTCACCAGCATGCTGATATGTTTCATCAGCATCTTCTCTTTGAGGTCAATCATGGCTTCAAGTTCTTTAAGCCTCAAGTCCCTAGACGAAAGCGTATTGATGAGATTGATCCAAGGACTGGCTGGAGGAAACTTGTTTTGAAGGTGAAGCTGCCCAAGACAATGAAGAACGTCCCTGTGAAGACAATGCCACAAGACATGTATCTCTCTTTTGACCGCTGGTACTATGACAACCGTACCAGTGAGGCCGTCATTGTTCTGGGAAGAGGTCTGAAGACTAAGCTTATCAAGATAATCGACCCGATGTGGTTGGTTAACTTATCAGAGACCGACAATGATGAGCTCTTCAGGAAGCAGATCTTGTTCGAGCACCAAGAAGATTACGAACTGGCTATGCAATTCCAACGAGTCGTTCGTGTGTGTCATGAACATGGAATTCATAGTTGCAGAGACTGGCAGTCAAAGCGCTTCAAATAAGTTAAAGACAAAGAGCTCAAGACGAGGGGGTGTCTGTTAGTGCACGGTTTTGCGTCTAGAGTCTTTATATTTAAAGTTAACGTTTTGTTAATGTTTATTGTAATAAATAGTTTTATTTATTAACCAGTTCGCTAAGTTAAAGGCTAGTTCGCTAGGGGATGTTAGCGAACTAGCCAAGTAATGTATACCATCCTGGTTCGTTAGAAATGTTAACGAATCAGGGGGTGCTTCGGTATGGTTATTTATGTAACGAAGGGGAAGCTGGTTCGCTAGGGGATGCTAGCGAACCAGATTACCCTCTATATATAGTGAACTACTGTTCACTTTGAAAAAGTTTTTGAGTTAATTAACGTATTTTGTGTATTCCAGATCTCTCTCAAAGCTTCACACCTAATATTATACAATCTATCATACATACTGATAATAATTATCATAATAATAGATAATCACATATTTATATACACTGAATTAAGGTAATTAAGAGTTAGATCTGTATAATAGTATTAATAGTATAAACGTAGATATGAGAATCAGATTGTGATAATTGTTATTGATACGAACTAGTTTGGGATCCAACACACTTCTAACCACCTCCGATCCATCCACAAATATCACAGTGTTAGCATCAATCATTTCGATTGGCTTAGCGGCAGTTGGATCCTGATACACAACAACCTGTTTACCCGAGTCATCACTGCCACTTGTACCAGCACCGAAAGATGAGCCGTGCGTTTGTTTAGGCTCACCTCCTGCACCAGACTCGTCAGGATCTTGATCCTCATTCTTGAGTTTCTTTAAGGCATCCTCTTTGCAAGTCAGCTGCAAGATTAGATCCTCTTGTTCCTTCATTTTCACCCCCTGAGACTCAACAATCGCACGTAGCGCTTTAGTCTCCTTTTGATAAAAAGAAATATAACTCATCATCCGTCTTTGATTCTTCATAAGGCGTTCCTGATTCTGACGGTCAGCAGACATTTGGTTTTCATAAAGATGAAGAAGATTCAACAGTATATCAGTCTGACGGTTCGGTGGCAAATTATACAGGGATGGATGAACTGGTTGACTTGGTCCTTGAGGCCGAGCAATTCTCATAAAAGAGACATCACTAGGAGGAGGAGGAGGAGGAGGAGGAGGAGGAGGCCTCATGGACGGTGTTGGAGGAACAGTAGACGATGTAGCTGGAGGCCTTGGTATTTCAGATAACGCCATCTATGGAATTAAACCAAGCCTTTCATGAGACACCATTGTCGTTGTTAATGTGAGCATCGGAGTGCTAGTAGTGGACGGAACTACTGGGCGTTGAGGCATTGTTTGACGAGGTGGTGGCACACCGATAATTACTCCTGACCCAGTTGACACACGTCTCTTCTTTGATGGCTCTCCAGTTGCTACACCTTTCCCTTTTCCCTTCTTTTCTTGTTGAGCTGCAATAGTGGCAGCTAACGCAACATTTACTGCATCTTGTTGCTCTTGATAAGCAGCATCACCAGCTCCACCATTACCACCATCTCCATCATCATTACCATCATCATCGTTCCCACCTTCTCCCCCTTCACGCTCAGAATCCGAGTCTTCGTGGATCCAGCGTTCATTAGGAGGACATACATAATTCGGATTAATGATATGACCAATCATCCGTTTATCCCTTGGCTTCTCCTTTCTATAAATCAACATTCGATGCACGGTATCAGCCTTTATGTGTTCCATAGGAAGCACTTCATTCACCAGAGTTTGATCAATAACCAAATTGGGGATTAAGTCTTGAATGATCAGTTATAGAAATCGAGGATACATTAAAAATTTATTCTTTTGAAGTGTTTGCTGAACTTGTTCTTTCAGATGATCGTAAACTAGCTCGAAGTAGTTAAATTGCTTGTTGAGGATAAGTGCAACAAAAGCCGATTGTATACTGCTTCTGCATTGGTCAAATCCACCACGACGACCACTCATACAATGAATCAAGACATGGAGAAGATACTTTTATGGTGGACATAACCCATTCTTGTTCAACATAGATTCATCAATACCACCACCGTAACGTAGACAAGTAAACAAGCCCTTGATCAACTGCTTGTCAAATTCACTTGGGTTGTCATCATTGTCATTAAAACGAAGTACCCGACGAACCACTTCCACATCAATTGTAATAACAGTTTGATTGATCGTGGCTCGAATGTGATTCTCCACCTCAACAACCTCAGCAGTATCCCAAAACTGCCTAATAATACTCAGATAAACTTTAGGTCAAGCAGTGATTGCATAATGTATCACTGAGCGTCTTAAGAATGCTAACATGTCTCCGAATACAGCAACATCAACAATATCTTGATCAACATAAGCACAGATGTTGTGTTTTGTGTCATAAGGTAATAAAAGAACTTCTTCCTGCTGTGCTTGAGGTGGTTGTTCTTGTGGTGGTTGTTCTTGTTGTGGTTATTCTTGATGCCCTTGATCAGCAATCGGTGGATCTTGATTCAATTGATCAGCCATTTTACTGAATAAATTAGAAAGAGTGTAAGTAATGTTAAGATATAATACAATTAACATTTATATAAGTAATGTTGAGTAATGTCTATTTATCTATATAAAGTGTATTTAATTTTATACGTCGTGTGCAAATAATATATTTACGCGTTTAGACGATTGAAAGAACTCATTAATTACAAAGATTAATTAATTTCAATATTTAAAAGGAAAATGTCATTCGTTAGATTATCACTCTGATTCGTTACAAACTTGTAACGAATCAAGTGATTCGCTATCAGGTAAATAAGTTAACGAAATAAAATTAGCGAATTACTATAAAAAGGAACGAACTAGAATCTAGTTCGTTATGAATTGACGAATCCACAACTGATTCGTTAGATAACTTATTCGCTAATCAAATTCGTTTGAATCTTTAACGAATTGGACACGAAAAAGTTCCAATTCGCTAAAGGTAACGAATGGCCATAAAAGCTTAATCTTTGACTGTCCTGGTGAAAGTCAAAATTGAATAAGAACACCGACGGTCAACATGATAAAACCAGGCCCGATTATCCCATACTCGTTGAATAACCTGATTGTCATATGAAACGATCTCGTAAACACACCGTGAATCAAATGGTGTTGATTCGAGGTTCAACCGTATGGAATAAGTTAAGTATACTCGAAGTTTTAACAGAGCCTAAAACCCCGAACATATGAACATTCAATCGACCTGGCAAACTATAATCAAACATTGATTAAAGTCTACCAAGGGTTTCGGAATCACATTCCGACCAAAATGGAACCAAAATAAACTTCACTAACACAGTATGACGATGATTAATCAGGGTTCATCAAACCGTAAAACCCTTAGAACAAAATCGCATAATTAGATTAACAAGCCAGTGTCATTTTTGACGTAAAGCATAAAGATGTGATAATCTATACCTTAGCAACACAATGGAATACTCGAAAGTTCGAAATTCGAAGATCAAGAATTCAGAGAAAAATTTTGAAAAGGGTTGCTTTAGGTATAAGGAAGAAATAGGAACAGTGAAAGGACGATTCGCATTACTCTTGTCCTTTATACACAGTCCTTGCACAATTTTCAAGACACAAATTAGACTGATTCGCTATAAATTTGAACTAAACGAATTAGCTAATTCGTTCCTCAACTTATCCACGAAGTGTAGCGAATTAGTTTTGATTCATTGTCTTATTCGTTAAATATGTATAACAAAATAGAAGTGGTTCTTTACAGAGTGCGGAAGCGAGTTAGGTAAGCGAACTAGAAGGTAGTTCGCTAGAGAGCCACCTAATTCGTTATCCATACTTAACGAATTAAAGTTTATTTAATTTTAACTTAAGATAATTAAATAAATTAAATAAAAGTTATCCAATTTAAAAAATAAATTAATCTTAACAGAATTACCGAGGACTTTTTATCCCAATAATCAAATACTTTAAAAACGTTTCACGTTTTTCAAAACATAACTTAAAAAATATTAAATAATGCGGAAAATGAAAAGATAAAATATTTTTGGTATTTTGAGGAAAATTAAAGAATTAAAATTTACCGAAGACTTTTTGTCCCAATAATCAAATACTTTAAAAACGTTTCACGTTTTTCAAAACATAACTTAAAAAATATTAAATAATGCGGAAAATGAAAAGATAAAATATTTTTGGTATTTTGTGGAAAATTAAAGAATTAAAATTTATTTAATTAAAAAATAAAGAATTAAAGAATGTATTTACAGAAATATCCGAATTAGAAATTATACAATCTTTTTGTGTTTTTCTATGTTTTTCAAAAGCAGTACATATTTTTGTGTTTTTTTGAGTTTGAGCAGAGAATCATATTGACTAAAATGCCCTTCCATTACAGTTTTATATTTCAGCGATATTATGACTGGCGTTAAGTCGGTCATTGATATTGTTGTCCACTTAAATCTTATAACAAACCTTTGAGCATTTATGTGACATGATTTATGGTTAGGATAATCAGGATCTTCAAAATCTGGAGGCTGTAAAACAAACACTTTCTCATGAAGTTCACCATTGAGAAAAGCACTTTTGACATTCATTTGATAAACTTTAATATTCTTGTAAGCCGCATATGCCAGAAAGATTCGAATAGACTCTAATCTTGCAACTGGAGCATATACTTCAGTGTAGTAAATACCCTCTTGCTGATGAAAACCTTGCACAACTAATCGTGCTTTGTTTCTCACATTTACCCTACGGTCGTCTTTCTTACACTTGTATACCCACTTAGTCGGAATCGCTTTTGTGACATTCGTGACAAAACGAGGTATACTATATTCATTACGTAACAAGTAAACGATAAATCGGTTAATTCGTTTGTTGCTGATGAAATCATTAAGGGTAGTCGCCTAAAGCTAATGACTCTAAAGTTCAAGAATTCTGAACGGGTCAATCGGGTTCTTGAAGATTGGCACTTTCCGAGAGGAGTTTCACACCAAATTGATGATAATGGTTGATTTGTTTTTGTTATGTTTGTTTTTTTGGTTCTTGTGTAGGCTTTAGCAGTGTTTACCATTGTTTGGTGGTTTTGGTTTTGTTTACTCTTGTATGGCATGTCATACATGAGAACTAATATGGCACTTTGTCATATTACTTGTTCTTTGTTGGTTGTGTGGAATGAATTTAACCGGGTAGAACCCTTTACCCAAAAAAAAAAAAACCGACCGATACTAATTATGACCCGTATACATACTGAGGGGGTCATATACGAGTTATATATATGTTATAGAGGCTAAAATATTGATATTTAGGCCCCAGTTCGTTTAAAACTCTTTAAACGAAAAAGGTTTCGTTTATCGATACGCTATAAGCTTAAACGCAATCGTTAATATCAAAACGAGCATTGTAGCATCCGTTAAGCCGAAAAAGATTTATAAAACACTTAAATGACATGTTCTAAGCAATTCGTGAAAATATTTTGGAATTTTACAACGAGTCAGTACGTTTTTCTTATTTTACAAAACTAGGCTGAAAAACACTCGTTTTCGCGCTGGTTTTCGCACTCGAACTAGTTATCTTGCGAAAAACCAAACCCGAACTAAATTTTGGACCGACTTTTACGCGTGGCATGAAAACCGAGGCACCATTGGGCCAAAAAGAGGCCCAATGGGCCCTTATAGACTTGCGGCCGCAAAGGGGACAGCCCACCCCCTTCTAGTATCTTTTATATAAAAGAATATTTTGAGATATTTTGTACCCAATTTTCCAGAGAAAACTTACCTTTGCTGTTCTTCTTCATCAAGCTTCATCAAAACCCTAAGGTAAATAGTGATTTTCCTTGATTTTTAACCATGATTAACATAGTTTAACCATGAAAAATTAATCCTTGATTAGTTTTAAACATATTTAACCATCCAAAAATCATAAAAATCAAGTAAAATCATGTTTTGATGTTAAACATGTTTACAAACCAGGAACATATACTTTTTTGGTCAAAAACGCGGATTAGAACATGAATACAACGTTTTTACGGTTTGAAAGTTCGGTTTGAACCCAAAACCGAAACCCTAATTATCAAGGCTGTCACATGGATGATTTATGCTTGGTTTGATGTTATATGATATGTAGATACACTGAGTTTGCAACCCGAGACCCGGAGAGTCGTTTAAGCAAGCAAAACTCATCGAGAACCGACAAGGTAAACCCGTAACACTCGTTTAGGGGCTGTTTAGTATTAGGTTGTGACGTGCTTGTTTTTAGATTTTGAAAACTTTCAAGGACATTAGGGATCATATAAATGAGTCCCTGTTCAAATTTGGTAATTTTTCGATACGGAGAATATTTGGTGAATTTATTCCCGTTTATGAGCGTTTATTTGGGAAAAATAGCTAAACATATTGAAAAATTATGAAACTTGGTTTTGGAGTTTAATATGTGATGGTAAGATCACTGGTAAAGTTTGGGGATCATGGAAATGGCTAAGTATGGTTTGTGCAATTATGGTTTAACCGAATCTTAACAGCCGAAAAACGCACAAAAAGGCATTTTGTCAAAAGATTTAGGTTCTGGAGATTTTGCAGGGGCTATGTAATAACATTGAGGCCATTTGTAAAAATTATTGGATTTTTCGGAGGTTGTTTGATATAAACGGGCCATTTATTACACGATTATAACCTATTAAATGAATTTTTATAAGTAAATAATTAATCATAAAATTTCTGAAAATATTTTTATAAAATCCACCATGTATTAATGTATTTTTTATAAAAATTTACATAATTTAAGTATAAGTACATATTTAGTTATGATTAATCAAAGGTTTAAATTATAATTGTTTTAACGAAACCGGCAGTTTTGTGTTTAACGGACTGACTGGTATGTCAAAATGTCAAAAGTGGTCAAATATCATATTTTTGACTATGGTCATGTTCTGGGCCTAACAGCTATACCCAGATTATCTATACAGCCCGACTTAGCTTGAACACTGTACTAGTATTAACGATACGATACCGTTTATAGGAATCAGGCTATAAGCGAGGCACCTGACTTATTGATACGTAATTTCCGTGCGAACTACGATAAGGTGAGTTTCACGACCCCCACTTTCTGAACTGTTTTACGAACTTTTGGGGTGAAAAGCATGTTTACATATACTTATATACTTGAAAACGTGTGATGATGTGGATTATTTAAGTACTAACACTTGACAAGTCCCCACAAACACAAGTGATTAACTTCGTGCCGGTGACGTGTGGATAGTACTATCGGTTTGACAAACCCAACTTATAGAGTCGGTGGGGTAAACCGGAACATGTTAACCCAGTTGCACATTGTCATTTAAACTTATTACATACTGCTATGTGGTGTTAGACATAGTACATACTTGGGGCAAAGTGGCTGTTAAATGCCAACAGGAGTGGATGGGCAGGGGTGGCCATGTGTTTTAGCTCGTTTCGGTTTCATTTGTGGCTTAGTATAATACATCATACACATACATATATACATACACACTGTAAACTTTACGAACTCGTATACTGATTTCGTTGATACTCGTGAAACTTGAAACTCACCAACTAGACGTAGTTGACCCGTTTTAACATGCTTTTCAGGTAAAGCGAAAGTGGAATGAATTGCTTACATGCTTGGTGTTAGAAGGAGAGTTGAATAGCTGTGAATAGACGCAGACATATAATATTAAATAAAAAGCTCATAAACCGGTTATGTGATTCTCATCTAGTTTGTAAACATAGTACCCACCCATGTAATATGATGTAAATTAGTTGTTGAATTTCTTTATAAACAATGTTGTTGATACCAGTGTTATCTGTTACATTCCCGTATTACGCTTCCGCAACTACCTAGTCGGGGTGTGACAGAAGTTGGTATCAGAGCCATTGGTTATAAAGAATTAGGATGTCCCCTAGGATACCCTAAGATAACCTTAGGCTCGATTAACTCTGGGAATAAAATAATATTAAATAATATACACTGATGATTCTCGTGATGAACGCGAATGGACAAGTGGGTTATTATGGTCCGGAACGTAATAACGGACTTGTTTGTACGAGGGAATTCGAGAGGAAGTCGATAAACAATCGAGTAGGTAAAAACAGCAACATATGTGTATAAAATATAATAATAAATAAATATCTGAGTATATAAACGATTATTTGTGCTTATGTGTATAAATACCTGCATGTATTTTACTATGATTAATATAGTAGGTTATTATTCTTATTACTAACCATTGTACAGGAATATGTCAAGATCTACTTATCGTTTATCTAATACCCTACCAACATGGTCTGAGGAGGAGGAGGAGGATCCAGAAGAGGAAACTGGGGAGGAATCAGAGGAAATGGAAGAAGGTTCAGATGCGGTAATTCCTCACGAGGTACCCTCAGGTCAACCCGACTTATCGGGTTACCGTTGTGACACCTATCCCCCTAGGGAATCCCCTAGGAATGTTGTAGGACAGGGAGCTACTAGTGCTTATCATTCACCTATTAGAGCACCCAGATCCCCTACTCCACCCGTACAGCATACACCAGCACCCCCACCCACTATTAGAAACCGTCAGACCGCTCGTATTTCAGTGCGCCCACCTGAGCATACATCTCCCCCACCTCGATCTACGTACCATAGGGGAGAAACATCATGTGTCCAGGTCACTGAGATACCTATTCCTACTTGGGGTTTACCCGCCCCGGTACCCGAGCCACCTCGTCATTCTGATTCAGCATGGTTGGGTTTAGCGACTGATCAGTTTTTAGAACAATCACATTCGATAAACAACCTAAACCAGCATAGACATGATATGCAAGATCACATGTGGTACATGCAGCAAGAAATCAGTATTGTGCAAAGATCCAGTGCTCACAGCCACGGGCGTCAGGATCGGGCAATGATACTACTAGGAGTATGTTTAGCGGTTAATGCAGCCCTAGTGGCTGCTGTTGTTTGGTTGTGGCTTCATGTTACAAAGAATGGATAGGACATAGTAGTCTAGCCTTATGTATATAGTCTTTTGATATCCCAAGCAGCATTTTGTTACAGCGTGTTGGGCTGACTTGGGAGTTGTTGGTGGTTTAGTACTATTTCAAGCACTTGCCCTTATCGGGTTAAGTCTACATGTCACTTAGTGACAAATTTTGATACGCATATACAAGCGCTGGCCTATACCAGGTTAAGCCTATGCGCTAATTTTGGATGCATATGTACAGTAATGATTATAATTAATACAAATGTGTTTTCTTTGGCATAGTTTTGTGTTGTGAAATTGTAATATCGTAAAGTTGTGCTGGTCATAGTGAAACGATATTGATTATTATATAATTGATTATTTTATAGAATGGCCCCGAAGAAGGCAAACCCTTTATCCGAGGCGGAAGTGACCGAAATGATTGCTCGACAATTGCAAGCAGTGATACCAACAATTGTAGCACAAGTCACTGCAGGCATACGTGCCAACAATACTGTTACTCAACCTACGAGCATCACTCCGGTCACTATTAATACACCTCCGCCGGACACTAATGTAGCCCCGGGTGTTACTACCCTGGTGAATACTGATAATGTCATAAATAATAATAACACTCGCCCAACTATGAATGTCACTGGGAACCCAGATCCTGTTGTGCACCCTGATAATATCCTGAACCCAAACCTTGTACCGGTTGTTAACACAACTAATAATGATAGTACTCGGACCAATACCGATAATAACAATAATAATAACCGAGAACCCCCACGTCAGGAGTACTCATACAAACAATTTACATCATGTAAACCGATTGAGTTTAAGGGTATTGAAGGACCTAGCGGGCTGGTCAAATGGATAGAAAAGACTGAATCAGTAATTAATATCAGTGAGTGTCCACCGAACCGCGTGGTCAAATTTGCTACCAATATGTTTCTAGACCAAGCGCTGATGTGGTGGAATACGGTAGTCCAAATAAGGGGACAAGATGCTATTAATCGTATGTCATGGACTGAATTAAAAACCCTCATGCTAGAGCATTTTTGTCCTAAAAGTGAGATTCAGAGGTTGGAACACGAGTTATGGAATCTGGAAATGAAAGGAGCGGACCATGTGGGATACACGAATCATTTTAACGAACTGTCCCGCTTAGTTCCGTGGTTAGTTACACCGGAAGCGAAGCGAATTGAACGTTATATCTGGGGACTGACCCCTGCTGTGAGAAGTATAGTGAATTCAGTAGCCCACCCAACATTAGAAAGTGCTGTATCTCAAACGGGTGTCGTTACTTTTGATCTGATGAGAAGTGGAGTGATAAGGATGCCAGGTGAAACAACAAGTTTAAAACGAACTGATTATGGGACAAGAATGCAAGGAAACCCTCAAAACAAACGGGCTCGTCCGAATACCCGAAGTTATGCCATGACCAGTTCTAATGTAAAACAAGAGACCTATAAAGGGACGTTACCGAAGTGCAAAAGATGTAACTTTCATCATGTGGGTGATTGCAAACCGATCATTTGTCAAAAGTGTGGAAGAACGGGACACTATGCCCCCAACTGTAGAACCCCCACCAATACTGTTAACCGTTCACTGCAATCAACTCAACTATCTAGACCTCAACCAACCCGCCCACAACTCAACCAACAAACCCCACCTACCACGAACCTCCGTGCCTGCTATGAATGTGGCAGTACGGAACACTTTCGGAGATACTGCCCCAATCTGAACCAGGGTGCAGTGAGAAGGCAAAACCAAGCACAAGCATCAACCTCCAACGCAGCTAGGGGACGCGCGTTTGTATTAGGACCGGGTGAAGCACGTCATGATCCGAATGTGGTGACAGGTACATTCTTAGTTTCGGGTCAGTATGCTTCAGTTTTGTTTGATACGGGTGCCGATAGAAGTTTCATATCTGTTAACTTCTTACCTTTAGAAAATATGCCGGTTAGTGAACTAACAAAACCATATACTATAGAACTCGCTAACGGTAAGTCTATACTTGTTAACCGAATAGTCCGAAACTGTTCCCTTATCCTAAACGACCACCCATTCCTTATTGATTTACTTCCAGTGGAATTGGGAAGTTTCGATGTTATAGTCGGTATGGACTGGCTATCTAAGTATAAAGCTGAAATTGTCTGTAAGGATAAGACTGTTAGGATACCTCTTCCGAATGATGAGGCTATGATTGTTCAAGGTGAGAAATCTGGTACGGTACTGCCTCTCGTATCTCAACTTAAGGCATTGAGATATTTACGCCAAGGTTGTACTTTATATTTGCCAAGTGTAACAATTAAGGAACCCGAGGAAAAACGAATGGAAGACATCCCAGTGGTACACGAGTATTCAGATGTATTCCCCGATGAGTTGCCTGGTTTACCACCAACCCGACAAGTTGAATTCCGCATTGACTTGATACCGGGAGCAGCACCCATTGCTAAGGCACCTTATCGACTTGCACCTTCTGAAATGCAAGAACTGTCCAACCAGTTAGAAGAATTACTGGACAGGGGTTACTCACCGTGGGGAGCACCAGTGTTATTTGTAAAGAAGAAAGATGGGAGTTTTCGAATGTGTATTGATTACCGGGAATTGAATAAAGTGACTATAAAGAATAGATACCCCTTACCTCGAATTGATGACTTGTTTGATCAGCTCCAGGGTGCAAAGTATTTTTCAAAAATTGATCTTAGATCTGGTTATCATCAAGTAAGAATTCAGGAAGAAGACGTACCAAAAACAGCTTTTCGAACTCGGTATGGTCACTATGAATTTTTGGTTATGCCGTTTGGGTTGACAAATGCATTTGCAGTGTTTATGGACCTCATGAACCGAGTTTGCAAACCTTACCTTGACAAGTTCGTGATAGTGTTTATCGATGACATTTTGATATATTCGAGAAGTAAGGAGGAACACGAACAACATTTGCGGGAAATCTTAGAATTATTGAGGCAAGAGAAGTTATACGCAAAGTTGTCCAAATGTGAATTTTGGCTACAAGAAGTACAGTTTTTGGGGCACATTGTGAACCACCAAGGGATCCAAGTAGACCCAAGTAAAATTGAGGCCATTGAAAATTGGCAAGTGCCTAAGTCACCAAGAGAAATTCGTCAATTCTTAGGACTAGCCGGGTATTATAGAAGATTCATTGAAAACTTTTCAAGTATTGCCCAACCTCTAACCTTCCTAACTCAAAAAGATCGAGCGTATGAATGGGGAGAAGAACAAGAAATGGCCTTCCAAACGTTAAAACAGAAGTTATGTGAGGCTCCAATATTAAGCCTTCCAGATGGAACTGATGAATTGGTGGTATATTGTGACGCATCTCGTAAAGGTTTAGGATGCGTACTGATGCAAAGAAAGAAAGTAATAGCATATGCTTCTTGACAATTAAAAGTACATGAAAAGAATTATACGACCCATGATTTGGAATTGGGAGCAGTTATCTTTGCATTGAAGATTTGGAGACATTACTTGTATGGTACCAAATGTACCATCTATACTGATCACAAAAGCCTGCAACACATATTTGATCAGAAAGAGCTAAATATGAGACAAAGGAGATGGGTAGAACTGTTAAATGATTATGATTGTGAGATTAAATACCATCCGGGTAAGGCCAACGTAGTAGCTGATGCTTTAAGCCGAAAAGACAGAGTCAAACCATTAAGGGTACGAGCACTCGGAATGATTGTTCAAAGTAGCCTAACCGAACAAGTTCGTGTTGCACAAGATGAGGCTTTGAAGGTAGATCAGCTAGAAAAAGAAGAACTACATGGGAATGTAAGGAATTTTGAGAAGAAAATTGATGAAGTATATTATTACAAAAACCGGGTCTGGATTCCAACACTTCATAAACTCCGAAAGTTGATTCTTGATGAAGCACATAAGTCCAAATACTCTATTCATCCAGGTACTGATAAGATATATAAGGATGTTAAAGAATTTTACTGGTGGCCTGGCATGAAAAAGGATATAGCCGTGTATGTAAGTAAATGTGCAACATGTGCAAGAGTGAAGGCGGAATATCAAAAACCTTCGGGAATGTTACAACAACCCGAAATACCACAATGGAAATGGGAACAAATTACCATGGACTTTGTGACGCACCTTCCTAAAACCTCCCGAGGACACAATGCTATTTGGGTAATTGTTGACCGATTAACCAAATCCGCACACTTTATTCCCATCCGTAACAACTACACCACCGAAAAACTCGCTCAAATTTACATCGATGAAATTGTATCTCGACACGGAGTACCTCTTTCGATTATTTCCGATCGAGATAGTCACTTTACTTCACATTTCTGGCAAGCAGTACATGAAGCCTTGGGAACCCGAATCGACCTAAGTACGGCTTACCATCCCCAAACCGATGGTCAATCCGAACGAACCATTCAAACCTTAGAAGATTTACTTCGTGCTTGTGTACTGGACTTCAAAGGGAATTGGGATCAACACCTCCCGCTCATTGAATTCTCTTACAATAACAGTTATCATAGTAGTATACAAGCAGCACCTTATGAAGCTCTATACGGGCGAAAATGTAAATCACCACTATGTTGGACGGAAGTGGGTGATACCCAAATTTCAAGATCAGATTTAATTCAGGAAACCACCGATAAGATTAATCAGATTAAACAAAAACTGAAAGCTGCCCGCGACCGACAAAAGAGTTATGCCGATGTTCGTAGAAAACCGTTATCTTTTGAAGTAGGTGATAAGGTGTTCTTAAAAGTATCGCCATGGAAGGGTGTTATAAGATTTGGAAGACTGGTAAACTAGCCCCGAGATACATCGGACCTTTTGAGATTATTGCAAAAATTGGTCCCGTAGCTTACCGATTAAAACTACCCTTAGAACTGAGTACTATTCACGACGTGTTTCATGTATCGAATCTGAAAAAGTGTTTGACTGATGAAACGACAATAATACCACTGGAAGATGTTCAGATCAATGAAAAACTCAACTTCGTAGAGGAACCAGTAGAAATTGTAGACGGGAAAACCAAACAGTAACGACACAACAAAATTTCATTGGTAAAAGTTCGGTGGAATTCAAAACAAGGACCCGAATATACTTGGGGACGAAAGGACGAATTCCGAAAGAAATACCCACACCTGTTCCCTAAAAAGAAAACCGATGACACATTAAATTTCGAGGACGAAATTTCTTAACGGGGGGAGAATGTGACATTCGTGACAAAACGAGGTATACTATATTCATTACGTAACAAGTAAACGATAAATCGGTTAATTCGTAGTGCTTAAACGAGTAACCGACCGATACTAATTATGACCCGTATACATACTGAGGGGTCATATACGAGTTATATATATGTTATAGAGGCTAAAATATTGATATTTAGGCCCCAGTACGTTTAAAACTCTTTAAACGAAAGAGGTTTCGTTTTTCGATACGCTATAAGCTTAAACGCAATCGTTAATATCAAAACGAGCATTGTAGCATCCGTTAAGCCGAAAAAGATTTATAAAACACTTATATGACATGTTCTAAGCAATCCGTGAAAATATTTTGGAATTTTACAACGAGTCAGTACGTTTTTCTTATTTTACAAAACTAGGCTGAAAAAAACTCGTTTTCGCGCTGGTTTTCGCACTCGAACTAGTTTTCTTGCGAAAAACCGAACCCGAACTAAATTTTGGACTGACTTTTACGCGTGGCACGAAA
This sequence comes from Bidens hawaiensis, assembly GCF_021521415.1. Taxonomy (NCBI): domain Eukaryota; kingdom Viridiplantae; phylum Streptophyta; class Magnoliopsida; order Asterales; family Asteraceae; genus Bidens; species Bidens hawaiensis. The sequence goes on from NW_027492895.1 coordinate 117,760, forward strand.
ACCGAGCCACCATTGGGCCAAAAAGAGGCCCAATGGGCCCTTATAGACTTGCGGCCGCAAAGGGGACAGCCCACCCCCCTTCTAGTATCTTTTATATAAAAGAATATTTTGAGATATTTTGTACCCAATTATCCAGAGAAAACTTACCTTTGCTGTTCTTCTTCATCAAGCTTCATCAAAACCCTAAGGTAAATAGTGATTTTCCTTGATTTTTAACCATGATTAACATAGTTTAACCATGAAAAATTAATCCTTGATTAGTTTTAAACATGTTTAACCATCCAAAAATCATAAAAATCAAGTAAAATCATGTTTTGATGTTAAACATGTTTACAAACCAGGAACATATGCTTTTTTAGTCAAAAACGCGGATTTGAACATGAATTCAACGTTTTTACGGTTTGAAAGTTCGGTTTGAACCCAAAACCGAAACCCTAATTATCAAGGCTGTCACATGGATGATTTATACTTGGTTTGATGTTATATGATATTTAGATACACTGAGTTTGCAACCCGAGACCTGGAGAGTCGTTTAAGCAAGCAAAACTCATCGAGAACCGACAAGGTAAACCCGTAACACTCGTTTAAGGGCTGTTTAGTATTAGGTTATGACGTGCTTGTTTTTAGCTTGTGAAAATTTTCAGGGACATTAGGGATCATACAAATGAGTCCCTTTTCAAATTTGGTAATTTTTCGATAAACGGAGAATATTTGGTGAATTTATTCCCGTTTATGAGCGTTTATTTGGGAAAAATAGATAAACATATTGAAAAATTATGAAACTTGGATTTGGAGTTTAAGATGTGATGGTAAGATCACTGGTAAAGTTTGGGGATCATTGGAAATGTCTAAGTATGGTTTGTGCAATTATAGTTTAACCGAATCTTAACAGCCGAAAAACGCACAAAAAGGCATTTTGTCAAAAGATTTAGGTTCTGGAGATTTTGCAGGGGCTATGTAAAAACATTGAGGCCATTTTTAAAAATTATTGGATTTTTTGGAGGTCGTTTGATATAAACGGGCCATTTATTACACGATTATAACCTATTAAATGAATTTTTATAAGTAAATAATTAATCATAAAATTTCTGAAAATATTTTTATAAAATTCTCCATGTCTTAATGTATTTTTACAAAAATTTACATAATTTATGTATAAGTACATATTTAGTTATGATTAATCAAAGGTTTAAATTATAATTGTTTTAACGAAACCGGCAGTTTTGTGTTTAACGGACTGACTGGTATGTCAAAATGTCAAAAGTGGTCAAATATCATATTTTTGAATGATACTGATAAAAACGAACTTTTTACGAGAATTCCGGACAATTCGGGTGGATTGTACGCGTTTTGTATAATCAAACCCGTGTGAAAACGGAAACGAACCCTGCGATCAAACCAGATACCGAAACCTTAAAATTCTTTAATAAATCAAACCATTTTATCAATCAATATATTTACTTAAGTTTATGTGATCTTACCTAATCCCGAAACGTTAAACAATCAACTTGGCTAGGCTCGGGAAACGGTGAAACTGAGCCAAATCCAGTTTTTAACATTTCATAGTATACAAAGTCACAATCTAAGACTATGGTCATGTTCTGGGCCTAACAGCTATACCCAGATTATCTATACAGCCCGACTTAGCTTGAACACTGTACTAGTATTAACGATACGATACCGTTTATAGGAATCAGGCTATAAGTGAGGCACCTGACTTATTGATACGTAATTTTCGTGCGAACTACGATAAGGTGAGTTTCACGACCCCCACTTTCTAAACTGTTTTACGAACTTTTGGGGTGAAAAGCATGTTTACATATACTTATATACTTGAAAACGTGTGATGATGTGGATTATCTAAGTACTAACACTTGACAAGTCCCCACAAACACAAGTGATTAACTTCGTGCCAGTGACGTGTGGATAGTACTATCGGTTTGACAAACCCAACTGACAGAGCCGGTGGGGTATGCCGGAACATGTTAACCCAGTTGCACATTGTCATTTAAACTTATTACATACTGCTATGTGGTGTTAGACATAGTACATACTTGGGGCAAAGTGGTTGTTAAATGCCAACGGGAGTGCATGGGCAGGGGTGGCCATGTGTTTTAGCTCGTTTCGGTTTCACTTGTGGCTTAGTATAATACATCATACACATACATATATACATACACACTGTAAACTTTACGAACTCGTATACTGATTTCGTTGATACTCGTGAAACTTGAAACTCACCAACTAGACGTAGTTGACCCGTTTTAACATGCTTTTCAGGTAAAGCGAAAGTGGAATGAATTGCTTACATGCTTGGTGTTAGAAGGAGAGTTGAATAGCTGTGAATAGACGCAGAGATATAATATTAAATAAAAAGCTCTTAAACCGGTTATGTGATTCTCATCTAGTTTGTAAACATAGTACCCACCCATGTAATATGATGTAAATTAGTTGTTGAATTTCTTTATAAACAATGTTGTTGATACCAGTGTTATCTGTTACATTCCCGTATTACGCTTCCGCAACTACCTAGTCGGGGTGTGACAGCTTTCTTGACTCTAGCAGGTTTTTCGATAAGATACCAAACACCTAAACGTGCAAATTGCTGTAATTCTTCTTGCATAGCTTCTACCCAAGAAGGATCTTGAAGTGCCACACGAGGAGTTGTTGGCTCTACTTGAGATAGAAAACAAGTCAATTTAGCAAGATTTACAATCCCAGACGAGTATAAGTCAACATAAGCACATAAGACATTATTTTCACTTGAAGAAGCAACTTGATGTTCTGTTTGAACACCCACATCAAGGTCTCCAATAATGTTTTCTTGTGGATGGTAATTATGAATCCTGAGTGTAGGATTCTTAGGAACAGAAACATTTTCAAATAAATTAGTGTAATGTTCACCCAATTCAGGAGATGAAACATCACTATCAAGTTCAGTAACTTGATCTACAACTATATTATCATCAGATGAAGTAGAAGCATTATCATAATAAGCAAGTGACTCATTATTAGGTTCTTCAGTTGGAGCAACAATTGGAGCTTCAACATCATTGGAACTTGCAAATCTTGGAATTTCCAAATGTTCTTCAAAATAAGCACGAACTAAATCTTCATCTGGATGATCAGTTGTTGGAGTAAACGAATTAAATAAGCCATCATAGTCAAACATCCAGTCGGGACCTTTTCCTTGAGAAGGAGTAGTGTACTTCTGACGTAAAATTAAACACTCTTTTCTTAGGTGACGCATACCCCAAGAAATAACCCTCAATGGCCTTTTCATCAAATTTTCCCACATCCTTTTTCAACATAGTACAAGGACACCCAAATGGTTCCAAGTACTTTAAATTAGGTTTGCGATTATTCAACAATTCATAACTGGTCTTCTTGAGTCTTTTAACAGTTAGAACTCGATTGAGTGTATAACAAGCAGTATTCACCGCCTCATTCCAAAATTGAACAGGTTTTGAATCAGCAAGCATCGTTCTAGAAGCTTCAATCAATGTTCTATTCTTTCTTTCAGCTACACCGTTCTGTTGTGGTACATATGGGACACTGTATTCTCGATGAATTCCTTTTTGGACACAAAAAAAATCCAATACAATATTTTTAAATTCAGTACCATTGTCACTTCGAATTCTCCTCACTTTCTTTTTGTATAGTTATTCGATCTTAGTGATTAAGTTTTGAACAAGACCCGGTGTTTGATCTTTTGAGTTCATAAACAAGACCCATGAATATCGTGAATAATCATCGGTAACTACTAAGCAATACCAATCTCCAGAAATACTCGCACGATTCGCTGGACCAAATAAATCCATATGAAGTCTTTCAATCGGAGTATCAATGGAATTTAATAACTTAGATGGGTGCGATTTCTTTTTCTGTTTGCTCTTCTTGCAAGCAACACAGTGATCAGATAATTTAAAATTCTTTAATGACACACCCTCTACCAGATCATTTGCCATTAGGTAATTCATCTTCCGAACATGAATATGTCCCATTCTTCGATGCCAAAGAACTGAATCTTTCTCGGTAGCTTTCGAGACAAAACACGTTTCGATTGATGTAGATATTTTAGAATTCATATTCAAGACATAAATATCATTTGATCGAGGTGATCGCATGACAACCATGTCCTCGGGAATCACGTAACCCGGTTTCAAAATCAGACACTCTTTATCTGTAAATACTGTAGTGTATTGCTTATCATAAATTTGCGATACACTCAATAAATTATGGTCCACTTTATCACAATAGTTAACCTTCTTAAAAGTAATCTTCCCATTTTAAACATCACCTTCTTGTGTAATCATACCCCCAGAATTCCCAGCAAATGCCACATAACCCCCTTGAATATTTCTCACATTTGTTAAGAGGTTGAGATTCCCTGTAATATGACGAGAACATCCACTATCCATGATCCAGTTTTCACCAGAAATGGTCTTGGATGTACCGTACACATAAATGAAAATGATTAGTTCAAAAAGGCAGCTCAGGCCTCATTCTTGGGCACCTTTTGGTTTCCTTGAGAAAAGTTAACTTTAGTTGCATTCAATTGTTGTTCAGCAACTTGAGAATAAGTTACTAGTTTCTTAGACTTTCGTCTTAGATACGCAGCTTGAACTATATTTGAATTAATGTTTTTGCATAACGGTTCAGTTGGAATAAACTTAGGTTTAGCGGAACCATGAGTTTCATTCACATGAATAACTTTTCGAGGATGTACGTTAGAGAACATAATATGAGTATCATCAGCATACGCCATAGGTTGTTTCAGAATCTCCTTTACCAAAGGAACCGGTTTAGAGTGGTCCTTGATAAACGGATGAAGATTCTGATAGTTCTGTTGGCCACAGTTTCGTACTACATGACCTTGTTGACCACAAAGGAAACATCTTCGCATGTTAACATGATGATGTTGAGAATTAGTTGGAACTTGTGACATAGATGATGAATGATGACTCACATTTTTGGTCATGCTCTTAGCAAAATCATCAGATAATTCAGATTTCATTTTCAAGTAAAAATCTAAATTAGAACAATTTGAAAAACTTTTCAACGTATCTGTCCCAGTTGACTTCACAAATTGAATTTTCTTAGCTTGTTTTAAAACTTGCTTTGCTTTAGTCAATGGATCAGATGGAGCTGATGTTTTTGCTTGAGCATACAAACGTTCAAGTTCATGAATCTTGGAGGTTTCATTGTGAAACACACTCTCAATCAGTTCAGGTTTAATGATACTTATTGGAATGTCTTTCTCAGTGAACATCCTGTCCATCCCCTTTAATTTAAACACACGAGCAGATGATGATTAGATGAATTAGGATTTATGAAACGCAACAAATCCTTATCAGAAATTTTGGGTTTTTCTGGTTTCTTAGCCTTCACTGGTTTGACATGAGCATCTTGTTTCATCTTAGTTGTGTGTGAACCATACACAGCCTCCTCAAATTCATGAGGTTCACAAAGTATGTGATTAGAATTTGGAATGTTCTTGTTCTTGTGTATAATTTCAGGTTCAAACACACCCTCAATGATAACTTTGTCAACATTTTCAACAAAGACTTTGTTACTTTGAACTTGAGGTTTCAGAGGAGCAAATTGGGTTTTAACAGTTTCAGACTTACTAGGTTTAGATTTTTTTGAAATCACAGGTTCTTTAAGAATTACATTTTCCTCGGTTGGAGCAAAATGATTAATTTTATAATCGTTGTGAAATGGTGGAGGAATTTCAACAAAACCTATACCTTTCTTTGAATCCTTTTGTTTTCCAGAAACTTCAATAATTTCATTCAACAGAAAAGAAGAATTTTGAAATTTACCCAATTTATTCTTTAACTCAAGAACCTCATTCTCAAGCTCGGTTATCTTTGAACGATGTTTCAAAATTTCTTGAAACTTTTAGTCATTAATTGTCAATTTCACAGATAACTTAGCTTTAAGATCATGGTTACTTGTCGAAAATGCTTCAATCTTTCACGAGATCTCATTTGAAATTCGAGAGATTGTCGATAAGTATCCTTTAGTGAAGCAATCTCTCACTAAATTGTCATTGTGATTCTTTAAAGATTCTAACTTAGGTTTATTAGATTCACATTCAGCACAATTTACTTTAACCGATGATGTAGCAGAAATAGAATGACTAACCTCATTGATCTTAGCCATGCAAGCAAAAACTGTTGTAGGCTTGTCACAGGAGTCATCAGAATCCGATCCAGAGTCATTATCAGAAGATACCTCACTTCCACTAGCATCATGAAGATCTTGAGTCAACCCAAATAAAGCTTGATTAGCTTGAGTATCGTTGCACAGTAGTCGTTGTGACCAATCATCTCCATTAGCTAACATTGCTTGTGACCCAGAACTTGATGGTTTCTTCTCAGCATCATTACCTCGTGGTGTTGAAGAGTTTGAATTTTGACCACGAGGACCATTATACTCCTTTTTCGGTTTGTCACATTCTTTTGAAAAATGACCGAAATCTTGACAATTATAACATTTCACCTTTAACTTGTCAAATCCCAACTTCTTGTTCAGGGCAGGAAGATCTTTTCCGGTTCTTTGCATAAATCTTTTCACCTTACGAACAATCATTGCCAGGTTCCACTTTAAATCCATGATTTCTAAGTCGTCTGGATCAATCTGATCATAGTCTTCATCAGTCAGATCACCAGTAGCAATTTTGCTACTCACCAAGTTTTCATAAGAAGTCATGAAAGCTGATAAGAAGGAAAAATTCTGTTCAGCTTCTTTTATGTTGACATATGGAGGTGATGAGTATTGATTTCTCGAGGACGAACTTCCTGAACCAGCAGACACATTTGGTGACCCAGAATTACCAGCAGTATAGAAACATGCTCTAGGATCACTATAATTGTTGTTTCATTTTCTCTTGCGTTCTGTGTTAGAAAAGCAGTGATCGGTGAAATTGTTGAACTTAGAGGCATGCTACCACCATAGAAAGCAGGATCTTGACTTTCCTTGGATGATTATAACACTTGAGATCATACTCACGAGCTTCAATTTTTTGTAAGAACTCACTTGCAGTCAAGTCTTCATTGAAATAACTGTTTTCTTTTAATACCATTAGAAAAGTAGAGTACGAACTTGGTAGTGCACTCTTAATAGTATCAATCTTGTCAATCTCAGAAATTTCCAACTTCATTTTATCCATTTCTACAATCAAGTGATTGAATCTCGTTGTCATCTCTTCAACCGTCTCACCTTTGAGTAAATTAAAGTTTCTGAATTGAAACTTAGGCATCACCTTTTTGCTTTCAGTTGTGTTTCCCATACTTTTCATTCGGATATGTTTAAAAAGAGAGGCATAGATTTTTATACTACCCACTTGGTGAAATATATTTTCAGGTAAAGCCATGGTTAGAGTAGAGTAGGCTTTTGTTTCTATCTCTAATGCCTTCTTCTCTTCTTGTGAGTATTGAGATATACCTTTAGGTCTGAATCCGATAGTCTCATCCCCAATCATAGGAACAGTATAAACTTCATCTAAACAATATGAGCAGTCAGGATGAACTAATCCTGGATGAGCACGAAACCTTGGTTCCCATTTGGCAAAATCACTGAACTTCATCAATCTTGGACATTTCGAATGTGACCCTATCTCGGTATCAAGTTGCAACATTTGTTGCATTAACATATTCTGTGAGGCTAGTGCATACATAACAACCATTTTTGACAAATATAAAAAATTTAAGGTTTAAATGTAAAGAATTAGCGAACTGTGAACAGTTGTAGCGAACTGTGAACAGTAAATTAACGATTCAAATCTTAACGAATCTAAGATTGATCAGATAGCGAATCACAATTGATCTTAGCGAATCAATCCAAATGAATCAGAAAGTCAACGAATGAGATTTAACAGTAAGTCAAATTAACGAATTGACTAACGAATCGGCTAGCGAATTGCTAAGGGTAATCTTGACGAATTAGAAGAATTTCAGTAACGAATCGCTAAGGTAGACTTAGCGAAATGGATAACGAACCAGCTACAGTTGATAACGAATCAACTAAAAACGAATCAGGTTGTTACAACGGTTTGTAACGAACTCTGACACCGAATGCCACGTGGCAAAGGTTGTTATGACACAAATCCCAAAGTAGACACGTGTTACACGAATCTATTTAACACGAATCAAATTAAGTAGCGAACTGATGAAACGAATCAATGATAACCTTTAGCGAATTGATGAAATATGTTAACGAATCAAGTTCAGATTAACGAATCAAACTTCAAACTTGAATATTCATATCTTCAAATCTTCAAAGAAGATTTCCAGAAATCTGGAAATGAAGAACATGAACCAAGAAAACTCAAATTTGTAATACTATCTCAATTTTTAACCAAATCACACCAATAAACTACCAAATTACTCGCAAACCAATCGCGAATCCAAATCATCAGTACTCGTAACTCAATTCACAAACAACCATAACCAATTTGACCAAAAATCATACCCTGTTTTTTGGCCAAACTCAGATCCGAACAGACCAATCCAAAACTCAATCAATATCCAATTCCAATCCTCCAAACCTTACCTATACCTTAACCAACCCAAATCTAGTCCAAACCTTCCATAATTCAATCAATTCAACACAAATTGATCCAAAATTTACTCAAACAGAACAGTATCAATACCAAATCCTAATAAAAAATCAAATCAAGTGTAATTGAGCCCCAACAGCTCTGATACCACTTGTTGGGACCCGGGAATCAATCACTATAACTATAACAGATCTCGGATCTGTGTGTATTTGATTAATCCTTAACTCAGATCTAGCTCATAATTACATTTGATTATATGTTGTATGTGTATATCTATTATCAGTATATTAGTAGTTGTATATGAATTAGATTAATATGAAGATTAAGAGAGATTTGGACAGCGTATCGTTAATTAATTCTCTAAAAACCTAGATTATGTGAACAGTGTTCACCTATAAATAGAAGACGGACCTAGTTCGTTAACATCCCCTAACGAACTAGAGTCCGCTTCGTTACATACATTACAAACGAAATAACTTAACGAATCACCCTCTGATTCGTTAAACATCCTTAACGAATCAGAGGAGACTTAACTTAAGTCTTAGTTCGCTAAACAACCTTAGCGAACTAGACATTACATTAGCGAACTAAATAAACACTTGTTTATTACATTAAACAAAAACGACAAATACATTACTAATAATTACAAAGAATCAAGACGCAAAACCATGCTCTAACATCCTCCCATCAATCAAGGTTAACCTTACTTAACCCAACACTACCAAACCTCACAACCGCAAGCTCAAATTTACCAGACATATTTCTACCAAACAACCTTCTTGCAACCTGTTTAAGCTCACGTTATTCAAGCTATCCCCAATCAATCTACCTCGACTGCTCCAACTCCTATAGATGCAACTCCCCATGGTGCTTCAAGTCACGCCAATTAAGCTACTCAACGACCCCGAAGACTCTTGCCATTTTCTTTATATATCTTAATTTATCTCGTCTTTTCTTAATTACGTTTTGTAACGCCACTTTAAGGCCTTGAATTATTGTCCCATTTGAACTATTTATCGTATCTTTTGTGAATAAAGTCTCTTTTGTTTAATAGATTGAATATTGAAGCTTACTTCTATCTTACCCTTAACTAGTAAGAAGCTATAATTTCTTCAACTTTAAATACTTATATGTTTGCGATGTTTTAGAAAATTTCTTTGCTTTATTAAAATCCACTATAACTTTTGATATTATACATTGGTGACTTTCTAGTGTTCTAAATTAATACTCCTTGAAAAAAATTTATTTTTATTTTATTTTTTCCCCTCAAAGTCATGTTTTAACCAAACGTTTTGTAAACCCACACGATAAGACGAATCATGTGGACCATCCGACGATAACAATAATTATGGTCCGGAACATAATTATCGAAGTCCTCGCATGGAAATCATGAAGCGTAAAGTTGTGTGTCATAATATAGAATTGAAAATGGTTGGGATAACGGTACGAATGTAAAGATGATAAGGACATGGTGGATATGCCGCTGGTACATCCTATATATAAGTGTCCTTATCGGGTTTGCATTTGGAGCATTATTTTAACTATTCAAAGTTCTGTGCTATGATAAATTTTTTAAATTTTATTTTAAAAGTTTTCTTTTCCTCAAACTTTAATGGTGTTGTTATAGTATTCTTTAATTTCGGGAAGAAATTCCCTAAAGTAGGGGAGACTGTAACAACTCGGAAATTTTAAATCAATAAAACATCGGGTCATTCGAATTAATGTTATTTTATTAATATTGGATTAATTAATTATTTATGTATAAAATAAATTTCTATATTATACACTTTTAACCCAAAATCCAAACTTTAGCCTAAAAGTGATTCCAACCCTAACCTATAGGGACTAAATTGCAACTTTCACCCCTCCTACCCCCATTTAACCCGTTAACCCAACAACAAGACCATACCCGTGAACCATATCCGTAACTCGTGACCCTATGATTTTCTTGCACCTTAATCTTTGTTGCAATCATGGAAATTGAATCACGCGTTTGATTAACCTTACCATAATCGGCTTAACCGACAAACTAATTTTGTTAACTCAATCAATTTGATCTGTCCTTCCTCGTTTATGAACCGTCTATACTCGTTAACGATTATACATAATAACGAACATTGTATTTCAATTAAACGGGTCCTCACCATACATATTGCATCACGAACACCAACCCCTTATTCAATTGTCTTATCATCAACCTCTTGATTGTGTTCTTGGAAGCGTTTGAGCCGACCCTGTTGATAACAATTACACCCACAACGGATGCTCGTTTATGGTATTCGTTTATATCATTGTGATCGTCTTTCTGTGCAGATCTTTAACCCTAACATTATTATATCAATTTCGTAACGATTTAATCAATTAGGAGTCTAGGGTTCATAAGAAGTTATGGGTTCTGGTATCCTCTGTTTATGTAGTTTTAGTTACGAGCTTTAAACAACTATTCAGCCTAGTCCAGTTGGTTTGAGCTAGGGCCTGTGTGCATCTTGAGTCGGCCATGGCGCGGGTTCGAGTCCCGGCCATGGCATATTAATATTATTATTCCTTTTTGTTATTTTGTTTTAATCTAAAAGGTTTTGGTAATTCAATATAGTTAATTAAATAAACGTTACACTATTAAAACCGTTATATAAACTAATCATTTTTCGAATCTTGGTTAAACACCGTATATGTATGTATATATTTATTTATATAAATCATATGTATATATACTTTAATTATTAAAATTTGTTAAAGGTTAAAGATGTTATGAATACATTTTAATATGGTGACTCTCCACATGCATAACCTCCTTCCATTCATTTCCTTTGTATTAACGCAATATCCTTATAAATAGATGTATCTTGTATTTGGTCAGGTACATCAATGAGAATCAATCTTCTTTCTCTTTATCATCTCTATATGTGAATGATCATGTATGGATCTTGCTAATAGGTCGTTGTTTTACAACACGTTATCAGCACGAATGTTTTTTGAATACGTATCATATTATCACAAAAGAAGAAACGAAGAGATAGAGGTCAAAGTAAACAACTAGAATGAGGTAAGTACCAAATGTCCAAATCCTATCTATGCTTAAAAGTTAAAACAACGTTATGAAATCGAATGAATCCATTTTTATTTATGGAATTATTGAATTTCGGATATCCACTGGTAAATAAATTAATTGAAGGTAGTTCATGACAAATTATACATGCATGAAGCATTGAAATTAAAATTTTAAGAAATTTATTATATGAAATTAACAAGTTCTATACATGAACTATAAAAGCCGAGTCAGAAATGATATAATCGATCGGTGATTATCTCTTGGAAAAGAGATATGAATATGATATATTTGATCCATGTATGGGATATTTTAATTTTAAATCAATAGTATCATGTTGTATCTTATAAAGAGATGGTATGCATATAGAGCCTTTCTATAATGATATTTTTATCAATCAAACTTCATATATAAAATGTTAGAGCATGAATGAAGTTCATCTCATATAAAACAAATACTCTAATTCTAAATCCAACCTCTTGGTCAAGAAGTACTATAATTTATTGCAATTGCTGCAATATTTCTTGCTAGTTATACACAACTAGATATATTATTTATTTATATTTATTGATAAGATATAACTTGTTTCAAGTGAAGAGGCTTTCGAAATGAGCTAAACATAAATATTTTGATACATTCAAGGTATGAAAGATATGAGTTTTTTTTTTACTAACCCATAAAAAAAAGGTTTGGTTAGTTATGTTGATGCAGGGAATGTAATATAGCAAAGTCATAGATGTTGTGGCACTTATTTACAAGATGAGGTACTACAAGTCACTTATTTACAAGATGATGTACTATTAGTCATACACGAAGATAGTACGTAATTCCTCCAAATAATGAAGTGTACGCTACAAGATCATGCGCCATACACGAAGATAGTATGTAATTCTTCCAAATAATGAAGTGTACGCTACAAGATCATGCGGCGGATTGTTAACTATAAAAGTCTCAAACAAACTTTCCAAGAAGATCGAAACCCATACTTACGGATGTATAAATGAGGGGGAGTATTATACGCGTTGCACTCTTTTTCCCTTAGCTATGGTTTTGTCCCAATGGGTTTTCCTAGCAAGGTTTTTAATGAGGCAACATCATCAAGCGTATTTCATCATGTGTATAGTCAAGGTGGAGTGTTATGAATACATTTTATATGACGGTAGAACATGTGTCTTAATAGTTGGTATTCTCAACATTATGCAAGAATATAACTTGTTTATATGATAGTATGGAATCACATGATTTTAATACATGTTATGTCTTTTATATGTTATTGAAAAAAAGACGTAGTTTGTGTTTTATAATCAATCTTGTGAATGATCAGCAAGTTATAGTAAAAGACCCACAAGTTATTAGACTAATTTAATGCAAAGAAATGACATCACATGTGTCACACTCCCTAAAGCTCATTACAAACTTACAAAAAGGTAAAATATTTTGGAAAGATAATTGAGCATAACTCCATCACAATTACTTCTCAATTGATATTATGTGATGAGAAGATTATTTATAAGAAAGTTATTGTGAATTTGATGATATAATGAGCATTGTAAAAGTTGTGATCATGTAATTAATTGAGGACTTGTTAACATTTTAATCCACTCCTTTAAGTGAATGTGATGTGATATAATGATCACCATAAAGTCCATGATCATGGAAATTAAAGAAATTGTCATGTTGCCCATGACAATAATGAGATTAATTAAGTGATGAATATAATGATCATTATAATGGTCATGATCATGGTAAATGGGCAAATTTTAGTGACCCTCGCATTGATAATGAGATCAACCATAACCACAAGAAGTGGCACACTAAGGGAGTGATTTTATGAGAAGTCGAGAATAAGATACATGGTACGTGTTTTAACACGAATGCTTGAAATGATAATACATTATCGACTTGTATATTCTTTTGTGTATTAAACAAACACGAGTTAAACTAAAGCATATATGATCATAAGCTGGAAATTTATCAATCGTAACTATTTATTATATTGGCTTGACCAGTTAGACCATTCCGAGTCATGGATGATGTGAAAATATTGAAGAACCAAAAGATTCTTCATGGTAATTAAACATACAATGTTTGCTCTAACCATAACTTAATTATGACCCAACTAATTTGGGTGTAAATCTCTAATATACTATCGAAATGACCAATGGATATATGTATCCCGACATGATGACATTTAGTGTTTTAAAATTGATGCATCGTCTAAATGGTTATCAAATTTGCAACCTGAAGTTTGCATGACTTGTGACTTAGCTAATATCAAGCACACTATTCTAAAGGTGGTCTTAATTCCCATATTACTAATGATTATTGGAATAAGTGTTAAACAACATGTGATTATTATTGTTACAAATTTCTTTTGGTCGAAGACGATGAACAAATGTCTATGATTAAATACAAATCCAATAATCATGAGAGCAAAAGTTCATATTTTTTTGTTGGAACTTGTGTTTTTACACAAGGTAATATTAATTCACATAAGGCCAATAAGTTATAATACTTCATCCCCATTACAACTGGTTTTCGGTCATGAACAAATATTTCTCATTTATAGTTTTTAAAAGTGCATAACATATCCCTTCGTTGAGGGAAGGCTCCCGGTTAAATACTTGGGAGTACCACTTATTTCCACGAGGTTAAATTACCGGGATTGTAAGAGGTTGCTGGATTGTATGGATAGTCGGATTGGAGATTGGAAGAATAAAACTTTGTCCTTTGCGGGTAAACTGCAGCTGGTCAGGTCTGTTCTGTCGTCCTTATATATTTATTGGTCTGCTGTGTTTTCACTCCCTTCTAGACTTATTGCTGATCTTGAGAAACGAATTAAAAATTTCCTTTGGGACTATGGTCACAATAAGGGAAAGCATAAAGTCTCTTGGGATATTGTGTGTCGGCCGAAATGTGAAGGTGGTTTGGGTATCCGGCGTATCCGGGATGTCAATAACTCTCTTCTGGTTTATCATATTTGGAGTTTAATCAATGTTCGTAATTCGTTGTGGGTTAAATGGGTTCATGAGTATAAAATGAAGGGGCGAAATTTTTGGAGCTTGCAGATTCCTAACTCGTGTACTTGGGGGTGGAGGAAAATTCTTCAGTTTCGTCCCCGTATTAGACAGTTTATATGGCATGAAATTGGTAATGGGAGAGCTACTTCAGTTTGGTACGATAAATGGGATGTTCTTTGTCCTTTAATTGATTATATCAACCCTAGAGCAATTCATCGGGCTGGATTGTCTTTAGTGACATGTGTCAGTGATGTTGTTCATCATAATAACTGGGGTTGGCCGCCTGATTGGATGTTGAGATACCCAATTCTTTCGAACTTAAAAGATGTAAGTCTTTGTCCGGATATGAGGGACAAGATAGTGGTTTTGGATGAGAATGGGACTTCAATAAATTTCTCGACTTCAGGTATATGGCATCTTCTTCGGAGACCGGCGGATAAGGTGTCTTGGGTGCATGTTGTTTGGTTCTCTCAATGTGTTCCAAAACACTCCTTTATGTTGTGGACTGTGATTCATGACAGGTTGAGCACGCAGAATCGTATTATGGGGTGGAAGATTGGTGGGTATCCAAATCATAACTTGTATTGCTGCCTTCTTTGTAATGGAGAGCCGGATTCTCGTAATCATCTCTTCTTTGACTGTAAGTTCTCTTCTGAGGTTTGGAGTATTGTAAAAATGAAGGGGAAGTTTCAGGGGTGCAGAAATGGTTGGGCGAATATTCTCCAATATGTGTCTCAATTTGGAATGTCCAACTCTATTGAGAATGTTGTTAATCGGCTGTTATTTGGGGCGTCGGTGTACGTTATTTGGAAGGAGCGAAATAACCGGCTTTTCAGGAACTCCTTGAAGACTCCTACGACTGTTGCAGAAGAAATTATTAGGGGTACTCGCCTAAAGCTTATGACTCTTAAGTTCAAGAATCCGGAACGGATTAATCGGGTTCTCGAGGATTGGCATTTTCCGCGGGGAGTTTCCCATCAAATTGATGATAATGGTTGATTTGTTTTTTTTTTCCTTGGTTCTTGTGTAAGCTTTAGCTGTGTTTACCAGTTTTGGTGGTTTTGGTTTGTCTACTCTTGTATGGCATGTCATACTTGAGAACTAATATGGCACTCTGCCATATTACTTGTATTTTTTGGATGTGTGAATGCATTTAACCGGGTGAACCCCTTTACCCAAAAAAAGTGCATAACATATTGCAATTACTCCATCACAGTGCACAAATATGAGACATCAAGGAAGGTTGAGAATATATGTTGGATATGGAAAAGTATGATAATTATGTATTTAGAGTCATCAACATGGAATTCGTTTACGACTCAATATTGATTTTACTTAAACAAAATAATATTTCAAACGTGAGGGGGAAATAAGAAGTAGTTGGAAAATTAAAAAAAGTTTTAATGAATTATCATTATGTTGATCCTCAAGTTGTAAAGTGCAAACAAGAAGTTAAAAAAGATAACTCATTAACAAGAATTACCGAATTAACTACCAGATGCATGCATTCACTGACCTAAATAGAGTGACTAACTATATCACATATAGCAACTGCTAGTGCTCCAATTAATGTTATTGAAAGGACAACCATACATTGGTGATGAGTCTATGGCACGCCTGAAGCGTGATAGATTTATTCGGTTCAAAGAATAAAAATCCTCGAAAATGGAGCAAGTAATGAAAATGGTCAAGTCGAGGTATAATGAAATATTCTCTTTAAGAGACGATAGACATGATGGTTCCAAAAGAACCTCAGGTACCTGAAAATAAAAGAGATATCAACAAACTATATAATGTCTAGATGTATATGGAATCGAAAAAAATCGACGTGTTTGATAATTTTGTATAGCGCTTGAAATAATCAAAACGTTGAGGATCAAGAACTAAGTTCTGCAGATAAATGAGATATAAAAATGATTGGCCAAAGTGGAAATACGCAAACATGGCAGAATTGAATTCTCTAAATAATGGAAAGTATGTTGGATCAGCAGTCCGTACAACTAAAGTTGTAAAATGTGTTAGATACAAACGGGTATTGTATATTAATTATGAAAATTCATCAAGTGATAAATTGCAAAATTGATGGCACAAGAACTTTTGCAAAGACCCATGATTAATTATGAGAGGACACATTCTCCAATGGTGGAAGCAATGACTTTTCGATAAGTAAGTTTGGCATAATTGAATTCTCTAAATAATGGAAAGTATGTTGGATCAGCAGTTCGTACAACTAAAGTTGTAAAATGTGTTAGATACAAACGGGTATTGTATATTAATTATGAAAATTCATCAAGTGATAAATTGAAAAATTGATGGCACAAGAATTTTTGCAAAGACCCATGATTAATTATGAGAAGACACATTCTCCAATGGTGGAAGCAATGACTTTTCGATAACTAAACAGTTTGGTAATACAAAAAGAGAATTGATATGCGTCCAGTAAATATTGTTATTCAGTTGTTACTGAGATTTACAAGAAAATCTATGAAGGATTTGAATTATAAAATCATGTAAAATAAGTTCTCGAGAACGATATGATTACAATGTAAATTCAGGGTTAGTGCATAAAGTAAATATCTTAAGGATGTAATTCCTATGCATTAATAAGCATATGGTGATATTGAATAAACTATGTACAAGAATGGTACAATATGGAATGAAATTAAAATAATTCTTGATGACATATTTTTTTTGGGTAAAAGGGGGGTACCCAGGCTATATATTAACAATAAGAACTGGCGTAATGACAAAGTATCAAAACGGCAACACAAAAAAACACAACCACACACTAGCCGAGAGGCATACCACTCGCTAGCCAAAACTCACTAACACAGCCCAAAAAAACTACAAAAAAAACAAAATACACATTAGTCTTCCAAAATAGCATTAGGCAGCTTCCAAACTTCCATCCACTTCCTTGAGCCCGAACTTAACCGACTCGAGAGAAGTTTCAATCTGACGATGCCCACAATAGCATCAATGATCTGACTGCAGTCCCTCTTTTGATTTTTGAATAGTCTTAGATTCCTTTCCTGCCAAATCAGATAACAGCTCGCGGCTAGAGCGAGTTTAGCAGTAACCACATCCGCCGCTTTACTAGAAGCAAAAGATTCATATTTCACCAAGATATCACCCCAAGTATCAGAATAGGATTCGATCTTAGCAAAACCACACACACCTTTCCAAACTTTGAGCGAGAATGAGCAACGAAAAAATAGATGATCATGAGAATCAGGCTGAATATCACAAAACGGACACACTTGGCTAACATCATTTCTGGTCTCCCAATACCTTACCTTATCCTGAGTTTTTAAGCGTTTTTTAATGATCAGCCACAAAACAAACGCATGCTTTGGAATACAGTTAGGATGCCATACAACATTACACCAAGAGACCTTGCGATCCTTAAAACGAATAGCATGCCAAATATTATTAACAGAAAACTGAACAAACTTTCCATTCAAATCTTTGATCCAAACTTCATCACCTTTATGCTCTTGAATTGGGGGAAACTGCACTGATTGAAAAATAGAATTCCAATCATTCGGCCATCTCCAAACACCCTCCTCAACCAAATTAGAAACTTTATCATATAACGAAAAACCCTCCCGGTGAATTGATCTAGCAGAAACCATATCAATCAGAGGACGAGGAGCACACCAGTTATCATACCAGGCAGAAGTTGATTCACCATTCCCTAGTCGAAACCAGAAAAATTGTCTCACCATTTGCCGAATTTGCAGAAGGTTTCTCCAAGTCCAAGACATATTACCTCGATTTTGAACAGCCCAGAAGCTTAAACCCCTCAGTTTATACGTATGAATCCATCTGACCCAAAGAGATTCCTTATTACTAAGCAATTTCCATACATGAGCAGACAAAAGCGCAACATTAAACTCGGAAAACCTTCGAATACCAAGACCACCTTCTGATTTAGGAAGGCATACAGCCTCCCAAGCCACTTTAGCTTTTCCCCGACAACTCTCCCCATTAGACCATAAAATTTTTCTCATAAGTCTTTCAATTTCAGTAATTAGTTTGGCCGGCAGAAGGAACATCATACCCCAGTAAATATGCATAGAAGAAACAACAGATTTAATTAATTGAAGCCTACCCGCAAAAGACAAACTCTTATTTTTCCAATCAGCTAACCTTCCACGAACACGATCCACTAAAACCGGACAATCCCTATAAGATAGACTTTTAGAAACCAGCGGAACACCAAGATACTTAACGGGCAAATTACCTTCAGCAAAAGGGGAGATATTTAGAATAGCAAGTTTGATATGATTCAGAGTGTTGCAGAAAAAAGCAGTACTCTTGGGTAAACTAGGAGCCAAACCCGACACTTCCTTAAATTCCTCCAACCCTCCCATAATAACTTGAACTGACACCGGATCTGCATGAAGAAAAATGAATAGATCATCCGCAAAACATAAGTTAACAATATCCAAGTCTTCACAATTCGGGTGATAAATAAAACCATCAGAATTTCGAAACCTACGCTTCAAAATAAGAGTGAGAACCTCCATAACTAGCGTAAATAAATAAGGGGATAACGGGTCCCCTTGGCGCAACCCACGTTTGCCCACGAAAAAACCATGCGGAATGCCATTCACCAAAACTGAGAAAGAGGACGTGGCCACACAAGTCATGATCCAATTTATCATTTTAGGATGAAACCCAAAACCAATTAAAATCCTCTTCAAGAACGACCAATCAACAGTGTCATAGGCTTTTTGAATATCCACTTTGAAAGCACAACGGGACGTACCTCGATCAAGGTGGTAACTATGCATCAACTCCTGGGCCAGTAAAATGTTGTCTGAAATATTCCTACCAGGAATAAAAGCCGATTGATTAATATCAACTATGCCCTCCAACGAACCTTTAATGCGATTTGCAATGATTTTAGTAATACATTTATACACCACATTACAAAGAGATATAGGTCTATAATCTTTCGGGTAACGAGCATTTCCCACCTTTGGCAATAAGGAAAGAATAGTATGATTAACTTCTTTAAGCAATTTTCCCGAAATAAAGAAATCCTGCACCGCCAAAATCACTAAAGGACCCACAATATCCCAAGAATTCTTAAAGAAAGCAGCTGAAAAAAAATCCGGACCGGGAGCTTTATCATCACCAATATCAAACATAGCACCTCGAACCTCCTCAGCCGAAACGGGACCCACCATACTGTTAGCTTGAGTCGTCGAAAGTTTTGTACTAAAAAGATCATGATCATCCAACTCAGACACTGAACCCGCATTACCAAGAAAGCCTTTAAAATAATTAACTAAAACTTTAGCAACATCCTCCCCATGAAAAACATTTCCAGCCTCATCTTCAAGACAATCAATCCGATTACGAGACTGATTAGCTTTGACTACTTTATGAAAATAAGCTGTATTCGAATCACCCAGCTTTAACCAATCCACCTTTGCCTTTTGTTTAAGAAACCGTTCCTCATCCAAAATAGCATCATTCAGCGCATTTACTAACGCAGCTTGTTCCTCACGCAAGGTAGGATTAAAAGGATCCGCATCAATACTCCTTTGAACAGAGTCCACTTCCATCCGCAATTTATTAACTCTAATGTGAAGATTACCCTTTTCATATAACAATTTACGGAGAGGTTTCTTCAAGTTTTTCAGCTTTTTAGTCAAAGAGAACATATAATAACCCTCTACCTCTATGTTCCATCCATCCCTAACCACCTTCTTAAAACCAGCATGCGAAATCAGAACATTCGAAAACTTAAAAGGCTTCGGACAGAATTTTTTAGACAACGGAATAGAGAGAATAGCCGGCGTGTGATCCGAAATTCTATATGGCTGAAACTCAACATAAGACCCCGGGAAATTATCATTAAAAACCTGGTTTCCCATGATTCTATCCAGCTTCTTCATTAGACCCGAATTACCCTTTGGTTTTTGGGTCCAAGTGTATTGAAGACCAGTAAATTTTATATCTAAGATTTCAAGCTCTTGAATACAGTCGTTGAACTCAACAATAGAAATATCCCTCAATGAGGAGCTAGAAGTAGACTCATCCAGACTCAGAATCGTATTAAAATCCCCCATCACAATCCAAGGCTTGTTATTCACAAAATTTTTATGGATCAGAAGATTTTGCCATAATTGACGCCTCAAAAGATACGAATTACGAGCATAAATAAAAGAAAAGAACATTACTTTCCGATCAGACTTAAGGCTAATTTGCGTATGAACCACTTGATCCGATTGAGAGAGAATCATCAAATCCATCACATTCGTATCCCATCCGAAAATAACCCGAGAGAACTTTTCACAAACATTACCATTAGAACTCCAGCTCCAATTACGAAAAACCCTACTACATATCCCTATTAAATTTGAGGGTTGAACATGCGATTCTAAAATAGCACATAACGAAACCTTATTTTCAGTTATAACCTGCCGAACCTCGCTTTGTTTGGGGAAGCGATTCAAACCCCTCACATTCCAAGAAACAGCATTAAACATTAGGAACCTTTGAACCGGGAGTGCTTGCCCCCTCAGAATTTACCTTAATATTTATCTCATTGAAAACTTCCTCAATATCATCATCCGACTCTTCATTGAAACCATCCACATCATCTATGTTTTCTGACAAAGGGGCAAAAGAATTTTCAATCCCCTTCTTTTTGTCATTATTCTGAGAATCTTTTTGTTTAACACGATAAGCGAATTTTGGCTTAGGTTTAGAGAGATGAACACCCTCAATAACCTTATACTCACTACCACCCGGTTTTGATTTATGCTTTCGTTGAACTAGTTGAAATCCCTCCTTATCATCCCAATTTTTCTCTTTAACAATCTCTTTAACTTGTTTAGGACACTTCCTATCTGAATGGCCAAACGATTTACATGAGCTACAATGAGGAGGTTTCCATTCATACTCAATCTCCACTGTTTGTTTAATGACACCCTCTCCAAGCAACGCTGGAATTCCAACCACTAAAGAATCTTTAAACTCATGATCCGCTTTCAATTCAATCAAAGCTCTAGCATAGCTACTGCGACCCCAAGAATCAACACACATAGATGATGTATAAGAATCCAGCATAATCGGATCACCAACCTTTGTAGCTAACATACTTAACCCATCCTCCGTATAAGCAACTAACGGCACATGATGCATTTTAACCCAAACCGGGACACGAGTAACTTCAGATTTGCATAATACAATAAACGGGGTCCATATATTTAAGATAAGAGGCATCGACCGGATTAGCCAAGGACCATGTTCCATAACTCTATCCATTCCCTCCTTTGAATCAAATTTAAAAACGAAAAATCCATCCGCATTCATCATGCATCGTTGGATACCAAACTTAACCCAAGTATTTTTAACATATGATTCAACAACCGGAAACGGGAGTCTTTTGTCCAAAAAATAACCATACAAAGTATGTTCATACCTTTCATTGACCTCCTTTATTGATGATTTCGGAAGAATCACATCCACACCTTCAATATTTGAATCTGACTCCAAACACCTAAAGTTTATCTTCTTTTTCTCAGAATTTCCGGTTTTGAGAACCCCGGCATATGAAACTTTTGAAACACAGTTTTCAACCCCATCGGTCATACCAGAATCACCTTGAGGACCTGCACTCTTATCATCCTCCAAATCAACATTCTGATCATTATTATTTCCGGAAACTACTCCATTTTTGTTAACTGAATTTGATAAGATAATATCCTGATTCTTAGAAACTACATCATGAATATTATATGAAACCCTAGCCACCTTTGTATTATGTGAAACCCTAGCCACCTTTGTATCAGCCGCCTCATGAGTATTAACATCTTGAATATGTTTCTTTAGAATACCACGGATCGGAGCACCATCAATGTTCTTTACTTTAGTAGCGAGATTGATCTCCTCTTTAGACTCCATACTCGGAAATCAAAAGCACAAACGAGGAATCTCTTCTACCAAAAACGGATGAAAAAACCAGAAGAACGAAATCCAAATCACAAAGAGCCAATGATCCTTAAAAGGTTAATAGAATTCGTATCAATCAAACTGAACTATAACTATAGCCGCGATTGATTACAGACCTACTAAGCAATCAGGATCAAAGGATATGATACGGATGAAACACAAAGAACAAAACGAAAACCTAATTCAAATAAGATTACGATTAAGATTTGAAACAAGAACTGAATTAGATCAAAAGAAAACTAAAACCCTAATGGCCCATAATCGCCCATAATCGCCCATAATCGGTTCATAATCGCCCAAGAAAATAATGCTAGTGACTTTTGGTTATTTTGATGACATATTTAACATGACATAGAAAAGAATGTGCTAACCAGATGAAGTTTATATGCCAAACTCTTGAAGAATAAATTTGTATACATGATTGGTTAGCATGAAAGGAGGTTATGCATGTGGAGAGTCACCATATTAAAATGTATTCATAACACTCCCCCTTGACTATACACATGATGAATACGCTTGATGATGTTGCCTCATTAAAAACCTTGCTAGGAAAACCCATTGGGACAAAACCATAGCTAAGGGAAAAAGAGTGCAACGCGTATAATAAAAGATTAAAAAAAAGGGTTTTATTCATTTAAAATACATAATTAAATATACATTAAACCTTATTATTATTTTACATAGTATTCTAAAGTATTGTAGTTTATTTGAATTATCTATTAATCAATGTATTTTTAAAGAAATCATTAATAATAATAATAATAATATATAAATATATTAAAACATATTTTTAGTAAAACAAACATTTTAAACGAATCTCTTTATATAATTTATCCAACGATTTTATAAATAATTATCCAAGTATTTTAATTAAATCATGTTATTTACGACACAACTTTGATAATAAAATTTATAATAAATACTTAACTTTTGTAAGATTTCACTCGATCATCAATTTCCGATTCTCAATCTAGTTTTAGATCCGTCATTTAAATTGTAGTTATTTATTCCGCAATTATTGTTACTTAAGATTTCTTGTCGATAACTTCTTAAGAGCGTAACGCTTGTTTACTACCGTTCTTACCGCGTTTGTTAATCTCTTGCTTGTTTCGAGGTGAGTACCACATTCCCCCCCTTTTTACTTGTTTTTTTCACGTTTTGGGGACATATGCGTAAATATATTTCTCATTATACACTTATACTTAAAACTGCAACTTTGTCTTATATGTTAACAACTTATACCTTACTTGTTTTATGTGCTAATTTGCTTTGTATGCTTTCGCATTTGGAGAGGTCCAGCATAATCTCAGTCTAGTATGATTATATGCCAGTCGTTATAGCTTTGTGCTTCTCGACATCTCAGTTATACTTGCTCATTTGGTTATTTTGTTATTCTCATATGACTTGTAGCAAATACATATTTTTATTTATACTTTGAACTGGTGTGTTGCTCACTCAACCTTGTGTTGACAAAACTATATTAATTTCAACGCATATCCAGGTATTCATTTGATGTGAAGTACAAGATCACTTAAGGATTTATGCTAGGAGAAAAACTTAATGAGACATATTGTAATTGATTGATATATGTACTTGTGTATTTGATTTTTGTATGGATAATTGTTATTTGGAAATTTAATTAATAGATATCGACACTTTTAATAATGCATGATAGTAACCTTGAGAGCTGTGACAATCAGTTCGCACCACGGCATTTCCGCCGTAGGTTGGGTGTGACTCACAAACTACGCGTGCTTTGTTTCGAACAATAACACCGGTATCATCTTGCTTGTTACGAAAATCCCATCTTGTATCTAACGTTTTCTTTCCAACGGGCAGCTCAACCAATCTCCAAATCTTGATTTTTTCAAAATGATTCAATTCCTCATGCATGGTGTCCACCCAGCTTGGCTCTTGTAGCGCCATCTCAACTGACTTAGACTCGATCTGAAAAATGAAACAAGAAAATAAAAAGCTGTTGATGTGTCCTGTTTGACTTCTGGTTGACACGCTAGTTTCAAGAGGACCTATAACATTGTCAATTGGATGATCTCGCTGAATTCTTGTCGGAATTGAATGACCATGAACAGAGCTGGTAAAGGGCAAATTTGTTGGATCTTCGAGGATTTCATAAAGAGGGTTCTTCTATCCAGATGTCGCCGTACTGTGTGAATATAAAGTACTGGCAATGTATTCATTTGGTATGACATCTGGAAATAGAGTGCTTCCAAAAATTTGACGAATAGCACTCTCCCTCTCAACTGATGAAGCATCGGCTGCAGGCTCTGGTGAAGACACGGTCTTAGTGACACTTTCTTGTTGACTAGCTGGTAATGGCTAAGTGGTGTCCAATGATTCCGACGGATATATACTTAGCACTGAAGACCTGTGAGAATCAGTAGGAATGCCTTATTCTTCTTCATCAACTGAATGTGTAGCACCGGGACCCGAATTTTTTGTATCCACAACTAGAAACACATTAAATGGCCTAAACAATTCATTATAATCAAATAACCAGTCAGGACCGGCACGAGCATCAGTCTCATTCTCTTCTTGCCAGAGCACACCATAAGATTCCACTATCTACTTCGTTGACTTATAGTAAAACTCTGTAAGCGGTAAGGCCAATATATCCAACAAAGTAACAATCGTCAGCTTTGGCTCCAAACTTTGGAGTTGTTTCAAGATTCAGCACAGTGCATGGACATCCAATAGCTTGAAAGTGTGCAACAGTGGGCTTGTGACCGTAAATAATCTCATAAGGAGTCTTCATCTGAGACTTGTTGATCAGCACTTGATTTTGAACATAACAGGCCGTGTTAAAAGCCTCAGCCCAGAAGAATAAATGTAGATTTGAATCACACAACATAGTTCTTGCCGCCTCGATAAGGGTTATGTTCCTTTTCTCAGCAACTCCATTTTGTTGCGGTGTGCGAGTTGAACTGTACTGACGAAGGACCCCCCCTTTTTCGACACAAAAGTAATTCAGTGTTGAGTTCTTGAATTCTGTGTCGTCACAGCGAATACCCTTCAGCTTTAAATTGAGTTGATTCTCCATGAGCACCACAAATCGTTTTTTCAGTTCTACAGTCTTACTCATATTTGACAAGAAAAACATCCAAGTGAAAGGTGAGTAGTCATCAGTAATAACTAAACAATAAGGGCTGCGAGAAAGGCTCAAAACATGAACTAGACCAAACAGGTCCATATGCATCAATTGAAACACAGATGAAATGGTATTAACAAGTTTTGGCTTGTGAGATTTATCGTTGTGATTACCCAAAGCGCAAGCCACACATTTTTCAATTGTTACAAAATCCTTGACATGAAATCCACGCACCAAGTCGTTTTTAGCAAGATGGTTTATATTTTTAATGTTTTCATAGCCAAGACGACAATGCCAAAGCATGGCATTACGTTCTGACACTTTTGAAAATAAATAGGTGATTTCATCAGGAATATTTTTGTTCATGTCTATCACGTAAGCACTATCTTTTCTATGTGATCGAACAAGAACCTAATCTTTTAGTATGATGATACCATATTTTAAGATTAAACACTCTTTGTTAGTAAAATGGGTTGAAAAACCTTTATCACATATCTGCAAGACACTGAGTAGACTGTGCTTCAAATCAGGAACGAAGTTAGCATTTTCAAATTTCAGAACACCATTACTTATAGTACCGTTCTGAGTAATCTTCCCATTCTCTCCTCCCGCAAACGAAACATATCCATCGTTAAAGATTTAAATGTCGTGTAGTAGGGAGATGCCTCCTGTCATGTACCTGGAACAACCCCTATCAACATACCAAGTTCTGATGATATTCATCCATAGCTGTTCCTGCACGATGTGCAACATTAGTTAGTTTTTGGTACCCAGTCTATAGTAATACTGGGTAAACCTGATTTATCTAAACTTGTCACCGGTTTTCATGACATATCTTCCCGATTGTATAAGATTGAACAGGATGGCTTGAT
The DNA here is from genome assembly GCF_021521415.1 of Bidens hawaiensis. Classification (NCBI taxonomy): domain Eukaryota; kingdom Viridiplantae; phylum Streptophyta; class Magnoliopsida; order Asterales; family Asteraceae; genus Bidens; species Bidens hawaiensis. Next base: position 144,344 of record NW_027492895.1, read on the forward strand.
CACCGGAGATTTAGGCAACCATTCATATCTTGTTTAAGAAGCTTTGTTATTTGTATGAATGGATGACTTAATCTCTGGTTTGCGAGCGGAAGACACATATGACTTTGACTTCCGAACTTGTTTCAGTCCAGAAACCAAGTTGGTTCTTGAGACAGAAGCAGAGTTTCTATCACTCTTCCGAAACATGTTAGGCTTGTTCTATTGAAGACTAAACCTATTAACCTTGTTTTTTTCCAATCATCATCAGATGAATTTGCCTCATGATACCTTGATTTATTTTGTGGGGTATTTCGAGGCATATACCTCTGATAATATCCATAATATGGAACATATGGTCGGTATAGACAATTTCTAGCAATATGACCAGGAATAACACAGTTAAAACATGTTTGACGTTTAACATAAAATTCATTGCAGTCTACTCCTGGTCTAGATCTGTTGTGTGAGCTAGTTTGCTTTACTTGGTGTTTACCACCTGACATATTTCTTGATTTATCACAGTTTTAAACATTTTAACTTCCTTCTTTAACAAACTTAGGTGATGAACATTTATGAGAACTTTTATTTTTATCAAATTTATTCAAGAAAAAACCATCAAATTTTAAAGTTTTAGAAGAATCAACCACACAATTGTCTTTGCTCTTAAAAACAGAGCCCACACAAACACTACTCTTAAAAATAGAGCCCACACAAACATTTGAAGTCATATAGTTCAAAGCAGGTAAATTTAAAGCAACATGAGAATTGATGTCTTTATTATTCAAAACAGGCAAATCATCATCCTCATCAGTCCAATCCTCAACAATTACATCATCTACACGTGAAGTAAACACATTAGTATAATTCACCCCTGAGGTTGATTCAGTAGTTTTTACTGAACCAAGAGCACTTTAGCCATTTTCTGTTGATTTACCATACTGCATGGTTTTTACCTCGTCTTCCTGCTCTATGGTAAGAGGAAGACAAGTGCAATTATCAGTATATGGAGGGGGTACAACACTGCACCCTATACCCTCACCTGTGTTTTCTTTCCACCATAATTGACTTCAATCATGGAGTTAACAACAACATTGGAGCAATAGAATTTTTTAAAGTCTAGTTCAGCCCTTTTAAATTTATTAGTTAACTTAACGATTTCTAAATTAGAAGCTTGCAATTCAGCAGTTAAATCAACAATTTTCTGTGTGGCATCTAAGTGATGACAACATTTTATGCGAAAATCAGATTGAAGTTTAGAAAAATCCCTTTTCAGTGCCTTTGTTTTTTCTTTGAAAGCTTTCTCAGCTTTCTTAATAGTGAAATTTTCAGATTTTATTCCTTCCATGTCTTTAAACAAGTTACTATTGTATGATTTGTATAAATCTACTTTATTAATACAAGCTTGTGAGCATAATTCGAAACTTACCTCGGATGAGCTGGAAGGAGTGAAGGCCATGAAAGCAAATTGAAGTTCCTTCATTTGTTCCTCAGCAACATTCTCTTCTTCAACAACTTCAATTCAGGAAAAAATTGCAATCTGATTATTGATGCTGAGAGCAGCCATCTGATCATTCCAAGAGAATTGTTGAGCTACCATACCTCGCTCACCTTCACCTGTACTTGCTACATTTTCTCCTCTTGCATATCCCACTAGGACCAGTGCCCTTTCTCTGTTTCCTTCCTTAGTTGGGTTAGTGCATTCACGAGTAATATAACCCGGCTTGTGACAGTTGTTGCACCTCAGAGTATCTTTTTTAAATCCCACCTTCTGATTAGCCGACGCATTACAATTTTTTCTGCTTGTTCTCTTTGTAACATTCTTCGCGCGAAATATTGCTATGGCGATTTTCCAAGAGATATTCATTTCCTCCACATCAACAGGATGAATTTGACCCAACTCAGTTGCTATTACGGGTTGAACCAGTCTCCAGCAAGAAAGGCGTTGTAGCAATTCATAAACCCTGCCATTAAGGCAGTGTTTTCTTGAGTCTCCTTTGAGATAGAGGGAATCTAATTGGGAGACTGACTGGAAGGTGTAGCAGATGGCTGGAGCTTAGCAGCAGAAGTACATTATTGAACAGGTTGAGGAAAGAACACGGGAGTTGGTTGTGGTGGTGCCTGGGTTAATTGACCCTGAGTAGATTTAAACATAGAGAAGTTATTCTGAGAGTGCTGCAGCGGAGTGTACTGCCCCTGAGAAGATTTAAACATTGAAAATTTGTCTTGCAAGATGAGAGTATTGTTAGAGGCGACACTGTAGCCGTCTGCATTGTAGGAGTTTGCATGATTTATTCTACGCTGCTTGTCATCCATGTCACAAGCTTTAATGATTGCCATCACTTCTGACAGAGTTAACCTGGCAAGATCCTTTGTCTTCTTAATCATAGCACATTTATATCCCAACTCTGTGGCAGGGAATTGACCCAGTTTATTATTTGTCTTAGCAGCGGTAAAGTTCATGTTTGCATATCTCATCTCATTCACCAAAGATGTGAATCTCTACAGTTGTGTTTCCAAAGACTCCCCCAGAACATGATTGAACATATTAAACTTATGTCGTAAGAAATCTTGTCGACTTCTTCTCATGTAGTCATTACCCTTATACACCTCAATAAGGGCTTCCCACAATGCCTTTGCAGACTGCTATACTCTAAATCCCAGGGAAATTTCGGGTGAAAGTGCCATAGTTAAAGTAGCAATTGCCTTTTTGTCCTCTTCAATTTTCCCATAGTCTGCATCGTCATACAATTCAACAGGCTTCACAACCACTTCTTCAGAATTTTCTCTTTGATAGGTGATAGCTTGAGGACCTCGAATAATGCTCCTCCAAATCTTTGCATCTTTCTCTTCACATATTTTTCAAACATAAACTACCACTCGGCAAACCCCTCATGAGACAATAAACGGGGTACACGAGTAGCAGTTCCCATGATGGAGTCCAATTCTTGATGCAGTGTAACATTTAATGGATTATTGGTTACTTGGTCAATTTTCAGTCAAGAGTTAGTGTATTGGTCTAATTTATAAGTCTAAATAAGATTTCAGTTTTCCTAAGGCCCAATAGAACAAGCCTAGATGCACAGTCACGGCCGAGAACAATGATCTTTGACCGAAAACCCAGAAAGTCAACAGAGAACCCCTTGAGTTGACCAAGAACCTCCCAAGTCAACAGAAAACACCTTGAGTTGACCAAGAACCTCCTAAGTCAACAGATAACACTTGTAATTTGAACGAAAACAAACAAAATCCCCTGAGAACTCTTGGATTTGACCGAGAACTAACAAAATCCATCAAGAACATGGAATAAGGCAGAAAACCCCAAGAACAACCAAGTGATGGCCGGAAACAGTGTAAATTGCCTGAGAACGATCCAAAATGCCTGAGAACTCCCAAGAAACCCAAGAAAGCTTTGACCATATAAGTTTGGTAACAAACTAAATCCGGAAATAAAGGGGATCTGAATTTCAACCAAAATTAAGTCAATCTTTAAACTAAAAAAATCCTCTTCCTTCTCCGACGAGTAGATCACCGGAAAAACAACTACTACGGCCACCAAAACAATTAATAAAAGCAATCCTTGAATTGTGATATCACAACCGAGCCTAAAATAGGTCAATATGCTCTTATACCAATTGTAAGTCCTTTGAATGGATCTTTCAATATGATATCACCAAATCTTGTGATTAGGCGGAAACTAACACGAGTTGATATAATATGATGCAAACAAACACAATACGAACACAAGGAATCTGCTTCAAAACACACGTATATTAAACGTCTGGTACTTAAGCACAACGAGTTACAAACAGTAAATGCTTCACTCGTTTCTCTCTATTACGTTTCACACGTCTCTCCTTCTAGTAAACCTAATTACACGGTTTATATAAGGACTACATAAGCCTAATACTACCCAAAAGCCCATCGAGATCCATGTGATCTCAGTTTACAATATAAGCCCAAACCAAATACAAACCATATTAATACTAGCCCAACAGGTTACAACTTATGAGCTGGTACCAGTCTTAATCGGTATTAGAACACAAACTTTAACTAGTTTTAAAGTTTATGATCTAATTAATTTTTAGGGCAACTTTATATTTTGGTCAAAAAATTTATTTGTTTTGTTTTGCCAAAAGCTTGCCTGATATATTCTGTGATTGTTATAAAATATGCAAATATGGCCCGACCTTGTTTTGTGGTTTTTTGTTTACTTTGGTTTTTGTTTATGGTTTTGGCTAGAGGTGGTAATGTGAGTGGGTTGGGTTGGATTTGGGTAATGGTTAGAATGAGTATGGGTCAGGATGGATTTTTAATATAGAGGGTTAGGATGGGTATGGGTCAAGATTGGTTAAGCTAACTCATCTTGACCCAAGTTTAGGTTAAAATACAAAAGGATTTCAAACACCCCTCAAAAGAAATTCAAAAAAATTAATATAAAAATAATAACTCAAAATATAAATAAAAAACGCAAAGTGTAAAATAACTAAAATGTTTCCCTCGTCATCCTCGTTCATTAAAAAAACTAGTTTTGTATCGGTTGAGGTTCGATTTTTTGGGTTTTTTTCGGTTCGGTTTTGTTTGTTTTTTCATTTATGTCGTTTCAGTATATGTTCGGTTTTAGTGATCTCGGTTTCGATTGCTTGGTTTGTATTCGGTTTCGTGGGTTTTGTTTGAAATAAAATTGGATGGAGCTTGTTAGTACATTCTAACCTGGAACATCCTACTTTTGAGATAATAAATAAAAGAGAATTATGTTTGTTTATAGTGTGTTAATATTTAATTAAGTTAAATAAAATAGAAGAATATGAACTTGGTTAATGAAATATGGAATAAGGGATGGTTATGGGCCTCAGGTCCATGGGCTTAATAGTGTATAAATGCTCCTTAAACCTCCCTAAAACCCTAAATCCCTTATTTCTTATCCTCCAAGTCCCCTTGCACACTCTAAAACACACACAAACACCTCATAACAACCGTTCGTGACCAAGAAGAAAGATCCAAGGCCAAACCGAGCTTGGATTTTGATAGATCTTGACTTACGAGCAAGTACGAGCCTAAAGATTCTCACCAAGCGAGCCGTAACCTAGCAAGTGCCCAGAAAGGTATGTTTCGCGTATAAAGGTTATGTTTTTATGAACGGTTTGCCCTAAAACTTAACCCTAGAGCAAATCAGGTATCGATGTATCATAAAAGTACGAACTTGATGATTAAAATGAACTTAATGAACTCGTTTGTAGATACGGTTCATGTTAAAAACCCAAGATCTAGCCTAAACGGATTCGAGACCAATAACGGTTAGAGCTTATGAACATCCGTTCTAGATCTTAGGAAAAGGAAAGTACTAGAATGTTTAAGGGACGACATGGAGCCATAATAGGAGTGTAGAGATTAAAATACGTAAGGATAATGAAAATAAGGGCATAGCGTAACCCAGGAGGAGTGTTCGAATAAAGTATATTCGAATACAACCCTCCTATTCGAATAGATGAGAGAAAGACAGAAAGGTTGTACAAACATCAAGTTATATTCAAATCCAAGATGTAGTCCTAGTCTTTATCCGAATACATCTCCCTTGTGCACAATCCTATTCGAATACATGTCCCTTAGTGTATAAACGTATCCTACCTCATGTATTCTATTCGAATGCAAGGGATGTTTCGAATACAAGAGGGAGGAAGGGAAGAAAAGAAAGAAAAAGGAAAGAACACAATGTGTTCGAATACAAAGTATTCGAATACATGGTATTCGAATACAATTGTACTGGAATACAATTGTATTCAAATACAAAAGTATTCGAATACAATATATTCGAATACAATGTATACGAATATGATGTATTCGAATATGATATATTCGAATACAAAGTATTCGAATACATTGGTGTCCAAATGTAAAATTGTGCTCTAACAAAGGATCATTAGAATACATTAGACTTTGAATATAAAGTGACATTCTAACATAAACCTATTCGAATTCTTGAGTGATCGAATACAAAGTTGTGTTCAAAGGAGGAGGACTACTCAAATACAATGCCCTATAAAGCCATTAGAATATACCAGACTTAGCATTTGTAACTAAAACCTAAATATTGTAATTAGAGAAAGTATTTATATAGTATTGATATACGTAATTAATGTACAGTTAGACGAGCTCAGTTAAAGAGAGGAATAACCGTTAACGGCGAACGTAACAGAATCCAGGTGAGTTTCTAGCCCCACTTCCTTGCTATGTTTTCGGAGCTATGTGCATACTCAATGTGAGCGTTAATACACTTACCTTAAATGGTAAGTGTAGGCTATAATGATTGATGTAATTACATGTATGAATGTTAAGAATGAATGCTTGTCGGTACGTGAATAATCTTCGGATATTGCACGCATCGACAATGATGGTAATACATAGTGTGCCTAGTATGTAATGTGCATGTATGAAAGTACGTAATGAAATGAGTATGTACGAAAGTACGATTATATAAAGATAGGTATGTATGGAAGGTATGGTTAGATAGGAAACCGACCCTAATAATATCGGCGAATGCAGGGAACCGACCCTAATAATATCGGAGAATGTATGGAACCGTCACTAATAGTATCGGAGGATGTAGGGAACCGACCCTAATAATATCGGCGAATGCAGGGAACCGACCCTAATAATATCGGCGAAGGTTATAGGGCGGTATGCTCTTTAAAACATAAATGAACGAAAGAAAGAATGGATGTGTGTATGTACATAAGTATGCAAGTAAGAGTGAAGTTATGTATCTTCGGATATGTAATTACGTAAGTATGTGAATGAAAGGTATATTGCTTAATTAACTAGAACTCACTCAGCGTAGCTGACTTTTAGTATGCACGCAGGTGAGTAGAATGAGGCAGATAGCTTGAGGAGGGTACATGGTGGATGAATGAGAAGCAGACATCTAAAGACTCATGATGTTTTTATAATTAATGTTTTATTTTGAAATACGAAGTTTGAATTATGTTAAGACAATGTCTGAAGGATATGTAATATATATTGATGTTTTTATATTCCACGTAAAGTTTTAATTAACTCTGATATTTAAAACTGTGTTTATGAGTAAATCCAATGCTAAAGTAGGGCACCGGGATCGGGGCCTTACATAACCCATAAACAAACCCATTCTAACCCATAACCAAATGTCACTAGAATTTCCCCAACCCATCTGACCTCATTGGAAAATTCTTTTGATCCATCCTAACTCATTCCAATTTTAAAAATTATCCATATTGACCCAAAACAACCCATATGGGTTTGTTTTGCCACCCCTAGTTTTGGCCATATTGATGGTTCAAGTTGTAATAGTTAAGGTTTTTCCTTATTGTATGTGTTTGTAAATATTGTATATCTTTTATAAATAATGTAATAAACGGAGACCTGAAAACAAAGACCAGTGAATCTAAACAGAAGTCACTAATTCAGTGGGATTTTCTTAAGACGATAATTGGATGCATTCAAGTCGATCCTTGTGGTTGTTTTTATGTTGTGAGCCCATGATCCGTTCAGTCTTGCTAATAGGCTCTAGCAAGATCGAACAAATTTTGGCCATAGAGATTTTCATATTTTTCTTGCTTTTGTGGTTGCTTGTATTTTATAATATTATATAATAACCGACCACACACCAATGTATATTTTAAAAGGAGTATTAAAATATTAATGTAATCATATTAAAACATGTTTTAAAAGGAGTTTTACAACTTAGCAAATTTTGTTTTAAAATAGTTAATAACCAATCACGTTTTTACAGATTAAACTAAATTTAATTTTCAATAACTTACACTTTCATAGATCTTTATTAACTTAAAAATGGTTATATATTTATATCACGACAAATTTTGTTTTAATTGGTTATTAAAACCAATTTTCTTGAGAGATGGAAGGGTTCATCATATTGTCCCGATTAAATACGTAAAACTGGATTTTGCTCTATTTGGTAAATATTAAAATCAAATGCCAAATTTTAAATCAATAGTCTATGTCATCCTACTATAAGCTACACTTGAGGCATGCTTCAAAATGTCAAATGTTTGGAGCCATAACACCGCACTTGATATTTTAGCATATCCCTTCAAGGTACAAGGGTTTTGTTGACACATGCGGCCCTTCCATAAGTAGTTGTACTAGGGCGACTATTACTTTACTCCCATGTTACATGCGGGAGACTAAGGTGAGCATAGATGAGGCTAAATGTATCTAATTATACAAGTGTTGTCTTAAAAGACATCATACCCGAGAGTTATTCTTATACACAATTGTCAATCGTTGTCAGTCTGCCTAACCTGTTACTAATGTTGCGTGTTACAGCTACCATTACTAACTAGAAGCCAGATTCTCAAAATTCTTATAATAATCATGTAATTGGGTCATTAATAATAAAGTGAATATAACATGTCTTCTAATAATTACTCCTTCCCTCTCAAGCAAGTACTTGAAAAGAAACGATGAATGACACCACCTTTATCGAATATAACCACAATCTGAGACCGGTTCTCAAGATTGTAAAGAAGCTCTTTATTAGTGTTCATGTTCTTAAGATAAAAGCGTACATTGACTAAACTTGATTATCCCCTACCGGATGAAATGGTAGCGGATTTCATCTTAAACTCTCTCCCCAAATTTTACGACCAGTTCGTAATGAATTTCAATATGAATGCCTGGTGAAGACTGTGTTGGAGTTTCATGGAATGCTCAAAACGATTGAGATGCATATTCCAAATAATACTAAACAAGTTCTGATGGTTAGGTTTGCTAGTATCAAGAAGCCCAAACCCAAGAACCGAGGTTATAACGGTAAAGGCAAGAAAAAGCTTATTATTGTTGTCAAGTCTGCCACCAACATTAACAAGAATGTTGCAAAGATACCACATCCGCCTCCAGAGGAGCGCCAATGCTACAATGCAACAAAATGGGACACTAGAAGCATAACTGTCTCGACTATCTTGCCGAGCTGAAAAACATAGGGCCAATGGTGAATGCTCCTTTAAAGGTATTTTTGTTACGTTCTTGAACTTTTCACTGTTTCCAACAACACATGGGTGTTTGATACTAAATGTGGTTACCACATCATTAATGTCTTGCAGGAACCTGAAAGATGGAGGATTCTGAAACAAGGTGACATGGTACTCATCGTTGGTAATGGGAATAGATTTCTAGTTCTTGCGATTGGAACACATCATTTTTTTATCCATATGGCCTTGTAATTACTTTGAATAACTGTTCGTTTGCACATGGATTGTCCAGAAACACTATTGCAGTTTCGTTGATTTTTTAACAAGGATTTAAGTATGTTTTTAATTGTATTGCTATTTCTGCCTACTTGAATGTCTTTTATTTTGAGGCTAAACCTGGAAACGGTATTTATGAGATTGATGTTAAAACAAACAATAACATGTATAATCTTTCAAAATGTATTAGATATGGTATCAATGATACATTTCTATGGCATTACCGACTTGGCCACATATGCAAGGCGAGAGTAAAGAGACTCAAATCCGAAGGGATTATTGAATCCACAAGACCAAACTCCTATGATGACTGCGAATCCTGCTTAACTGGCAAACTCGCCAAAGACTCCTTCACTCATATAAGTGAACGAGCAAAGGATCTGCTAGACTCATACTGATTGATGTTTACGGACCTTTCAGAACCATGTCTAGAAATCATAAAAGATACTTCGTTTCTTTTATTGACGATTATAGTCATTATACATGTCTATCTTATGAAACACAAGCATGATACTTTTGAAAGGTTCAAACTGTTTCAAAACTAAGTTGAAAACCAACTCGGTAAAACGATTTATAATACTTCGATCATATCGAGGTGGAAAAATATCTCAGCTCGGAGTTCATTAATCATCTAAAAGAGCGTGAATTGTTTCACAGCTCACACCACCCGACACACCCCAACATAACGGTGTGAGCGAGAGGAGAAATCAAACCTTGCTAAAGATGGTGTGATCAATGATGTGTAGAACTTACTTTCCTCACTCCTTTTGGAGCTTTGCCCTTATGATCGGTGCAAGCATTTTCAATCTGACTGCGACTAAAAAGGTAAACAAAACCCTATATGAGATAGGGCATTGGCGTAAACCCAATTTGTCTAACCTTATAGTATGGGTATGTGATGCGTATGTCACCAGTGATTCTATAACCAAAGCGGATATTATTTTTTCTATCCTGATACAAATAGGAATAATTGGAAATAATAATGTCGATCTTGAAGAAATTCAAGAACCACAAACAATCATTGAGGAATTCAGAACGTCTGATCAATAAGGTATTGTTGCTGATACATCAGACATAAAAACGATCGTTCCCAGAAGTAATATGAATCACAAAGAACCGAATAGATACCCATGGCATCTAGAAATCCCGAAGTCTTATTATTAACTGAATCTAATGACGAACCTGCTAACTACAAATGTGCTCTCCTAGATCCAGAATATGAGAAATGGCAAGAATCCATGAACGCCGAAATGCAATCTATGCACGACAATCAAGTCTGGAACTTGGTTGAGCTACCTCTCGAAGGTCTGGCAATAGTTAGCACGTGGATTTTCAAAAGAAAAACCGACACGCGTGGATATGTACAGAACAATAAAGTACTGCTATTCGTGAAAGGTTTACTCAAACTCAGGGTATATGATGAAACTTTCTAGCCTGTTGATATGACTAAATCGAAAAGGACATTACATGCCATAGCCGCGTACTATGATAATGAAATATGGAAAATGGATGTCAAAACCGCTTTTCTTTATGGACACCTTTCTGAAGATGTCTATATAGTTCAGCCTGAATGTTTTGTAGATCCCAAATATCCTAATATGGTGTGCAATCTGAATAAGTCAGTTTATGGACCTAAACAAGCATCTCGTAGCTAGAATCTTTATTTTGACGAGAAACCAAAAAGTTTGGCTTTATCAAGAAATGAAGATGAGTCTTATGTTTACAGAAAGGCTAGTGGGAGTACTATATCATTCCTCATCCTGTATGTGGACGATATATATATCACTGGAAGCAAAATTCATATGCTTAAAAAAGTCAAGCACTGTTTGTGTAACACCCTGGCTAAAGCGGAATGCACCCGAGTGTGACGTACTGATTGTTCAAAACACATGTGACACTTGATGTGCAAAACGGTCTATTAAAAAAACTAACTTAAACTAGAAACTCTAGTTTTAAATTTATAAATCTAGACTCTCCTAATGCTAGACCACTAGACAGGCAAGTGTACCTATCGACTGTAGTAAAGCCTAACGAAGTCCGGATATCGAACCCATAGGACACTAGCGACACCTAAACTAGACTTTGACTAATAACTTAAATAAATAAAATTAATTGATTCTTATGTTTTTTTATTATTAAATATTAAATAATATAAAATAAATAATAGTTACTCTAAAACTGACACGGAAAAATAGAACTAGAACTCAAATAGGGGAAACAACTACCTAGGTAAGGAATCCTACTAGTCAACTCGTAAAATCTCGAAATTGGATTTATGATTGGTACCGTATTCTAAAAATATGAAATTTAAGGAATATCTAAAGTAAGCTAGATCACATCCCGGTCTCACCAACAATACCTAAGAACCCTAAATATCATGTAAAGATCCACGATTAAATGGTTCGGATCGCCTCCCGGTCTCACCTTACCTAAAATATGCTAAGGTACCCAAAGATTAAATCACCTCCCGGTCTCTCAAATCACAAAAAACCCTAAGGCGTAAAGGGGTATTTTATTGAATTCGGTTATAATTCGGATCTGTAAGAATCTAGGGAATCTAGGGTAACTCACTCCCGTGCAATCACTACCCAAACCCGCAAAAGACCAAAACAGACGACACTTAATTACCTCCCGGTCTCTCAAGTGGCTGAATATAAGGTATCTCTAAACTCTCAATTATCGTTCGTATGGAATACGTTAACAATAAACCATAAACAAGTTACAAACACACAGTAAACAAACAAATATGCATCCATACATGAAAGACATTCACAAAAAAGCATATGGAACAATAAATTGATAATAAATTAATACCAAATACGCATATGAATCACAACCAAATAGAATAAAAACTTTACCAAAGCATGAACCAATCAATAATAATCCAAAACCAAAAATAAAACGAGTCTAACAAGTATTCATCCAAACCCAGGCAGTATAACAATTTAGCCAATCATAGTCAAGAACAAAATAAAAACAAAACAAAGAAGTCGGTTCATTATATAAAAGATGTTTGACCTGATTGTTCTTGCTTGATTCTTTATTTATTTTTTCTTCTTTCTGGCTCTCAACCGATGTCGCACCAAAACAGCGGTGCCCCCCTCTATCAGCCGTCCGTCCGTCCTCCTCAAATGGCTATCTTAATTTCTTAATATATGTCTTTCAATTTGGTGGGCCTAACTTCACCCTTTCTAGTTTTTTTTTAAATCTAGAGGCCCATGTAAACATGATCATATATATTCCTTTTAACATGATCATATATATTCCTTTTAACAACCCTTAATAAACATGATCATATATATTCCTTTTAACATGGGCCCATGTAGCTTTAATTTGTCTCCATAAACACATGGTTTTCGTTTTTTTTATGTGAACGAATCAAGAAAATAAATTCATTATTATTAGTGCTATTATTTTTCTTTATTTACAACACTTTCAAGTAACAATAGCTATAAAAGTGGGTTCACATGTATTCAAGGATAATAAGAACAATCATGCGTTTATACCAAAAACTGAGAGAAAAAAAAATAGATTCAGTTAAAGTTTTTAAGAATAACCCTCGATGCATTTTAGCAATGATATAAAATGCACTTATCAAACAAATGTTTCATTCATTTATCTCAAGTTTAGTAAAATACTCTATTTTGTACGTTATCTCTTGAAACCTTCAAAATATTAATATGAACCAATTAGATGAATTGTTTTAGTAAAAACAACTCTAAACTTACTCAAAGTGTAGGAAATATTTATTATATTTATATATAATTTAGCCCATATCAACACTATTAAGTGACAATATTATCAATATTTTATTGATGATTTAAATAACAAGTTGTTTTGCAAATAAGAAAGTTACAAGGAAATGAAACATATCAAACACTTTATTAATAATCCTAAGTTTTGTGTCTTCTCTTGTCTCATCCTCTAATAAGTATACCTGTAACATATGCATAAAATAATGTCAACTAACTTAATAGTTGGCCAGTTCACACAGTTTGATATAATACATAAAAACCATACAACTCCACGAAAACTTGTGAAAAGCAAATAAGGTCTTTTCCCGATGGTAACAACCAACGTAATCAGATAATGAGGCCCCTTATCGACTCATAACAATAAGGTCCTGAGTGCAGGGTGTAAGGCCCCGAACCCGGTAACCTTACTTTAGCGTCGGATTTACTCATAAACACAGTTCTTACAAATCAGAGTTCATTAAAACTTTCGCGGAATATAAAAACTTCTATGAAACGTTACAGCAATCCAAAACTTGCCTTAATTAAACATTCTTGTCCTTCAAAATAAACGTCAATTACATTAAAACATCTTGAGTCTTCAGATGCCAGTCTCCTATTCGCCCACCATGTGCCCGCTCAAGCTAGCTGTCTCATTCTACTCACCTGCGTGCATACTAAAAGTCAGCTACGCTGAGTGAGTTCTAGTTAATCATACACTATACAATACATACACATACATACATATCCAAAGATACATATCCATACTTAACTAGTTACCCTTCTGTTCTACATACATACTTATTACCATACATACATACATATCTACAATCACTAACCTCAGTCTACCGAGAGTACGTTCATAGTCCGCCGTCTATACCTGTACTCAAGGTCGTGAACACGTAAAAGGTCCGCAGTCCTTACCTATGTTCACCATTCATGGTACGTGCAAGGTCCGCGGTCCTTCCCTATACCATCCCACTTCCACAACACGTACAAGGTCCACAGTCCTTCCCTATGTTGCAACCTAATTCATAGCACGTACGAGGTCCGCAGTCCTCCCCTATGCTACCACAGCACGTATAAGGTCCACAGTCCTTTCCCGTCAGCGTCTATAAGGTCCGCAGTCCTTATCTACGTTACGTATAAGGTCCGCAGTCCTTATCTACGTTGGCGTCTATCTCCTATAACACGTATAAGGCCCACCGTCCCTATCTACGTTTACATCTATCATCTACATCACGTATAAGGCTCGTAGTCCTTAACTACGCCATCACCTGCCAAGTCTATGTCCAACAGAAGTTAGAGGGATTTGCCATCCTAACTTACTATGTCGAACGTAGAACTCACATACCATTCGTGTACCTGTATACACATACTTCACATATACAATAATTACATTATAGCATAAGAACACTCTAGGCGTTCTTTACATCCTTCATTTAACAACCATACCCCTTGTCGTTACGTGCAATATCTGAAGATCGTTCACGCCCCGACAAGTATTCATTTGTAATATTCATACATCTTCGATATATAATATTCGTACCTTTATTTTTAACCTGACAGTACGCGCAATATCTGAAGATCGTTCGCGTACCGACAAGCAATCATTCATATCCATCACATATATCACATATGGCATACACTTATCACTTAGGATAAATGTATTAACAACACATCGAGTATGCACACAGCCCCGAAAACATAACAAGGAATGGGGCTAGAAACTCACCTGAACTCTGCTTCTTCCTCTGATAGTTGTAAATCCCTTCTTTAACTGTGCTCGGCTGACTGTATAAGTTACACGTATCAATACTCGCCTGATCTAATCTGGTGGCCTAGTATTAGCTTACTTTTACTTATCGTTTTAATCTATTCTCTAATCGAACTTGACCTTAGGCGAAGTTAAACCTTAGGCGAACTTAGCTTTAGGCGAAGTTAAACCTTAGGCGAACTTGGCTTTAGGCGAAGTTGTCATCAGGCGAACTTGGCTTTAGGCGAAGTTGTCATCAGGCGAACTTGGCTTTAGGCGAAGTTGTCATCAGGCGAACTTCGCTTGCAGGCGAAGTTGTCGTCTGCAGCTACTGTTCGTTCTTAAATCCCTTAATCACCTTCGTTTCTTAACCAAATAACTCGATTTAGGTACCCACGGGATCGTCTGACCAGCGCCTACAAACCCCAACCATCAAATCGACCTAACATCGATGTTTAAAGGGTGTGATTTAGGCATATAGGTTACGGGTTCTTTTATCAATCGATTAACCCATCAAATCTTAACCATTTTCAGTAAGATTTGCTTTGTTGGATTCGTTTTTACCATACAAACTCAGATCTATCATTTCTCAAATCAAACCGAACCTATACGAACGATTTCTAACTATAAACGTACCTTGAATGAGTCGAACTACGAACCCGGTTAAGCCTTGATGTTGTTTTGGTCCGTCACGACGTTCCAGCACCAACAAGCTCGGGTTTTCGCCTTCGGATCTTGGTTCGGGTTGTGTGTGTTTTGGGTGTGTGTGTATGGAAATGAGGATTAAATGGTGGTTAATGGTATTTATATTTAGGGATCATGGGCTTAAGCCCATGGACTCTCCTTCCTTCTTTCATAACCTAAGTCCATAACCCATATCCATTACCCAACACTAGCCCGACCCATACCAACTCCTACTTTATTTATTTATTTCCCGATAACCCGAGTAAACTTTCCCTCTATTATTAAGTAATATAATTAATATCATTTTGGAAATTTCTGGATGTTACACAGGGTGGGTGCGTATGATCATACTTTCTTAAAAAAATCCATATGCAAGTAATTTTGAGCAAGTAACAAGTAAACCCACAAGTCCATGTAGCGAATTGTAGTTTGTAAGCGAAATCGTAAATTATTGACTTTTGTAGGATACATATGTAACCCCAAAAGTAATAAAAAACGTTAAAAGGGGGTGTGAGAAACTCATATTGAAATTGAATTTAAACTTGAGATAGCTGTCGAAAGTGCGTTTAAGGACATTGAAACGATCGAACCTCATGAACTATAATTAAAAAGGAAATACAAAATTTAAAGACAAACCATCGGGATTATAAAAGTTAAATTATATTAGTTTTAGGAATTAGACATTTTTTTAATATATGTTTCTTTAACTTATGGCAAATGGGGACTAGAGGATTTTTTATTTAATATGAGTTTAACAAAAATTGAATTAAAGTTTATATATATCATTTGGTATTTATTAGTTGAAGACTGATTTGTTGATAAATAATTATAACTTATTAATATAAGATTAAATACAATATTAATAACAATTTATGATTAACCGTTTTTTTATTCTAGTAACATAATTAATTAATTTACTAATTAATTAACTTAAATGCTTTGCATAAATCTTTTAAAGAAATTATAAATTTTAGTTTATGTTGATATAAAATAAACAATAATTAATTTACCCAATTATTAATTTAAAGATATGAAGTACGTTATTTCTATCATAAGATATATTTGAATAAAATAAATTTTTATAAATCATCTTATTTAAAAGAAAGTTTATAAGTTTATGATGATTAAAGGTAGATTTAGATAAATATATATTCGTGCTTGTTATTGCAAGATAACTTTGTTTGATCCAAGATTTAGAAAAATCAAAGTGTTTATCTTGGATACAAGATCATAATGGTTCTTACAACAATAATATAAGATTTTATGATAAAAGTTACATGATCATGAAGAACAACTTATGAACGAGTATGAACATTCAAGGTAAAAAAAAAACTATAAAATGCATGAACTGGTAAAAACTTACTTGTTAGTGTTCTTTAGCTTAAGAGAATAATGTATTGAGGTGTGAAAAAGATGGAGGATTAGTGCAATAGCGGTCGCAGTAGCGGTAGCAGTATCAGTAGTAGTAGTAGTTCAATAATAATTCCAGTAAATTGCATGGGACATGTACAAATCTTGATTATGAATGTTTTAAATGAGTATGTAAAACTACAAGGATAGTGAAAAGTATAATTGCATAGAAATGATCACATAAAATGCATGAAACAAAAATTAAGATTAATTAATAATATTATAAAAAAATATAAATTAAAATATAAACAAAACCAAAAAATTAAGGAAAATTGGTTTTAAATAATCCCAACTATGCCCTATTGGTAAATATCAGTCCTAAGTTTACACTTGTCTTCTGGCAGTACCAACTATTTGTGTATTTGTTTTTAACTGGCCGCGACTAACGGATGTTAACTCCGTTGGTGTTTTGCTAACGGGGCTCATCTAGGTGTCAAAAACTTGATTACGTGGACGGATTATGTGGCATGCCAGATCTTTTAATATAAAACAAACAAAAACCCATCCCTATCTCTTTTACTTACATGAATTAAAGAACCCTAAATCCCCAATTCGATCAAATAAACCCTAAACCCCTAAATCGATTGATGGTATGGCACGGTGTTGTTGATGAAGGAATCTAGTGGGTGCGCCATGGTGTTGTTGCAGGTTGTAGGTGTGTTGGTGAAAATGGGTCGACCGCCGATTTTCCGACGAACCTCCAAACCTCGCGTGGTTCGCTCTACGGTGTAGACTGACGGCCCTCGCAGCTTTTCCAAGAAAGTGAGTCAGTTTTGGTTTAGATCTAGTGATGTTTGGCTGGCTTAAGATGACAGATCAAGGTGGGTATCGGTGGTAGTGCTGGTTAGTGACAGTGGAGAGTGTATGGAGCGGTGGCAACAAGGTGGTGGTGGTTGATGAGCTGCGGAAGAGCTGTTGTCCATGTAAAATTATTGGGTGAGCGAATCTGGGTTTTGTGAACTCCGACAAGAATAGGGCAGACCTCCGACAAGTTGGGGGTCGGAGAAGATGACCGGAAGATGGCTATTTGCTTGTGGTGGGTTCCAGTGGTGGTTGTTGTGGATGGGCATGGTGGTGGTCGGGGTTCCGGCGATGGTTGCAGGGGTGGTGGACTGGTGGTGTTGTGGTGGTTGTGGGTTTTAAAGAATAATAGGTTGAAGATGATGGGTTTAGTGGTGGGATGGACACAGTCATCCGCCACGTAACGTTCCACGTAATCAAGATTTTGCCAACTGGGATGGCCACGTCAGCAAAACACTAACGGAGTTAACATCCGTTAGTCGCGGCCCGTTAAAAACAAATACACAAATAGTTGGTACTGCCAGCAGACAAGTGTAAAGTTGGGATTATTTAAAACCAATTTTCCAAAAATTAAAACGTGTTGGGTTATCGGTTTTGAAAATTAACAAATGTTACAGGATTCATAACTTTTAAAAATTTCGTCCAGAAATAAAATAAAATTAAATTTCAAAAGAAAAAAACTAGTACATGTAGTTGTTAAAAGTTTAAACATTTTTATCTATACATATTTAAATAAAAAGGAATAATGTGTAATATTCGTTATTTTCGTTTTCGTTGTACCCGACTGTAACGATTCCGGCAAAATCAGGTATACCCTAGCCGATATATACTATTTATGTGTTATTTAATAATGAATATATGAATTATAATGCGTTTATACGAGTATGTATAATTCACAGTACGGATTATACTCGATTATACAGTTGATCGTATTGGAAATACGATTAACCGATTAACGGTTATTGAAGCCCGAACGAATCGAGGATTACATTATAGACGAGATATATAATATTTAGTGATGTTTACGAAGTGTTAAAGCTTCGGGATAAGAGAATTAAAGCACAGAAAAAGAATTTCGATTTAATGGTACGTCGGTACGTTAAACGAAACCTTTAATACCAAACTAAGCAAGAGACGATCGATCAAGCCGAAAAAGATGCGCAATTATTAATAATATGATGTTTTAAGATAACAAATGTCATGGTTTAAGTTTTTAAAGTTCTTAAATCGGTTTTAAATAAATTTCTTTTTTTAAGCCGAAAACGACCATTTTTGCCTCGTTTTAAGCCGAATTAAACATTTAACCGAAAAACGAACTGAACCAGATTATCCAAAACATTATCCAGATTGCCACAATCCAAATGTGTGGCTAGAAATGGAGAAGTGGGTCCCACCCCACCCCTCTCTTTGTGCCGATCGGATAAGGGGGTAACACCCCTTATCTTGTTATTCTTTTTTTACACAAACACATTCAACAATCTTCATCTCCTCTCCAAAGTATGAACTAAAACCCGAGATTTTGGCAAGAAAACCGAGGTAAAGATCGAGTTATTTACGTGTTCATCTTCGTTTATTGAGTTTATTTGCAAGGAAATGAGGTTTCAAGTGAAAAAGGGTGAAAACCCGAGATGAAACCGATTCTTGCATGATCAAGTGATGTATACGGGTTATACAAGGGATCTTGGTCCAAGAAAGGAGTTAAACGAACCAAAAACGAATTTTTACGGTTAAATCTTTGTTTTTAAATCATAACCTAAACCATGAAAGAAATGGCTTGATTGTGGGGGTAACTTGCTTGGTGTGGTGTTATTGTGCTTGTAGGTGTTGTATCTAGTTGTTAGCAAAGGCTAGGAAGCGAGATCCTTGCGATTTGAAGCTAGAAACACAAGGTAGTTCGGTTTTTGTATGATGTTTGTGTTTTGGATAGATTGTGATACGTTTAGAGTTAGGTCATGAAATTTTACAGAGATGATCTACACATGAAAATATGAGATCTGTGAAATGTTGGTAATTTTTGGACAAAGGATGAATATTTGATGAATTTAATGCTCGGTTTTGGCCAAAAATGGTGAAAAATAGTTAAATATCATGAAAAATTCTGGAAAATTCCAGATAAGCTTTTTATAACATGTAAAAGTCACACACAAAATTTTAGGTCAGTTGGAGAAGTCTAAGTAGGCTTTTCGGTTAAACGAGTTCTAGGGTTTTCTAGCTCGGTTTTAGTGAAAATGGCATGTAAAAGGAGATTTTGGTTCTGGAAATATTACAGGGGACTATGGGGATGGCAGGGGTCATCCAGAAAAAATTTGGGATTTTTCTAAGATCGTTTGGTATTTACGATATATTTAGTGTTTAAATGGTGTTTAAAAATAGATAAATAAATTTTAAATATAAAAATTAATTCTGGAAATAATTTTATAAAATTCCCCACTGTCAAAAAGTGATTTGTGCAAAATTTCAAGATCTGAGACTAAACGGATAATTATTTGTGCTAAAAAGAAAATAAAAACAAACTTTTAAAGCTTAAAACGCGTAAACCGGTAAAGTTCGCCTAAACGAACTGACTGGTGTATAAAAACCCTAAAAATGAACTATTTTCATATAATTGAGTTAAACAGGTAAAAATAAATCATCCGAAAATAATTCGGATGATTTGGGTAATTTTTATCCGATTTAACAGTTTCCGGTGCGCTAAAGACGGAAACGGGTCCCGCGGCCAAACGGGGCGTATAAACCGAGCTCTAACTTCACAACTACAATTAATTTATCAGTCAACAACTATTTTCGGGTCGTGTGTGACCAAACTCAATTTTGAAACGTAAAAATGAATAACCGTGCTAGGCACACAAAACGGGAAAAACCACTAATAGTAATTTTAACTAGTGAACTCTAAACGATATCACAATCTGAGTCCGAGAAGAAGTGTTTCTGGGTTAACATTGCCCCCAGAACGGGTACAGTACTGGGTTAACAGTGTCCCCAGAAGTACCGGTTAACACGGTTAAAGTTATATTAATAGTGATTGTATAGTAACGAACTTAGGGATCGTATTACAGATCCGGATTAAAAGCTTGCGTACTGTGTCACCTAATTGCTTACGATAAGGTGAGTTTCACGAGCCCCTTTTTCTGAATTGTTTTTAAATATTTTCCCGGGGCGGAAAGCATGTTATTATTGAAATGTTTAAGTACATACTGAACGCATGGATTTGCGTGGATTTATATATATTTTATTGTACGGGAATCGTACGGAAATGTACTAAGATGGTAATTGTCTGAGTTGCTAACATTGTAAGGCCCCGTAACACGAGTGATTAGCTGAAAGCCGGGTAGAGTGTGAATAGTACTATTGGTCTGACAAACCCAACTGGTCCGGCATGGATTTGCTGATGTTTCCCAGCCAGTTGCACATGTCTATTTTGTTGTTATTTATTTTGCTATGTAATGTTAGGCATATCGGTTTGGGGCAGGTTCGTGGGCGGAGTATGCCACGGGGTTGTATGTGGATAGTCAGAGGTTTCACTTGTGGGCTCAGCATAATTACATCGCTAATATATGATTATTATAATGATTTGTCACTGTTTATTTAAATTAGTGAAACTCACCAACTATTCGTAGTTGACCCGTTTTCTTCACATGCTTTCTAGGTACTCCCAAACTGGAATAATTGCTACATGCTTGACGATGCGTGCTTTTTGTGGAAGCTTAATGATCTTTTTGTATTAATTATGCTAATGTACTGTTGGTAAAACTTATGTGCTATCGCCTAGACGATAACTAAACTTGGAACATTGTAATATGATGTGAATTAATGTAGTGGTGTTTTCTTTATAAGCAATGCTGTTGATATCAGACGTATCTGTTGCATCCCGTTTACGTTTCCGCTACAGTTACGGGGTGTTACAGATCTTGGTATCAGAGCCATTGGTTATAAAGAATTAGGATGTCTTTAAAAGATACCTAAAATATAACCAGTAGCTCAAGTATTATAGGATCTGAATATCAACTAATAATTTATAGTGACGAGATCTGGATGAACTTGGATGGACAAGTGAGGTATTATGGTCCGGAACATAATAACAGACTTGTCCGCACGAGGGAATTCAGGGGAAGTCACGGGGAACATTAATAGGTAAAATCGGCAACATATGTGTAAGTATATGATAATATTTTTATGTGACAAAGTTGTATAAGTATGTGTATATTAATCATGATTTACATCATGGAAGAAACTATATGTTTGCTAACTTGTGTACAGGTAGGGATGTCGAGATCACGAAGTCTGTCAGTGGAGGAGGACCCGGAGGAGGTCAGTTCCGGGAACTCCAGGAGCTTACGCCTAGCATCCAACACTGAGCCTAGTGAGACTAGCCGTAGGAGTGCTAGCCTGTCCTCCCCTACTAGGGTTGCTAGATCCCCCACCCCACCCGCACCACAGGCCACCCCTACCCCTCCCAGACCTGGACCCCGCCTCACGGCGCGGATCAGTGTCCCTTATGTCCCACCTACCTCTACCCCACCCAGACCCACTTTCCACAGGGGCGAGTCCTCCCGTCCCCAGCCCGAGCCTGTACCCCCACCCGTGTGGGGTACCCCTAGGCTGGAGAGGGATGAGCGTCCCTCCTCCGAGGCTGCATGGCTCTGAGTGCTCCACGAGCAGGTGGTTGAGCACACCATCGCCTTGACGGTGGGTATTCAGAGGAGGAATCACTTGGCGGATTGCGTACTGGACAGCCAGTACGCGATTGGTCAGCTGAGTAGGGAGGGCGCATACTCCCAGTGGATGATTGACCGGATGGAGACACGGATCCGGGGTTTGATGGCGGTGTTGGTGGTGATGGTGGCAGTGTTGGTGTGGTTGGTATACCACCATGTTTAGTTATGTTAGGGTGGTAGTAGTCAGGGTCCGCTTTTTGATACTCTGTGTAAGCAGTTAGTGGCGATGCTAACATAGAGTGAACCTTGGGTAGTTATAGTACAGCCACTAGCCCATAGGGGGCCTTTTTTGGGGATATCATTGTAGATACTTTTGATGTATCATTCAAGCACTGACCCATAGCGGGTTATGTCGAAATGATGCTGATGTAGGACTGATGTATGAAAACTTAATCTATGTGATGATGGTAGGAATGTAATGTGAACGGATGTTTATGTAATATGTACTAATGTTTATTAATGAATGGAATGTGTGTTATGTATCGAGATTGGAATTTGTATTAATTATATGTATTTTCTTAATGTTGTGTAGAATGGCACCAAAACGGTCAGCTCGAATGTCAGAAGTGGATGTGGACCGTCTGATTGCTCGACAGTTAGAGGCGGCGATACCGGATATAGTATCGCGCATCGCCGCCAGTATCAATAATACGACCAATCCAAGCCCTGCGAGCAATCAAACGACCACCAATAATGATGGGGAACAAAATGTTAATCCTCCACCGAACGGTAACCCGATTCCGAGTAATGACGCACCGCCTAGGGTGGTCGTTACTGACAGTAATGGCCCTATACCTAGTGTAGAAACGGACCGCACTGAACCGACTCCTGCAACAAAGGGATGTTCGATCAAAGATTTTATGTTGTGCAAGCCCCTAGAATTTAGCGGGTCTGAAGGACCAAATGGGTTGGTTAAGTGGATTGAGAAAATAGAGTTAGTTGTGAACATTAGCAACTGCCCTGAGGACTACGTTGTTAAGTATGCTACCTGCACGTTCACGGACCATGCCTTGACATGGTGGAACACAATAGTGCAAACTCGCGGTCAGGCAACGACAAACCGCATGACCTGGGCAGAGCTCAAGGCCCTTGTACTGGAACATTTCTGCCCGAAAAACGAATTGCAGAAGTTAGAAAACGAATTGTGGAACCTGGAAATGCAGGGGGCAGACCAATTGGGTTATATGAACCGATTTAATGAGTTGTCGCGATTGGTGCTATGGTTGGTCACCCCAGAGTCAAAGAGGGTTGAGCGCTATATATGGGGACTAACTCCAGTAGTAAGGAGTATAGTCAACTCTGGGGGGACACAAGACGTTTGAGGGTGCGGTGACGCAAGCTGGTATCGTCACATACGATTTCGTGAGGAGTGGGTCACTGAAGGTGGCAGGAGAGTCTGCTGGGGGAAAGCGAGGTACGTATGACAATAGGATCCAGGAGAAGCAGCAAAATAAACGTGCTCGGCCCGCTGCCCAGAACTACGCCATGACTAGTTCAGGCGGAAGGCAGGAATCGCAAAATGGGACGTTCCCTAAGTGTGGGAAATGCGGTTACCAGCATGGTGGCGAGTGCAGGGGGGTAGTGTGCCATCGGTGTGGCAGGAGTGGGCACTACGCACCGAGTTGTAGGACAAACCTGAACAATCTGAACCAACAACCGCAACCTATCCGTGCGCAGCCATTTAGGACCCAACCAGCCCGACAACAATACCCACAAGGAAACCAAATGATGACCACCAGCCGTGCTTGCTTTGAATGCGGCAGCACAGATCACTTCAAGAGAAACTGTCCGAAACTGAACCAGGGAGGAAATGGGAGGCAAACCGTGGGTCAGGCATCGTCGTCCAATCCGGCGAGAGGCCGAGCATTTGTGATGGGGGCGAACGAAGCACGCCAGGACCCCAGCGTAGTGACAGGTACATTCCTCGTCTCTGATCATTACGCTTCTGTATTATTTGATACGGGCGCTGATAGAAGTTTTGTCTCCGTTAAGTTCCTATCGATAGCAAACCTTCCGATTAGTGAAACCATAGAACCTTATACCGTAGAAGTCGCTAACGGTAAAACCATGATAGTTAATCAGATAGTTCGGAATTGCCCTTTTATTCTGAACGACCAATCCTTCCTGATTGACTTATTACCAGTAGAATTAGGAAGTTTTGACGTAATAGTGGGAATGGATTGGTTAGCACGTAACAAAGTGGAGATAAACTGTGAAAAGAAAACCGTCAAGATCCGGGTGTCGGATGACGAAGAGGTGTTAGTGCAAGGAGAGAAATCGGGCACAATGATACCATTTATATCCCACCTCAAGGTGTTAAAATATATACGTCAGGGATGCGTGGCGTATCTAGCGAGCTTGACGGCCGCAGATTCTGAGGAAAAACGGGTGGAAGATATCCCGGTGGTACGCGAATTTCCACAAGTTTTCCCAGAAGAACTTCCTGGATTACCGCCAACCCGACAGGTCGAATTCAGAATCGATTTAATACCTCAAGCTGGCCCTGTTGCCAAAGCACCCTACCGACTTGCACCGTCCGAGATGCAAGAATTATCCAATCAGTTGCAAGAATTGTTGGATAAAGAATACACGTCCTAGTCATTCCCCGTGGGGTGCACCTGTATTATTCGTGAAAAAGAAGGACGGGAGCCTTAGAATGTGCATTGATTACAGGGAGTTGAACAAGTTAACAATCAAAAACAGGTACCCTCTTCCCCGAATTGATGATCTGTTTGACCAGCTGCAAGGTGCGAGCTATTTCTCAAAAATCGATCTTAGATCGGGATACCATCAGGTTAGAATTCAGGAAGAGGATATCCCAAAAACCGCATTCCGGACTCGCTACGGCCATTACGAGTTCTTAGTTATGCCTTTCGGGCTAACAAATGCGCCGGCAGTGTTCATGGACCTCATGAATCGAGTCTGTAAACCCTACCTCGACAAATTCGTCATCGTGTTTATTGACGATATTTTGATATATTCGAAAAGTAAAGAAGAGCACGAGCAACATTTAAGAATAATTTTAGAGCTTCTGAATCAGGAGAAGTTGTATGCAAAATTCTCCAAGTGTAACTTCTGGTTACAAGAAGTGCAATTCCTCGGTCACGTTGTAAACCATCAAGGAATACACGTTGATCCGAGTAAGGTTGAAGCAATTAAGAATTGGCAAGCGCCTAAATCGCCAAAGGAAATCCGTCAATTCTTAGGCTTAGCTGGATATTATCGTCGATTTATAGAGAACTTTTCCAGCATCGCCCAACCTTTAACTCTCCTGACTCAAAAGGATCGAAAGTATGAATGGGGAGAAGAGCAAGAAACGGCGTTTCAAACATTAAAGCAAAAATTGTGCCAAGCGCCAATTTTAAGTCTCCCCGATGGAGACGATGGTTTTGTCGCGTATTGTGACGCATCGCGTAGAGGGTTAGGATGCGTGTTGATGCAGAATAATAAGGTTATAGCCTATGCTTCCCGACAGTTAAAAGTACACGAGAAAAATTACACTACTCACGACTTAGAATTGGGAGCGGTTATCTTCGCACTTAAAATCTGGAGACATTATCTCTACGGTACGAAGTGCACCATCTTCACAGATCATAAAAGTTTGCAGCACATATTCGATCAGAAAGAACTGAATATGAGGCAACGAAGATGGGTCGAGTTGTTAAGCGATTATGACTGTGACATCCGTTATCACCCCGGCAAGGCTAACGTCGTAGCCGATGCCTTGAGTAGGAAAGATCGGGTTAAGCCATTGCGAGTGCGAGCGCTGGGGATGATAGTCCAGTCGAACCTTTCGGACCTAATTCGAGTCGCTCAACGTGAGGCGTTGAAAGAGGAACAATTGGAAAAGGAGGGACTTTACGGCAATGAGAAGGATTTCGAACAGCGCGTGGACGAAATTCTCTATTTCAAAAATTGGGTTTGGATCCCGACCCTCCATGACCTTCGTGAATTAATCATGGACGAAGCGCATAGATCGAAATATTCCATACATCCGGGATCAGATAAGATGTACAAGGATGTGAAAGAGTTCTACTGGTGGCCGGGTATGAAAAAGGATATAGCAACGTATGTCTGTAAATGTACGACTTGTGCGAGAGTTAAGGCGGAGCACCAGAAACCCTCGGGGATGTTACAACAACCGGAAATTCCCGAATGGAAGTGGGAGCAAATCACGATGGATTTTGTGATACATCTCCCTAAGACGTCCCGAGGACATGATGCAATTTGGGTAATCGTGGATCGATTAACCAAATCGGCACATTTTATCCCGATTAGGAATAATTATAACACTGAGAGACTTGCGCAGATTTATATAGATGAAATTGTGTCTCGTCATGGGATACCCATCTCAATCATCTCCGATCGGGATAGCCATTTCACCTCCAATCTTTGGCAAGCTGTGCAAGAAGCGCTGGGAACACGTATTGATTTAAGCACAGCTTATCACCCTCAGACCGATGGTCAGTCTGAGAGGACCATCCAAACCCTGGAGGATTTGCTTCGTGCATGCGTACTGGATTTTAAGGGAAATTGGGATCAACATCTCCCATTCGTTGAATTTTCCTATAATAACAGTTACCATAGCAGTATAAAGGCAGCGCCTTACGAAGCATTGTATGGTCGGAAGTGCCGATCACCACTCTGCTGGACTGAAGTGGGTGACACTCAGGTTATTAGATCAGACCTGGTCCAGGAAACGACCAGCAAAATCCTTGAAATTAGGAACAATCTTAAGGCCGCGCGGGATCGGCAGAAGAGTTATGCCGATACCCGTAGAAAACCGTTGTCGTTTGAGAAAGGTGATAAAGTGTATTTGAAAGTATTACCTTGGAAGGGTGTAGTCAGATTTGGAAAGGCGGGGAAATTAGCCCCGAGATATATTGGACCATTCAATATTACTGCAAAAATCGGTCCCGTAGTATACCGATTAGAACTACCCGATGAACTGGGTGCAGTTCACGACGTGTTTCATGTATCGAACTTGAAAAGATGTCTGGCGGATGAGACATCGGTGTTACCTTTAGAGGGTGTCCAAATAAGTGATAAGCTCAATTTCGTAGAGGAACCCATAGAAATAGTAGACGGGAAAATCAAGCAACTTAGACACAATACGATTTCGTTGGTCAAAGTTAGATGAAATTCACAACGAGGCCCAGAATATACATGGGAACGAAAGGACGAATTCCGGAAGAAATACCCCTATCTATTTCCTCAAAAGGAAGTAGTCGACGCGTAAAATTTTGAGGACGAAATTTCTTTTACGGGGGGAGAATGTAACGATTCCGGCAAAATCAGGTATACCCTAGCCGGTATATACTATTTATGTGTTATTTAATAATGAATATATGAATTATAATGCGTTTATACGAGTATGTATGATTCACAGTACGGATTATACTCGATTATACAGTTGATCGTATTGGAAATACGATTAACCGATTAACGGTTATTGAAGCCCGAACGAATCGAGGATTACATTATAAACGAGATATATAATATTTAGTGATGTTTACGAAGTGTTAAAGCTTCGGGATAAGAGAATTAAAGCACAGAAAAAGAATTTCGATTTAATGGTACGTCGGTACGTTAAACGAAACCTTTAATACCAAACCAAGCAAGAGACGATCGATCAAGCCGAAAAAGATGCGCAATTATTAATAATATGATGTTTTAAGATAACAAATGTCATGGTTTAAGTTTTTAAAGTTCTTAAATCGGTTTTAAATAAATTTCTTTTTTTAAGCCGAAAACGACCATTTTAGCCTCGTTTTAAGCCGAATTAAACATTTAACCGAAAAACGAACTGAACCAGATTATCCAAAACATTATCCAGATTGCCACAATCCAAATGTGTGGCTAGAAATGGAGAAGTGGGTCCCACCCCACCCCTCTCTTTGTGCCGATCGGATAAGGGGGTAACACCCCTTATCTTGTTATTCTTTTTTTACACAAACACATTCAACAATCTTCATCTCCTCTCCAAAGTATGAACTAAAACCCGAGATTTTGGCAAGAAAACCGAGGTAAAGATCGAGTTATTTAAGTGTTCATCTTCGTTTCTTGAGTTTATTTGCAATGAAATGAGGTTTCAAGTGAAAAAGGGTGAAAACCCGAGATGAAACCGATTCTTGCATGATCAAGTGATATATACGGGTTATACAAGGTATCTTGGTCCAAGAAAGGAGTTAAACGAACCAAAAACGAATTTTTACGGTTAAATCTTTGTTTTTAAATCATAACCGAAACCATGAAAGAAATGGCTTGATTGTGGGGGTAACTTGCTTGGTGTGGTGTTATTGTGTTTGTAGGTGTTGTATCTAGTTGTTAGCAAAGGCTAGGAAGCGAGATCCTTGCGATTTAAAGCTAGAAACACAAGGTAGTTCGGTTTTTGTATGATGTTTGTGTTTTGGACAGATTGTGATACGTTTAGAGTTAGGTCATGAAATTTTACAGAGATGATCTACACATGAAAATATGAGATCTGTGAAAGTTTGGTAATTTTTGGACAAAGGATGAATATTTGATGAATTCAATGCTCGGTTTTGGCCAAAAATGGTGAAAAATAGTTAAGTATCATGAAAAATTCTGGAAAATTCCAGATAAGCTTTTTATAACATGTAAAAGTCACACACAAAATTTTAGGTCAGTTGGAGAAGTCTAAGTAGGCTTTTCGGTTAAACGAGTTCTAGGGTTTTCTAGCTCGGTTTTAGTGAAAATGGCATGTAAAAGGAGATTTTGGTTCTGGAAATATTACAGGGGACTATAGGGATGGCAGGGGTCATCCAGGAAAAATTTGGGATATTTCTAAGATCGTTTGGTATTTACGACATATTTAGTGTTTAAATGGTGTTTAAAAATAGATAAATAAATTTTAAATATAAAAATTAATTCTGGAAATATTTTTATAAAATTCCCCACTGTCAAAAAGTGATTTGTGCAAAATTTCAAGATCTGAGACTAAACGGATAATTATTTGTGCTAAAAAGAAAATAAAAACAAACTTTTAAAGCTTAAAACGCGTAAACCGGTAAAGTTCGCCTAAACGAACTGACTGGTGTATAAAAACCCTAAAAATGAACTATTTTCATATAATTGAGTTAAACAAGTAAAAATAAATCATCCGAAAATAATTCGGATGATTTGGGTAATTTTTATCCGATTTAACAGTTTCCGGTGCGCTAAAGACGGAAACGGGTCCCGCGGCCAAACCGGGCGTCTAAACCGAGCTCTAACTTCACAACTACAATTAATTTATCAGTCAACAACTATTTTCGGGTCGTGTGTGACCAAACTCAATTTTGAAACGTAAAAAACGAATAACCGTGCTAGGCACACAAAACTGGAAAAACGACTAATAGTAATTTTGACTAGTGAACTCCAAACGATATCACAATCTGAGTCCGGAGAAGTGTTTCTGGGTTAACATTGCCCCCAGAACGGGTACAGTACTGGGTTAACAGTGTCCCCAGAAGTACCGGTTAACACGGTTAAAGTTATATTAATAGTGATTGTATAGTAACGAACTTAGGGATCGTATTACAGATCCGGATTAAAAGCTTGCGTACTGTGTCACCTAATTGTTTACGATAAGGTGAGTTTCACGAGCCCCTTTTTCTGAATTGTTTTTAAATATTTTCCCGGGGCGGAAAGCATGTTATTATTGAAATGTTTAAGTACATACTGAACGCATGGATTTGCGTGGATTTATATATATTTTATTGTACGGGAATCGTACGGAAATGTACTAAGATGGTAATTGTCTGAGTTGCTAACATTGTAAGGCCCCGCAACACGAGTGATTAGCTGAAAGCCGGTAGAGTGTGAATAGTACTATTGGTCTGACAAACCCAACTGGTCCGGCATGGATTTGCTGATGTTTCCCAGCCAGTTGCACATGTCTATTTTGTTGTTATTTATTTTGCTATGTAATGTTAGGCATAGTGGTTTGGGGCAGGTTCGTGGGCGGAGTATGCCACGGGGTTGTATGTGGATAGTCAGAGGTTTCACTTGTGGGCTCAGCATAATTACATCGCTAATATATGATTATTATAATGATTTGTCACTGTTTATTTAAATTAGTGAAACTCACCAACTATTCGTAGTTGACCCGTTTTCTTCACATGCTTTCTGGGTACTCCCAAACTGGAATAATTGCTACATGCTTGACGATGCGTGCTTTTTGTGGAAGCTTAATGATCTTTTTGTATTAATTATGCTAATGTACTGTTGGTAAAACTTATGTGCTATCGCCTAGACGATAACTAAACTTGGAACATTGTAATATGATGTGAATTAATGTAGTGGTGTTTTCTTTATAAGCAATGCTGTTGATATCAGACGTATCTGTTGCATCCCGTTTACGTTTCCGTTGCGGTTACGGGGTGTTACACCGACCCGCACTATAATTCGGGTCTTGGATGATTTAATAAAAGTTTATTTATTTAATGTTTGTTAGTATCGTTACGATTCGTTATGTACGTTAAAAATCAAGTTATAGCAATGATAAGAAAATATATAAATTTCAGCAAGTTTGGTTGGTTCGTGTTCAGCTTGTTTAACTCGGTTTGCAGCTGCTGGTTCGTTTCGCGACTGTTTCAGCTCGTTTATGACTCGTTTAGCCCGTTTTGGCTGAATTTATCTTCAAATCTCTATCCAATTCGAGTTTGGATTCAAATTTAAAACTTTTGGAACAATCTTTCACCATTATCTAACAAAAACTCGTTTAAAAACATCATTTTTATTAATATATACCAGCTAATTGATTCAAATACTCGATCTTATCAAGTCACGGTTATCTAGTCATGGTTAGGCTATATATACACGCCCATAACGCAATTAAACGACACCACAAAATCATCTCACCATCGCTAAACAATCCCTTCTATCAATTTCATTCCAGGAGTTTCCTAATATCAGATTTAGTTCGTGTTCTTGGCCGAAACCCTAACCTAACGTTCACTTTCATTTCAGATCTGTTTCAGATAATAGAAATATGGATTTTTGTTGGAATTAAACAAGGATTAAAATCCCTCAATCATTTTCTATTGACGAAGGGCAATTGATCCTCAATTGGGTTTAAAATCGAATTAGGGTTTATATTAAAATTCGGGGTTTTGAACAGGATCTGGTTATTAATTTTTGTTATGTCATGTAATCAAATTAAGAGGTTGGCCAGATGGCCAGCACATGTTTGTTAAAACCATGAACGGCCTGGGGCGCGGGTTCGAATCCCCAGGTCCGGTTTTGTATTTTATATATTTATTTTTGCTTTAAGCACTTTAAAACCTATTATTAATAATAAAAAAATGTTAATATTAATAAAGAGTAATAATATTTTAATTACATCTTTTTTTTAAAAAAAAGCCTATCGATCCCAAATCCGTTATGTTGTATTTCTTTACTCGTTTATACTCGTTAGATTATTTATATGTTATAAATTTTATTATAGGCAAAATAGTCGGAAATCTCCGTGGAACTAACCAACTCGTATAAATCTTTTTTTTTCTCACTACGATCTATCTTATAAGGTGAGTAATTCACACCCCGTATTCCCGTTTTGTTTTGGGGGTAGCATGCATACCGCAAAATATAATATTTAGTTTAAACGAGTCCTCAACCACAATTCATATTAATGCGTTTACGTGTAATTGCTCGTTAATTGTTATATGCTTATTTGTTAAGGTGTTTATTTATTTATTGTTATGGTGAACCTCATCCTCCTCCTCATCCTCATTGGTATGATCATACACCTATCCTAGTAGCTTAAGTGTTATGATGAGCTGACTTTATTTGTTATTATTTCAATTGATTGTTGTATTTACTGCATCCGCATTGAATTGTTATTTACTATTGTATATATCAAGAAAACTTGTGTTTGCTCACCAACAGTTGTGTTGATAAAATATATATATTTTTACGCATGTTGCAGGTACATATATCGGATGAAAGAAGTTGAAGCAAGTAGATTTGATACCTTTAGGATATCAACGAACGTTTATCTTGAAATTTATTTGTTTTTAGTTATGGTTTATTTGGATGATGTTTATTGAAATTTGCGATGTCTTGATTATTATGAAATTTAATAATTAGTTATTGTCACTATCTCATTAATAGTGTCTTACGAGCTACGATGCAATCAGTTACGCCCTGGAATTCCGCAGTAGGTTGGGGTGTGACAGATTGGTTTCAGAGCCGAAAGCTACAAGATAGGTGGTTAGAAAAACGACCTAGTAGCATGCTTAGGGTCCCATACGTGCTTATGTGCTACCCTAATTGTTTTAGTTTATATATTCGATTGCCTTAGCTTGTTAACTAACCATTTAAATTTCAAATAATTGATTACACACACAACTCCGAGGTTATCCTTATCGTCAAATTTTTTTTTAAACTTAAGATATTATTTATTTATTTAATTTTGGGAAATTCCTTATGAATTCTCTCGATTTTCCCTTCTTCCTTAAAGTATGGGAATGTGTGACGTGTTTTCGTAGTAAATGGAAGGGGGAGAATACTATGAACGGACCTTGGCAAAACGATTCCAAGAATCAAAGGGAAGATGCTATTCCTTTCCTGGGGGTTTAAATCCGAACATAGTATTCGATCTTATAGGCCAAAGAGAAAACGTGTCACATACTTCAAAACTTTAAGTAGTCTAGTGGTTATCTTAGATAAAGATAACTACATTCCTCGTTTAATTATCCTATAAAAGTTTCCAATTTTAACATTTTTATAATTTTAAATATTCAAATCCTCAGCCACAAATACAACAATCACAACCACAATCCAACCTCAAAATAATGACCAAACTTGATATTTTATTTCATAATAAACTCATGAATTCCTTCGTCTCATAAGTTTCATATTTTATCCTCATAGAATGTGTTCCGGTCGCTACGTTCGCTCCACAAGAAACAAGAAGAACTCTAAGAAGAAAATGGCCTCATACTTTGCCAAGGAGATGGCTACCATGCTCCCCGAACTCATGATCCAAATGCAAACTATTAATGCCGCCGCCACAATCACAAACCACGTGGCTTGTTCCTATAAGAAATTCACCTCTGCTAAACCCACCCAATTTGTTGGAGATAAGGATGCTACTATCCTCCTCCAATGGTTTGAACACATGGAGAGCATTTTCCTCCACTGCCAATGTCCCAAGGACAAGAAAACAACCTATGCTTCAAGTGTCGATAAGAGAGCCCTTACTTGGTGGAACAATGAAAAATACTCCCGTGGAGCCGAAGTCACCATGGCTATGTCATGGGATGCCCTAAAGGAAATCATGCTCACGGACTTTTTCCCAAAGCACGAGATACAAAGATTGGAAGCCGAATTTTGGGTACTTAAGCAAGAAAGCGGTGATACTTACACCTACAACAACCGTTTCCATGAATTAAGTCTATTGGTTCCTCACTTGGTCACTCCTCTCTCCCGAGCCATTGATAAGTATATAGCCGGGTTGCCCATGCAAATCCAAGACTCCATCTTGAGTAGCAACCCTCAAAACCTTCATGCTGCTATCACTCTTGCCGCCACCCCAACCGAAAACCACGTTAAGGCCGGGACCTTATCAAGGAAGAATACCAAGAAACCCGCCGAGAAGGCTACGAACGAACCCGCAAAGGAGGTCAAGGCTGAATCTTCTTCCAAGCCCAATAACCATGCTAACCACTACTCTATCAACAAGAACAAACGCAAGGCCGGTCACTGATACTATGCTTTAACCCGATCTAATCCATCACCTCAAGCTCAACAAGCCTATCCCAACAAGAAACCCTATACCGGGCCTCACCCGTTGTGTACCACTTGCCAACGCCATCATCCTGCTTACTCTTCATGTCGGTTGTGCACAAATTGCAACCGTTATGGTCATCTTGCTAACACGTGTCGTGAAGTTGCACGTGGACAAACCGTTCCACAACGGTTCATTCCGCAAAACTCTCAACCTCGTACTGTGCCATTTGCTCAACCCAACGCTCCTCCTAGGGCTTGATATAATTGTGGAGATCCAATCATCTCCACAATACTTGTCCCCGACTTGCTTATGCTCACCAAGCCCAAGTTATACCTACTCCTTACTATACCACCCAAGCCTACCAAGTCCAAACCAACCAACCCCAAGTCCCACAACTCGTTGCTCCTCAAGTTCCTCAACTCCTGGCTCCTATGCAACCGGTTCAAGTCCCCGTTATTCAAGCCCCACCACCGAACCAAGCCTCTCAAGCAACCCAAGATGCTCGTGGGCGTGCTTTCATGCTTATTGTGAACCAAGCCCAAAACTCCAATGATGTGGTGAACGGTACGTTTCTCGTGAATAACCATTCTGCTTCGGTTTTATTTGTTCCGGGTGCTAATAGGAGTTTCATTTCCTTTGATTTTGAGTATATACTTTCCAAGCCTCGTGTTAAGCTATCTAAGCCTTTCTCGGTAGAAGTTTCTAATGGTAGTTCGATTGTTATTGATTCGGTTATCCGTAATTGCACTCCCACTCTCAACAAACATAGATTTTCTATTGACCTCATAACGATGAAGATGGGAAGTTTTGATGTCATAGTAGGCATGGATTGGTTATCCTTACAACGTGCCGAAATCTTGTGCTTCGAGAAGTATATCCGAATTCCTTTACCAAATGGTGTAGTCATAAACGTTTATGGAGGATGATCTTCTCCGAAACTTAACATCATGTCTTGTTTTGAAGCCCAACGTTATTTACGCAAGAAATACGTGGCTTTTCTAGCCCATGTAACCGAGAAGAAACCCAAAGAGAAGAAGAAAATTTCTGATATCCCGATCGTCCGTGATTTTCCCGATGTTTTCCCCGAAGACGTTTCAGGACTTCCCCCCACTCGACAAGTCGAGTTCCGTATCGATCTTGTACCCGGAGCTAATCCCGTTGCCAAATAACATTATCGTCTTGCACCATATGAAATGCAAGAACTTTCTCATCAACTCCAAGAACTTTCGGACAAGGGCTTTATTCGTCCTAGTTCATCCCCATTGGGCGCGTCAGTTTTTTTCATGGAAAAAAAAGACGGAACCTTCCATATGTATATTGATTACCGTGAACTCAACAAACTCACCATCAAACACCGTTACCCTTTCCCTCGTATCGATGACCTTTTGACCAACTTCAAAGAGCCGCTTGTTTCTCAAA
This sequence comes from Bidens hawaiensis, assembly GCF_021521415.1. NCBI lineage: Eukaryota > Viridiplantae > Streptophyta > Magnoliopsida > Asterales > Asteraceae > Bidens > Bidens hawaiensis. Next base: position 179,818 of record NW_027492895.1, read on the forward strand.
AATCGATCTCCGTTCGGGTTATCATCAACTACGTGTCAATGAAGAAGATATACGCAAAACCGCATTTCGAACTCGATATGGGCATTACGAATTTTGTGTTATGTCTTTTGGGCTAACTAATGCACCCGTGGTTTTCATGGATCTCATGAACCGTGTTTGCAAACCCTACTTGGATAAATTCATAATTGATTTCATCGGTGATATATTAATCTATTCCAAAACCGAAATCGATCACAAGAAGCATTTACAGGCTATTCTCGATCTCCTGAGAAAAGAACAACTTTATGCTAAGTTTTATAAGTGCGAATTTTGGCTAAAGGAAGTTCAATTTTTGGGCCATGTCGTAAATGACAAAGGTATTCACATTGATCCCGCCAAAATCGAAGCAGTAAAGAATTGGAAAACTCTGAATTCTCCTACCGAAGTTCGATCCTTTCTTGGTTTAGCGGGATATTACCGTCGTTTCATTCGAAATTTCTTTAAACTTGCTTTACCTCTCACCGCTTTAACTCACAAGGGTAAGCCTTATGAGTGGGGCTCGAAGAAAGAAGAAGCCTTTCAAACCCTAAAGGACATGCTTTGCAATGCTCCGATTCTAACCCTCCCCGAGGGAAATGAGAATTTCATAGTTTTTTGTGATGCTTCTAACCAAGGTCTTGGTTGCGTTTTTATGCAACGAGGCAAGGTTATTACATATGCTTCGAGACAACTCAAGATCCATGAAAAGAATTATACGACTGACGATCTCGAACTTGGAGCTATTATATTTTCTCTAAAAATGTGGAGACACTATCTATATGGTACGAAATGTGTTGTTTACACCGATCATAAGAGTATTCAACACATTTTTGATAGACTAGAGCTCAACATGAGACAACGGAGATTGGCCGAGTTACTTAGTGACTATGATTGTGAGATTCGCTACCATCCCGGTAAAGCAAATGTCGTGGACGATGCCCTTAGTCGTAAGGAACATGTTAAATCCGTATTGCTTAATTGCATGATTAATCAACCCCATCTTCTTTACCGCATCTATGAGGCTCAACACGTCTCCATCACTGAAGGTAACATGTATGATGAGATGTTGTGTGGTGCCGAACTTCCACTCGAAACCAAACAAAATGGCTTGCTTTATTTCATCAATCATTTATGGATTCCCGATCGTGACGATCTTCTCACCTTCATTTTGGATGAAGCGCATTAGTCACGATACTCCGTTCTTCCCGGTGTGGATAAAATGTATGCCGATATTCGTTCCATTATTGGTGGCCCGGAATGAAGAAGGATATTGCGGTATATGTTTCCAAGTGTCTCACGTGTTCTAAGGTTAAAGCCAAGCATCAAAAACCTTTCGGTTTACTCGAGCAACCTCCGATTCCCGTTTGGAAGTGGGATGACATTGCTATGGATTTCATCACTAAACTTCCAACAACCCGTGACCAACATGATAGTATTTGGGTAACCATCGATCAGTTAACCAAATCTGCTCATTTCATCCCTATTCGTGAGAAAAATTCGGTCTAGCAACTTGTTAAGCTTTATATCAAGTACATCGTTTATCGTCACGGAGTACCTTTAACTATCATATCCGATTGTGATGGTCGTTTCATCTCACATTTTTGGAAATCCCTTCAAAAATCTTTGGGAACTCGTTTAGATCTTAGAACCGCTTATCATCCTCAAACCGATGGTCAATCCGAGAGAACCATTCAGACGTTGGAGGATATGCTTAGATCTTGTATACTGGAATTTGGTGGAAATTGGGAGGAACATCTACCACTCATTGAGTTCTCGTACAACAATAGTTTTCACTCTAGCATTGGAATGGCTCCGTTCGAAGCTCTTGATGGCCGTAAATGTCGTTCCCCGATATGTTGGAATGAAGTTGGAGAATCTCAAATAACCGGCCCCAAGATGGTTCAAGAAACATCCGATAGAATTGCTCAAATCAGTCAAAATTTTTTCACCGCAAGAAGTCGTTAAAAGAGTTATACCGATAGACGTCGAAAGCCACTTGAGTTCGAAATTGGTGATCAAGTCCTTCTCAAGGTATCTCCTTGGAAAGGAGTCGTTTGCTTTGGTAAAAGAGGAAAGTTATCACCTCGATTTGTTGGTCCATTCAAGATAATTGATAGAGTTGGTAAAGTTTCTTACAAACTCGACCTTCCCACTGAACTCTCTAATGTTCACCCGACTTTTCATGTATAAAATCTAAAGAAGTGTCATGCCGAGGGTAATCTTCATATACCTCTCGATGAAGTTCATATTGACGAGGCCATGCACGTTGTTGAAAAACCGGTGGAGATTGTGGATCGCATGGATAAGGAAACAAAACGTAGCCGAATTCCATTAGTTAAAATCTGTTGGGAATCTAAACGTGGTGCTGCAGTTACTTGGGAACGTGAAGATCAAATGAAGACCAAATATCCCCATCTTTTTGTTGTAGTTTCACCTTAATTTAGGGACGAAATTTCCAAAAGTAGGGAATACTGTAACATTCGTTATTTTTGTTTTTGTTGTACCCGACCCGCACTATAATTCGGGTCTTGGATGATTTAATAAAAGTTTATTTGTTTAATATTTGTTAGTATCGTTACGATTCATTAATTACGTTAAAAATCAAGTTATTGCAATGATAAGCAAATATATAAATTTCAGCAAGTTCAGTTGGTTCGTGTTCAGATCGTTTAACTCGGTTTGCAGCTGTTGGTTCGTTTCGCGACTGTTTCAGCTCATTTATGACTCGTTTAGCCTGTTTTCGCTCTATTTATCTTCAAATCTCTATCTAATTCGAGTTTGGATTCAAATTTAAAACTTCTGGAACAATCTTTCACCTTTATCTAACAAAAACTTGTTTCAAAACATCATTTATATTAATATATCAGCTAATTGATTCAAATACTTGACCTTATCAAGTCACGGTTATCTCGTCTTGGTTAGGCTATATATACACGTCCATCACGCAATTAAACGACACCACAAAATCATCTCACCATCGCTAAACAATCCCTTCTATCAATTTCATTCCAGGAGTTGCCTAATATAAGATTTAGTTCGTGTTCTTGGCCGAAACCTTAACCTAACGTTCACTTTCATTTCAGATCTGTTTCAGGTAATAGAAATATGGATTTTGGTTGGAATTAAACAAGGATTAAAAGCCCTCAATCAATTTCTATTGACGAAGAGCAATTGATCCTCAATTGAGTTTGAAATCGAATTAGGTTTTATATCAAATTGGGGGTTTTCAACAGGATCTGGTTATTTATTTTTGTTTATGTCATGTAATCAAATTAAGAGGTTGGCCTGATGGCCAACACATGTTTTTTAAAACCATGAACCGGCCTGGGGCGCGGGTTCAAATCCCCCAGGTCCGGTTTTGTATTTTATTTATGTATTTTTGCTTTAAACACTTTAAAACCTATTATTAATAATAAAAAAATGTTAATATTAATAAAGAGTAATAATATTTTAATTACATCTTTTTTAAAAAAAAAAACCTATCGATCCCAAATCCGTTATGTTGTATTTCTTTACTCGTTTATACTCGTTAGATTATTTATATGTTATAAATTTAATTATAGGCAAAATAGTCGGAAATCTCCGTGGAACTAACCAACTCGTTTAAATCTTTTTTTCTCGCTACGATCTATCTTATTAGGTGAGTAATTCACACCCCTTTTTCTGTTTTGTTTTGTGGGTAGCATGCGTACCGCAAAATATAATATTTAGTTTGAACGAGTCCTCAACCACAATTCATATTAATGCATTTACGTGTAATTGCTCGTTAATTTTTATATGCTTATTTGTTAAGGTGTTTATTTATTTATTGTTATGGTGAACCTCATCCTCATTGGTATGATCATACACCTATCCTAGTGGCTTGACTTAAGTGTCATGATCAACGGACTTTATTTATTATTATTTCAATTAATTGTTGTAGTTACCGCATCCGTATTGAATTGTTATTCACTATTGTATATATCAAGAAAACTTGTGTTTGCTCACCACCGTTGTGTTGACAAAATAAATATATTTTTACGCATGTTGCAGGTACATATATCGGATGAAAGAAGTTGAAGCAAGTAGATTTGATACATTTAGGATATCAACGAACGTTTATCTTGAAATTTATTTATTTTTAGTTATGGTTTATTTGGATGATGTTTATTGAAATTTGTGATGTCTTGAATTATTTTGAAATTTAGTAATTAGATATTGTCACTGTCTCATTAATAGTGTCTTATGAGCCACTGTGCAATCAGTTACGCCCCGGCATTCCGCCGTAGGTTGGGGTGTGACATAACGTCGATCTTTGAATGAAGCGAAAGAAGTCACAGATGTGAAGTATGACAAGGACACTTATATATAGGATGTACCAGCGGCGTATCCACCATGTCCTTATCATATTGCATTTGTCCTTGTTTCCCAAAATCATTCCAAGTTTCGAGTTATTGCATACAATTGTCCTTACTATGATTTCCATGTGAGGACTTTGATAATTACTTGTGCACCCGTAATTACTTAGTTCGTTACATGGTTTTCCCTATTGTGTGGTTTTGCAAGACATCAATAAAAAAGAACTCTTTAATGTACAAAAACTTCATAATCAAAATCGCAGATGAGCTATTGGGGTTCGAAATAACAAAAATAAATATATGAAACTTTCGATGTCAGTAATACAGCTATAAATGTAAACATTGAGGTTCAAGAATAATAAAACCGATGAATAAAACTTTTGATTCTTGAAATAGTACCACGGAAATCAGGAAAACTTAGGTTATCAATAACAACACGGATAAAACATCAAAGTGTTGGGTCTACATTTAGTGGTTTGTACTTAGTTTATATTTATGTATATCGTGTTTAAGTGTTTGTGTATGTAAACCGAGATCACTAAAAGGATCTCGGTGGGCTTGGGCTTTGTTGGGCTAGGTTGTTTGTTTCCCTATATATAGATAACATGTATAGGGTTTATGGGGTTAGCGTTCATAGCGTATTGGCCGTGAACGAGTTGTGTAATATTGTGCTTAAGCACCTGACGTTATATTCCACAATAACGTTAGGTTTGTTGATATCATATTGAAAGATCCAAGCTCAGGACTTACACAAAATCATGACCTTCACAGTATTTTGTTGCAAATAACGGGGTCGAGAATAACATGACAATTAAATGTAGCATTGAGCTAACAAAATATCAATACGTAAATCGAAACGCATTGGAAAAAAATAGATAAAGGAAACTTTAATATCGAAATATCAAAATAGTTTGAGTTCTTGGATTCAAACAACGTAAAACATCAATTTGGAACTTCGTATAACGAATGAAAATTCCCCATAAACATTAATTTTGAGTAACAACAAGATTAACGAAGTATATACCTGAAACTTTGAAATCAAAGAAAAACAGTGTGCTCAAATTGAGAGACATCAAGAAAATAATTTGGTGAAACATTGGACGAAAAGAAAACTAAACAAATAATCAAAAAAATCGTGTAAAAGTACTATAAATTCAACATATACCTAACCATGTTTGAAATCCCAACTTCCACTAAATGGTTACCTTTATAGGAAATTGGTCATAAAACGCGAGATTGAGATAATAGTCAACAAATTCAGCAATGCAACAATGAATGACAACGAAAATAGCTCAACAATCACAAATAGCCAAACTCAGTTATAAACTTCGTAAATAATCCCGAAAGGATTTGATACATAAAATTGATTTGGTTATATTCAAATATAATATATATATATATATATATATATATATGAAAAAGAAAAGAAAATAATAATAAATAAAATAAAACAAGACGAAACTTGCGATACTCGTCTTCTCTACCATAGGTTTGAGGTATGAAGGTTATGATGAGGGTGGTGCCATGATTTCTCAACTGAATTTGTTGGCGCTGACGAAGAGGAAGAAGAAAATGCTCTCTTTAGATTACGTTTAAGTTAATGAAAATCGAAAAAACATGCGATGCTTTTATAATAATAACTTTTGAAAAAGCTTAGTAATAATAATAATAATAATCTTAGCCAGTGCTAACGTGTGCGACAGTTTATGAAATTTTTAATGTAAAATAAAGGTTTACCTTATGACGGCGTCCTATGAAAATTTTAAAGAGAATCTCCAACAAAAAAATGACTCGTTTTGATAGAAGTATTATGATGATAATATAATAGCCTCAAGGGCTTAGCACTTGTTTCAAAAAAAAGATTTCTCTTTATTTAACATTTTCATTTAACCTTGAAAAATATTATATATAATAAGAATTACAGTGGTAATAATAATAGTGACCATAATAGTAGTAATGGAATAATAATGATGATAGTGATACTAATAATATTTACTAGGTTATTGACCCGTGGTGCGTCACGGGTGGACAAATTTAAATATTGCAATAAACACATAATATTTAAATGAAAGAATCAAATATTTATACACTCTGTTGGTGATGTTTGTTTATATGTTCTACTATAAGTAGAAGTGGATGCACATGCTATTGTTTTTTTTTGGGTAAAGGGGTTCACCCGGTTAAATGCATTCACACATCCAAAAAATACAAGTAATATGGCAGAGTGCCATATTAGTTCTCAAGTATGACATGCCATACAAGAGTAGACAAACCAAAACCACCAAAACTGGTAAACACAGCTAAAGCTTACACAAGAACCAAGGAAAAAACAAAACAAAAACAAATCAACCATTATCATCAATTTGATGGGAAACTCCCCGCGGAAAATGCCAATCCTCGAGAACCCGATTAATCCGTTCCGGATTCTTGAACTTAAGAGTCATAAGCTTTAGACGAGTACCCCTAATAATTTCTTCAGCAACAGTCGTAGGAGTCTTCAAGGAGTTCCTGAAAAGCCGGTTATTTCGCTCCTTCCAAATAACGTACACCGACGCCCCAAATAACAGCCGATTAACAACATTCTCAATAGAGTTGGACATTCCAAATTGAGACACATATTGGAGAATATTCGCCCAACCATTTCTGCACCCCTGAAACTTGCCCTTCATTTTTACAATACTCCAAATTGAGCACATGCTATTGTTATTGTACCAGACATATATTATTTCTTCTGCAATTCAACAACGATGTCAAATGATAGGTAGATGAAACAATCGAGCATAAAAAAAATTCATAACTTCAAAAAAATGTACATGCAACAATAAAAATATTTAAAGAATAAAACACAAACACAAAATAAAATTGATTATAGTTACATATAAAAATAACAGTTTTTGTAGGTGTCTTAGAAAACAACAAAATGCATTGAAGTAATTTGATATTTTGTTAATGATTGTTGTTTCTCCTTCATACAAAAAAATTATCATTTGTGTTTGCTTATTAATTGAAGAGATTTATATTTTATTTGTAGAATCAACTACAAAATTGTGAAATGATTATAGATATTTACATAACAAAAGGCACCGACAAATACACGAATATTTAAATAATTAATAATATTTTAGGGAAACAAATATTACTTAACTCGCCTAAAGTACATTGACCGAAACAATTATATGCACATAAAGTAATTGAAGATTGATTGTATTGTCCAATTTATAATGGAGTTAGACAATACCTTTATGTGTTTTATTAGCATAACTTGAAACCACATAAAAAAAATATGACAATTAGTAACTAAATATATTTTATGAATTACATGTGTGTCTTTGAGATGCATGTTATTAACGAAAATGTGTATCAAGTTAACAACATATTGTCAAAATTGTATAACATTGTTAGCATTCTAAATCTTATCTACCGATTTATGTTTGTATACAAATAACATTTAAAAATTTCAAAACCATTGTCATAACAATGTTAGTAAACAACAACCGTTAATGAAGATAATAAGATACAAATTTACCATTTGTAACATCCCGAAATTTCTAAGAATAAATAATTAATACATTATTTATTTAAGATGGAAAAGTTTACTTAAGTTAGTAGAGAAATAAAATAGTAAAGATGGAATGATAAGTAGGCTAATTAAATGGAATTAATTAAGGACCAAAAAGGAAAGATGGGCCTAAGGTCCATGGGCTTAAGGAAGTATAAATACCCTTAAAACCCTAATCCTTTCCATTTTCATACATCTCCACATCATAGCCTACACCATCAAAACACACACTTAACCCAATTCCCGTTTTTGAGAAAAACACCCACAAAGACACAATGATTCCCGAAGATCTAGCCGTCGGATCAGTCTCAAATTTTAACAGAGTACTCCTGACATATAAATGAAGTTTTCCACTGAAAATATCTTCGATCAGAGGTGGGCAAGTCCGGTTTTTATCAGTAAAACCACAGCAGATCAAAAGTGAAGATTCCGGCGACTGTTCAGCTGTTCCGGCGACTGTAGCGGTAGTTTCCAGCAAAGATGAGCTGATGGGTTTGTAGATCGGGATGAGACGGTTCCGTGGCCGCTTGAATCACTCAAATCGGAGTTCGTTTGATATGGTTTATAGCATCTCGAGTGATTTCATACAAAAACCTCAAAGGTACGTTTTTGTTAAAAAGGCTTACTTTTCATGAATGGGTTTCCATGAAAATTGGTAGGATGATAGATCGGGTCATGATTATTGATAAAGTAATGAACTTGACATTAAACGGGTTTGTTGGTTCGTTTCGGGTAAAACGAGTAGTGTTCGATTTGTAAAAAAAACGGGTAAACGTAGCCGGTTTTGCATGAAACTTGGTAGGATAGTAAATCGGACCCTAAAAGGAAGAAGATGCCAGTTCAAGATAGCCATGTGTCACTCAAGCAAGCTCGGTAAAGGTAAAGTATATGATTAATTTCATGTATAATGTAAGAATGTGTAAGGAAGTTTGCTTAATTGTTATAGAAATAATATTTGAATGTTAGTTTAACTGCTAAAGAAAGAATGTGTGTATGCTAGCTTAATTGCTAGGGATAAAAATGTAGGTTATATGTATGTTATGATTGTGTGTGAAGTAGAAACTTGCACATGTGTAATCACAAAGGGAAACATGTAGAACCTGAGGAGTAATGTAAAGAGTTAATTACACTTGGTCACTGTCATTAACTACTTGCCTTACGAATCTTGTGCTAAATAATTTCTAGAGTGATAACGTTTGTGTTTCCTTAGAGATAAGATAGATGACTGCTACAAAATGGGCGACCGCGAAGAGGTCGTACTGGACGTTATGGTAAGACACGTGTCAACCAGACACCTGTTGAAGAAGATGTGACAAAGCGATATACGAAAGAAATATGACTTCGACTTTAGGAAGTAATGAAGAAGGATCACCCTGGGAGCTTGTAGTCAAATATTAATGGAGTTGCTAAATTGTTTCGCACTACAATGCCGACAATGTTCGTTGAAGCATCAAAGGCAGCCCGAACTGGAAACTCCAAGTGGAAGCAACATGAAAGAAACGAAGATAAGCCAACTAGAATGAGTCAACACATGTAGTATGTCTGCAATAGTTAACTCCATAAAGGAACTTGATGGGATCGTTAGTAACGAAGCGAATAATGATAAAGCAGAGATGATCGAGGAGGACGGGTGAATGTCAAGGCATCCTAATTGAAAAGGAATGAAAGGACGAGGCTACATAATGTAGCGAATATGAAAGAAGACGCTAAGAAGAATGTAGTTGTATACCTGATACTTTATGGAAGAGACCGCTAGCGATACTTTCGTCAAATTAGGAGAATGGTTAAGAATTGTAAGTTAGAACTAGAGGGATGTGAGTTCCTTTCTACTCTTTATGATTGACCTTAAGAGAGTTCGATGTCGTTTGGGAATGGATTTGATGTTTGAGTTTAAAGCTCGTATAGAATGTAAGAGTAAGTTGATAAGGTTTAAGTCTTTGGATGGCGGTACAGTGATGGTTTATGGTATTAAGGAAAGTTCAAGGCTTAACGTCATTCCGATGATAAAAGCTGAAGGTTTGTCAAGGCGAGGGTGCAGTGTCCACCTGGCGTATGTTGTCAAAGCTACGACCGACATGAAGGAAATGAAGGATGTTCCTGTAGTGTGTTACTAACCAGAAGTGTTCCCGTAGGACCTTCTGAGGTTAGCACTGGAACGAAAGGTAGGATTATAGATAGAGTTAATACCAGGAGCACAGCCCGTCGCGAAGGCACCTTACCACCTGGTTCTGTCCAAGATGAAAGAGTTAATGTCCCGACTACAAGAACTCCTCGATGAAGGTGTTCTATGCCGAGTATTTCCCTACGTAGTGTACCAGCGATGTTCATGAAGGAAAAAGATGGAAGTATGAGAATGTGTATAGATTTATACGAGTTGAACAAGCTTACTGTGAAGAATAGATATTGCCACAAATAGATAAACTGTTTGATCAAATGTAAGGTGCGAGTTGGTCCTTGCAAATAGACCTCAGGGCAGGCTATCATCAGTTGAAAGTGAAAGAAGCAGACATCCCTAAGACAACATTTCAGACGCGATATGAATACTACGAGTTTCTCGTGATACCGTTTGGATTGACGAATGCTCAAGCAGCATTTATGGTTATGATGAATTGGGCATGTCATCCGATATTAAGACAAATATGTCGTTGCCTTCATAGACGATAGTTTTGATTATTCAAGGGATAAGTCCGACCATGCTAAACACTTGAGAAAAGTGTTGGAAACGTTGAAGAAAGAGTAATTGTATGCTAAGTTTTCAAGGTGTACCATTGACACATGTCATAAGAAGCAGAAGGAACAGAATACGAGGCAAGAAGATGAGTGAGGCTGATAAAGGATTATGATTGTGGAATCAAGTATCATCCTGGTGTCTCTAATATGGTTGCTCACGGCCAGAATGTGGAGAAGATATCACGACATTTAAGTAGTATAAATTAGTTAGCACTCCAGATTGCATTAGCGAGATCCATGAGGTACAGTTAAAAGTTATAAAGGATGAGAGCAAGACGAAAAATTTATGAATTCTCTAGTTACACCGAGAGTTGAAAGCTAATACTTATGATGTGAAGATCAGATTTGGTCACCTGAGGATTGCACGTCATGGATATCTTTGAGGCCAAATCCTAGATGAAGGTCATAAGTCTAGATGTTGGTTATAATGAAGGCATATACTAATAGAAGTGAAACGCTTTAGTAGAATTCAAATGAAGATGAGTCCATGGTATGTGACAGTTATAGATAGACATGATACTTTGCCAACACTGATAAGAACAACCACAAGTTTTACGAACGTGGAGCCGAAAGTCACACTGCAAGAGAATGCTAGAAACCAAGGGATAAAAAGTGGAAATACATGCAAGGAAAGCGTAGATATGGTTTAGATTTATTAAGTCTTGACACAAATGATTAGTGAGTAATTGATAATCATGTGATCATGGAAGGGAAGTCCTCTGGAACGGAAAGGATAGAGTGGTATTATAAAAGAAGGTCAAGACATACCAGAAAGGAAGTCGGTTAAGGTAGTTGGTTACGATAGATCAGGTAGCCTGATATGCTACGGCAAACAACAATGGATTGATAGGACAATGTGAGGCTTGATTGGTCAAGAAAGAGGGAGATGTATCATCATGGACTTCATGATCAAGCTACCTTGGACAGCTATAACTCATGAACCTTACATGTTGATGCATAGCTGAGAATGAAAGAAAGTATAAGTGGTGACTTAAGGAGTTCTCCGACAAGTTATGCAATGGATGCGCTCAAGAATTGCAAGAAGTGTTCTCTCTCAAGGAATAAACAAAGGGATTTTAAGAGGTAACCCTTAAGGAGAAACTAGAAAGATTTCCTATTTGGAATTAATATGTTTTGAACGTATTGCAAAGCAGTACATTTGCTAAAGGTTGTAATTGGACGGAATGGTCATTCAGTGCTAATTTAAAGGACAAGGAAGGAGACCATACTTGTGGAAGTGATATGCACTAGCAAAGTCTGAATAAGGAAACTTATCATCAAGGACTTCATGAACAAGCTACCTAGAAAGCTAAAACTAATTAACATCACTCAATGAATGTGGGACAAAGGATAAACCGGTAAATTAGGAAGCTTAGCCGGTTCAAGAAAGAATGTGAATACATGAAGTATTCCTTTTACAAGGACTAAGCAGGTTTCGAGGACGAAACCTCTTATAAGGAGGGTAGACTTGTAACATCTCGAAATTTCTAAGAATAAATAATTAATATATTATTTATTTAAGATGGAAAAGTTTACTTAAGTTAGTAGAGAAATAAAATAGTAAAGATTGAAGGATAAGTAGGCTAATTAAATGGAATTAATTATGGACCAAAAAGGAAAGATGGGCCTAAGGTCCATGGGCTTAAGGGAATATATATACCCTTAAAACTCTAATCCTTTCCATTTTCATACATCTCCACACCATAGCCTATACCATCAAAACACACACTTAACCCAATTCCCGTTTTTGAGAAAAACACCCACAAAGACACAAAGATTCCTGGAGATCTAGCCGTCGGATCGGTCTCAAATTTTAACCGAGTACTCCTGACATAAAAATGAAGTTTTCCACCAAAAATATCTTCGATCAGAGATCGCAAGTCCGGTTTTTATCAGTAAAACTACAGTAGCTCAAAAGTTAAGATTCCGGCAACTGTTCAGCTGTTCCGGCGATTGTAGCGGCGGTTTCCGGCAAAGGTGAGCTGATGGGTTTGTAGATCAGGACGAGAAGGTTCCGTGGCCGCTTGAATCACTCAAATTGGAGTTCGTTTGATATAGTTTTGTCACACCCTCAAAATCCACTAACGGAGTTTTACCGTCAGAGGGTGTGAACTAACAGGATCGGAATCATCAGTTATAATCAAACCATAAAAACGTTTAAATGAAAAATAAGTGCGGAAGCGTAAAACCATAGAAACAATGTTACGTCACGCAGGACGATTTAAAACCAATGATAACAGTTAAAAGTAAGTTTGCATAGTTAAAAGTTTTTCAAGCAATGCATGTTCCTAAACCCCGCGCCCGCCTCGGCTACCTGCGAATAACATACTAAAAGTGTCAACACAAGGTTGGTGAGTTCACAAGTTATATAAAAATAAATCATTTAGCGTTTGCGTTCAGCGTTTTGCGTTACAGCGTTTTGCGTTACAGCGTTTTGCGTTAGCAGATAGTGTTATGTCAATTATATATCGATAGGTAGCTAGTCTATACAACAAGTATTACTAAGTGTTCGACACCGAAGCTGACTCGTTTATTAAGTGCCTTGTCACCAGGTCCTCCAGACCATGGTACGTGTTAGCCAAAATTACACCCGCTCGACCTCCAGTCGAGTTTAGCGTTGGGTGGGGTTTGTCAAACCCAGTAGTACTACTCAACAGTGACTCGCTATTCAAAATATTAACCGGTTCGATGTGTAGGACTTCAAATGTTTCGTTTGCCACTTAGCCTTTACAAGTGATATATAATTTATAACAAAATCTTAAATGCGTTGTGGAGTATGTTATCTCCCCCAAGTGAAAAGCGTTTGAAAACAGTTTAAAGAGGGGAAAGTGAAACTCACTGTTTGCGAAGAATTTCCCAAATTAAATCACCAAGATGCGCGTCACCAAAAAACTCTCTCTAGCGTTCTAAAACAATAAAGAGATTTTTCTAAGTGTCGGAATATTATCGAGTCTCTAGACCCGGCACATAATACCTATGCACATAACATGTTTCGTGTTTCGTTTGTGAATCGTGTGTGACTTTAACCAGCGTATTTGTGACACATTACATGTGTAAGCAATCATATACGTGTCATATATTCCATAAAGTACCTCACTATCAATTATTCCCCGTAAGGGCATTTTGGTCAACAAATAACAATTAACTAGCCATTATTCCCCATGAGGGCAATTTGGTCAAATCATGGCAATCAATTAGCAATTATTCCCCGCAAGGGTATTTTGGTCAAAACATAACAATTATATAGCAAGTATCATGTTTCATGCATTTTTACACAACTCAGCAGCTAGTTTCACCGAGACAGAAATCCTACTAGAAAGATTGTACTATTTAACCGATCATAGCATTTCAATTAATTTACCAAAAATCATCACAGAAGCACATATGTCTTAGGTTTCCAGAACATATTTTATTATATTGTTTTTCCACATAGTTTTCTCACAATCATCAAATCATTACAGCAAACTCATAACAGTCAAATTCATGCGCAACAGAATGTTATTTACAATTTCCGTTAAACAAAAAATCCAATAAATGCAAGACCACTTGGGTTAGGTTCCTAACTCAATAAGTCAACTTCCAGAAGTGGAACCAACCCAATTGGTGTCGTAGTTCATGAGATATAACATTTACAACACAACCTAACAGCAGGTCTAACAGCTCAGCTTTGCACAACGTTTTTGTAAAATCATAAAAGTTAACTTCTACTTGTCCAAAAATTACAAGTTTATACTTTATAGAAACTAGACTCAACCTAGTTTACTGTAGTACCAATAATCTCAACCAATTTTCACGTTTACACTTCGTTACAGTCACTTAAACATCATATACACATTCTGTCCAGAAACTGTTTGCATCCAAACTCAATATATTAACAACCTATGAACTATCATGCATTCATATAACACTCTAGACTCCATAAACACCATCCATGCACATCAATTACCCATTACATACATGATTAGGGTTTTTGTTTGAACTCAAACCATAGACACAACAATTAACATGCAACAACATTCAATCTAGTTATCAAATCATTATCCAATCAACAACAAATCATATTAACTATACATACATGAAATCGGTCAAGCTAGGGTTTTCAATTAACCCATTAAACATCAAAATCAAGTAACAAGGATGTAAAGGATGATCAATTATACCTTCCTAGCACCTAGTTCTTCAATCAAAAGCTTGAATTGAGGGTTGTAGGTGTGTGTATAGTGGACGGCAGCCAAGGAGCAAGGGGAGGGGGTTTGCGATCGGAAGTTGGAAGAAAGAATAATAATAGTTAGGGTTAATTGTTAAGGATATATTTATAGAAAACTATGTTACACTTTGGCCCCTCCACTTCCAAGTATTACTTTTTCCTAGCTTAAACTAACTTAGTTCTTGTTTCTTGTCTAGCATTACATACAATATAAGCAAGTAACACATATGTTAATACCTAATTATCACATAATTATTATGTTGACGTTTTTTCGTTTATTCATCAACCGTTTGCGTCAACTCGTTTGCGTTTCGGTGCAAATCCCGAAAGACTACACATGTAGTAAGTGTTAAGCGTCATTTAAACCCTAGTTTAAATGTAATGAAGTGTGCGTCATAGATTTAGTGATCTTAAGTTTGAATTGACGGAGTTGAGTTAACGGAGTTAACCTGAAATTGACGATTGTCACATCATTCCTATGTTGAAGAATTTTCGTCCCGAAAATTTGAGTCAAGTCGTGATGAGTATCTCCGGTGATGTCTGACGGTTTGCCGGGTTTCGCGGTTTTCTGTGTTTGGTTAGCCCTTCAAAAAGGTGAGGATACTTTTTCATCATTTGATCCTCGCGTTCCCACGTGAACTTCGGTCCACGTCTCGAGTTCCAACGAACCTTAACGATTGGAATTTTGCTGTGCTTGAGCGTTTTGGTTTCCCAATCCAAAACCTCGACTGGTTCCTCAATGAAACGTAACTGTTCATCAACTTGCAGTTCCTCCAAAGGGACTACATGGGTTTCATCAGATAGGCATTTCTTCAAATTGGACACGTGGAATACATTGTGTACGCCACCGAGTTCCGTTGGTAGGTCCAGTCGGTACGCCACCGGACCAATGCGCTCAGTTATCCGGTAAGGACCAACATATCGTGGGTTGAGTTTGTTTCGCTTACCAAAGCGAACCACACCTTTCCAAGGTGAGACTTTGAGTAACACTCGATCGTTCACTTGAAATTCGAGAGGTTTTCGGCGCTTGTCGGCGTAACTCTTTTGGCGATCTCGTGCTGCTGCCATGCGATTTCGGATTTGGACAATCTTTTCCGAAGTTTCGAGTACCAGTTCCGGACCAGTGATTTGGCTGTCACCCACCTCTGCCCAGCAGAGTGGTGATCGACACTTCCGTCCGTACAGCGCTTCAAACGGCGCTGCTTTAATACTTGCGTGATAGCTGTTATTATACGAAAACTCTACCAAAGGTAAGTGAGGTTCCCAACTTTTTCCGAAATCCAATACGCAGGCACGCAACATATCCTCCAGGGTCTGAATAGTTCGTTCACTTTGCCCATCCGTCTGAGGATGGTATGCTGTGCTCATATCAAGACGGGTGCCTAGTGCGCTTTGCAGCGACTTCCAAAAGTGCGAAGTGAAACGAGAATCTCGATCGGAAATGATCGAGACAGGCACTCCGTGTCTAGATACCACTTCTTTCATGTAAACACGAGTTAGTCTTTCCATTTTGTCCGATTCCTTAATCGCTAAGAAGTGTGCAGACTTAGTCAACCGGTCAACGATCACCCAGATGGTATCGCATCCCGTCGGTGTCTTAGGTAAACCCGTAATAAAATCCATTGAGATGTGTTCCCATTTCCACATTGGGAGTTCCGGTTGTTGCAGTAGGCCAGATGGTTTCTGGTATTCTATCTTGACTCTGGCACAAGTCAAGCATCTGCTCACGTAGGTGGCAATGTCGGCTTTCATGTTCGGCCACCAGTAAAATGCCTTTAAATCATGATACATTTTATCTGAGCCAGGGTGGATAGAATATCGGGACTTGTGAGCTTCGTCCATCACTAGAGTCCTCAACTCTCCGTACCGTGGAACCCAAATCCGGTTCTCAAAATATCGGACCCCGTCCGATCTGGTTTCAAGTTGCTTGTTCATGCCCCGCATGAGTTCCAACGGAAGATTGTCATCTTTCAAAGCTTCAAGTTGCGCATCGCGAATCTGATCGGGTAAGCTGGCATGAATCGTGAGTTGCAATGCTCTCACCCGTCTGGGTTAATCTGTTTCTTTTTTGCTGAGGGCATCGGCCACTACATTGGCCTTGCCAGGGTGGTACTTGATGGCACAATCGTAATCTTTGAGCAGCTCGACCCAACGGCGTTGTCGCATGTTCAGCTCCTTCTGATCGTAGATATGTTGGAGACACTTGTGGTCGGTGTAAATGGTAAACTTGGTACCGTACAAGTAATGCCTCCAGATCTTAAGAGCAAACACCACAGCTCCGAGTTCCAAATCATGGGTCGTGTAGTTCTTCTCGTGAACCCGTAGTTGTCGAGAGGCGTAGGCTATAACCTTCTCGAGTTGCATCAGCACACAACCGAGACCTTGTATAGATGCGTCACAGTGTACCTCAAAATTTTCCGTTCCCTCGGGGAGGGCTAGAATAGGGGCGCTACAAAGTTTGGTTTTCAACAATTGAAAAGCGGATTCTTGCGTGTCACCCCAATTGTACTTAGTGCCTTTGTGAGTCAAAGCGGTGAGGGGTTGAGCAATCTTAGAAAATCCCTCGATGAAACGCCGGTAGTAGCCGGCCAGTCCTAGGAATTGCCGCACCTCAGTCGGAGTCTTAGGTGCTTCCCAGTTTTTGATGGCCTCTACCTTACCGGGATCGACATGGATACCATTCTCGTTGATCACATGTCCTAAAAAGTGAACCTCGCGAAGCCAAAATTCACATTTCGGGAGTTTAGCATACAGTTGTTCCTTCTTCAATAATTCCAAAATTAACCTCAAGTGCTCTTCATGGTCAGCCTCGTTCTTGGAGTAGACGAGAATATCATCAATGAAAACAATCACAAACTTGTCGAGGTACGCCTTGCATACTCGATTCATGAGATCCATAAATACGGCTGGTGCGTTGGTTAGGCCAAAAGGCATAACCGAAAACTCGTAGTGACCATACCGTGTTCTGAAAGCCGTCTTTGAGATATCTTCTTCGCGCACTCTTAGTTGGTGGTAACCGGATCGCAGATCGATCTTCGAGTAGTAACTCGATCCTTGAAGCTGGTCAAACAAATCATCTATTCGGGGTAAAGGATAACGGTTCTTGACCGTCACCTTGTTCAACTCCCGGTAGTCGATGCACATTCGGAAAGTCCCGTCTTTCTTTCGGACAAACAAGACAGGGGCTCCCCACGGCGATGAGCTAGGTCGGATAAAACCCTTATCCAACAAATCTTGCAACTGAGTGGACAGTTCCTGAAGCTCTGCCGGTGCGAGCCGATACGGGGCTCGTGCTATGGGTGCTGCACCGGGTGTCAACTCGATTTGAAGTTCGACTTGACGAATAGGAGGGAGTCCAGGCAAATCCTCCGGTAAAACTTCCGGAAAGTCTTGCACAACCGGTATATCTTCAATTCGTTTCTCCTCCGCGGGTTTCTCAACGATCTGCGCCAAAATTGCCGGATGACCCTTTCGTAGATACTTCTGCGCCTTCATAAGGGTAATGATGCTGGTGGTCATGCCGCTCCTCTCACCTCGGACCGAAATGATCTCGCCGGAAGGGGTAGTAACGTGAACTATCTTGTCGTGACATATAATCTCCGCTCGGTTCTCGGATAACCAGTCCATGCCGACAACGACATCGAAACTACTAAGCGTAAAAGGAAT
Source organism: Bidens hawaiensis (assembly GCF_021521415.1). Taxonomy (NCBI): domain Eukaryota; kingdom Viridiplantae; phylum Streptophyta; class Magnoliopsida; order Asterales; family Asteraceae; genus Bidens; species Bidens hawaiensis. The sequence goes on from NW_027492895.1 coordinate 198,335, forward strand.
AAGGTCGATATCAAAGACATGACCTGACAGTTTTAACTTACATCCCGCAAGTACATGAGTCGTTACTATAGTCTTACCGTCAGCTAACTCAACAGGAAACTTAGCATCTAACGGAGTTGGAGTTAAGTCTAAGAGTTGACTAAAGGCTTTCGGCACAAAACTCCTATCAGCTCCAGTGTCAAACAATACAGAAGCAAAACAATCGTTTACAGGGAACTTACCAGTCACCACGTGCGGATCATTGCGGGCTTGACCCGACCCAATCACAAAAGCTCTTCCCTTGCCATTGCTTCCACCATTACTGCCACTTCCATTACCCCCATTGTTGTCGTTCTGTTTCAGCTTGGGACAATCCTTCCTGAAGTGACCTTCCTGCCCACATTCGTAACATCCCTTCGTCGTCATAGGTGGTTTAGAGCACCCGTTGCCGCAAGGTCTCCTCTACACTCCTTCGCCTGGTGACCCATCTTTCCGCATCTCTGACACTTGACACGGTTACACGGGCCAACATGATGATAGTTGCACCTATTGCACTTCGGATATTTCCCAGCATATCCGCTTGAACCCTGCCCGCTACCGTTGTTATTGTTGTTATGACTTTGATTGTTAAAGCTCCGAGTGAATTCGGGCTTACGGTAGTGTTGTTGCGGTGGGAGGTTCGAGGATGAGGATCTGGTGTTGTCAAACTTCCTCTTTCCGCTGCTCGGGTTGTTGTTGCTGTTGTTGTCATTACTCGGGTTGTCACGGGCCTTAGTGGTTGAAGCCCTAGGTGGTAACGCACCTTGGGTCACAGCCTGATCCGTCAGTTTGTGAGCTAAACGGATCGCTTGTTGAATCGTGGCTGGTCTGGAAGACGTCACCATGCCCTGAATCTGCGGTGCTAACCCATCAATGTACATTTCAATCCTCTTACTCGGCGGATCCACCATCCGCGGACACATCACAGCCAACTCGTGAGAACGAGTAGTGTAGGCTTCAATTTCCGAGCCCACCATCTTCAGTGACCAGAACTCTGATTCTAACTTCGAAATCTCTTCTCTCGGACAGTACTCCTCTCGCATCATGTTTTTGAACTCCTCCCAGTTCATAGCATTAGCCAGTTCCAATCCAAGGATCTGCACGTTCGAATTCCACCAAGTGAGGGCAGAATCCTCAAGTGTTCCAGCAGCAAATTTGACCCTACTGGCAGGGGGACAATTGCACATCTCAAATGCCGACTCAGCCTTCTCAGCCCAACGCAGGAAGCCTATAGCTCTCTCAGTGCCCTTAAACGTACTGGGCTTGCAGTCAAGGTAGTTCTTGAAGGTACACGTTCCACTTGGACCTCCAACTTGATTCTGAACGTGTGCGGCTAAAGCGGCCGCTGCATGGTCGTTCAGCAGAGTTTGGAGTTCAGCTGCAGTCAAGTTGATGCTACCACGTCCACGTCCAGCGTTTCTTCCAGCCATTTCCTAGAATCACAGTATAAAATGTTAAACATGAATTTTTCTTTCATATACAACACTCCATACATGTAATAAAAAGATAGGTAAGAAAGAAATAAGAAACAACATCACATCACAACCACATATTAATCTAAATAAAAATTCATGATTAAAACCATTGTATTCGCTACAAAGTATTTCCAATCAATCCTTAATATCATAGAAAAATAATAGTTCGGATGGGGACAACCCCTCCATCTAAGTGTCATAATCACTAGATGTCATCGTCTGAGGACACCTCTGAGTGTGCCTCCTCCTCAGCCGGTTCTTCCTCCGGTTCTTCTTCGGGTTCCTCCTCGGGATCTTCCTCGGGATCTTCTTCAGGCTCTGCCTCAGGCTCGGCCTCAGGTTCGGCTGCGTTCTGAGCAAGTTGCATTTGTAAGACATCGCAACGCTCTAGAGCTATCTCGGTTCGGGTCCTTGCTACCTGGAGTTGCTCTTGCAAGTCTATCATCTCGGCTTGCATCTTCCCCATAATCTTCATTTGTAGATCACTAGCTTCTTGCATTTCCTTCATTGCCGCTGCCATGCGGGCAATCTCCTCCTTAGTCTCGGTTCCGTCTTTTAACAGTCCGGAAACGTTCGCTCTCGTATAGCGCATGTAACCCACATCACGCTCCAAACATGAAACAACAGCTGCGAGAACTCGCTCTACAGGTTCGGTTATGGGTGGTAGGGTGTTGGGATAAGCAGGGTGGTTCGGGTGAGGTAACGGGGGAACTTGTTCGCGATAGACCATACGTCTGATCATGTTAGGGTACCAATCCCAGCTAACGTCGTTTTCGTATATGCCTCCGGATAGGCGGTACCTCTTCGGTGCGGGAGTTTCGAGTTCCGGGACTACTCGGGGTGGCGATGCGGTGGGTAACTGCGGTTCCTTCCCGTGAGCATGCGTCATCGAATCGGATGATGATGAGGGTGGCGTCGACATTCCTACAGGTAAGCCGTGTATGCGCGCGCGTATGAGTGAAAGAGGTAAAGAGATAAGATTACAAGACTACACAAATCTATGTAGTGCATATCATTATAACTAATGGGTCGTCGCGGTTATAGTCTAGTATGCATGCAGCTTCTAGTTCGCTATAACCAATGGCTCTGATACCAATCTGTCACACCCTCAAAATCCACTAACGGAGTTTTACGGTCAGAGGGTGTGAACTAACAGGATCGGAATCATCAGTTATAATCAAACCATAAAAACGTTTAAATGAAAAATAAGTGCGGAAGCGTAAAACCATAGAAACAATGTTACGTCACGCAGGACGATTTAAAACCAATGATAACAGTTAAAAGTAAGTTTGCATAGTTAAAAGTTTTTCAAGCAATGAATGTTCTTAAACCGCGCGCCCGCCTCGGCTACCTGAGAATAACATACTAAAAGTGTCAACACAAGGTTGGTGAGTTCACAAGTTATATAAAAATAAATCATTTAGCGTTTGCGTTCAGCGTTTTGCGTTACAGCGTTTTGCGTTACAGCGTTACAGCGTTACAGCGTTTTGCGTTACCAGATAGTGTTATGTCAATTATATATCGATAGGTAGCTAGTCTATACAACAAGTATTACTAAGTGTTCGACACCGAAGCTGACTCGTTTATTAAGTGCCTTGTCACCAGGTCCTCCAGACCATGGTACGTGTTAGCCAAAATTACACCCGCTCGACCTCCAGTCGAGTTTAGCATTGGGTGGGGTTTGTCAAACCCAGTAGTACTACTCAACAGTGACTCGCTATTCAAAATATTAACCGGTTCGATGTGTAGGACTTCAAATGTTTCGTTTGCCACTTAGCCTTTACAAGTGATATATAATTTATAACAAAATCTTAAATGCGTTGTGGAGTATGTTATCTCCCCCAAGTGAAAAGCGTTTGAAAACAGTTTAAAGAGGGGAAAGTGAAACTCACTGTTTGTGAAGAATTTCCCAAATTAAATCACCAAGATGCGCATCACCGAAAAACTCTCTCTAGCGTTCTAAAACAATAAAGAGATTTTTCTAAGTGTCGGAATATTATCGAGTCTCTAGACCCGACACATAATACCTATGCACATAACATGTTTCGTGTTTCGTTTGTGAATCGTGTGTGACTTTAACCAGCGTATTTGTGACACATTACATGTGTAAGCAATCATATACGTGTCATATATTCATAAAGTACCTCACTATCAATTATTCCCCGTCAGGGCATTTTGGTCAACAAATAACAATTAACTAGCCATTATTCCCCATGAGGGCAATTTGGTCAAATCATGGCAATCAATTAGCAATTATTCCCCGCAAGGGTATTTTGGTCAAAACATAACAATTATATAGCAAGTATCATGTTTCATGCATTTTTACACAACTTAGCAGCTAGTTTCACCGAGACAGAAATCCTACTAGAAAGATTGTACTATTTAACCGATCATAGCATTTCAATTAATTTACCAAAAATCATCACAGAAGCACATATGTCTTAGGTTTCCAGAACATATTTTATTATATTGTTTTTCCACATAGTTTTCTCACAATCATCAAATCATTACAGCAAACTCATAACAGTCAAATTCATGCGCAACAGAATGTTATTTGCAATTTCCGTTAATTAAAAAATCCAATAAATGCAAGACCACTTGGGTTAGGTTCCTAACTCAATAAGTCAACTTCCAGAAGTGGAACCAACCCAATTGGTGTCGTAGTTCATGAGATATAACATTTACAACACAACCTAACAGCAGGTCTAACAGCTCAGCTTTGCACAACGTTTTTGTAAAATCATAAAAGTTAACTTCTACTTGTCCAAAAATTACAAGTTTATACTTTATAGAAACTAGACTCAACCTAGTTTACTGTAGTACCAATAATCTCAACCAATTTTTACGTTTACACTTCGTTACAGTCACTTAAATATCATATACACATTCTGTCCAGAAACTGTTTGCATCCAAACTCAATATATTAACAACCTATGAACTATCATGCATTCATATAACACTCTAGACTCCATAAACACCATCCATGCACATCAATTACCCATTACATACATGATTAGGGTTTTTGTTTGAACTCAAACCATAGACACAACAATTAACATGCAACAACATTCAATCTAGTTATCAAATCATTATCCAATCAACAACAAATCATATTAACTATACATACATGAAATCGGTCAAGCTAGGGTTTTCAATTAACCCATTAAACATCAAAATCAAGTAACAAGGATGTAAAGGATGATCAATTATACCTTCCTAGCACCTAGTTCTTCAATCAAAAGCTTGAATTGAGGGTTGTAGGTGTGTGTATAGTGGACGGCAGCCAAGGAGCAAGGGGAGGGGGTTTGCGATCGGAAGTAGGAAGAAAGAATAATAATAGTTAGGGTTAATTGCTAAGGATATATTTATAGAAAACTATGTTACACTTTGGCCCCTCCACTTCCAAGTATTACTTTTTCCTAGCTTAAACTAACTTAGTTCTTGTTTCTTGTCTAGCATTACATACAATATAAGCAAGTAACACATATGTTAACACCTAATTATCACATAATTATTATGTTGACGTTTTTTCGTTTATTCATCAACCGTTTGCGTCAACTCGTTTGCGTTTCGGTGCAAATCCCGAAAAACTACACATGTAGTAAGTGTTAAGCGTCATTTAAACCCTAGTTTAAATGTAATGAAGTGTGCGTCATAGATTTAGTGATCTTAAGTTTGAATTGACGGAGTTGAGTTAACGGAGTTAACCTGAAATTGACGATTGTCACAAGTTTTTAGCATCTCGAGTGGTTTCATACAAAAACCTCAAATGTAAGTTTTTGTTAGAAAGGCTTACTTTTCATGAACGGATTTCCATGAAAATTGGTAGGATGATAGATCTGGTCATGATTATTGATAAAGTAATGAACTTGACAGTAAACGGGTTAGTTGGTTCGTTTCGGGTAAAACGAGTAGTGTTCAGTTTGTAAAAAAAATGGGTAAACGAAGCCGGTTTTGCATGAAACTTGGTAGGATAGTAAATCGGACCCTATTATGTGATAAAGATGTAAACTTTAACATAAATAAGTTGTTTGGAATGAAAAACGGGTAAATAGGGTAACGGTTTTCCGGCACGGCGGCGCCGGAAAGGCGGCGCCGGAGAGTGTGGTACGAGGTTAAGGTCTTGTCAGGGAATGTTTTGACCTAATCCTAGTTCGTTAGCGAGAACGTGACAAACTAACCATGTTTCGTTAACGTAGACATAACGAATTAGCGAGTAGTTCGTTATGCCCCTTCGTTAAGCCGAAATGACGAATTAGAAACAGCTCATTATGAAGGGATAACGAACTAGAGGTAGTTCGTTAAGGTCCAGTTCGTTATGATGAACTGTTCGTTAAGGTCCGGTTCATTAAAAGTATCAGTTCGTTATTATAGTCTGTTCGTTATTGCGAATGGGTTCATTCGTTAAAAACCCCATTCGTTAACGGCTGTATACGAACTAGAAGTTTGGTAGAATTACAGAATGGTGCCTGGAATTAGAAAAGGATGATATAATTACATAATAGCCCTTGGACTTTGATAATTTATGAAAGATTCCTTTAAAGGTTAACGAGTAACGATTAACTAACCGGGTAAAGATTCAATGAAGTAAAACCGGCTTAGACACTTAAGATTTATTAAGTAAACAATGAGAATGGCTAGAGTAGTATTTAATATTGTGTTCATTAAACAGTTAGTCGCGCACAGCTAAAGAAAGGGATAACTATTAACGGCGAACGTAACCGCAATCAGGTGAGTTTCTAGCCCCATTCCTTGTTATGTTTTCGGGGTTGTGTGCATACTCGATGTGATTAGTTAATACACTTAACTTAAGTGGTAAGTGTATGCCTTATATGATTTATGTATGAATGAATGCTTGACGGTGCGTGAACGATCTTCGGATATTGCATGTACCGCCAGGTGATAGTTTGAAGATATGATTGATATGTATGATGTGTAAATGATGTGTGTAAGTATGAAAGTTATAATTATGAATATATAGAAAAGTATGGTATGGTTGTATGGAAGAAAGGGAGACCGGACCCTAATAATATCCGAGGATGGGGGGTGACCGGACCCTAATAATATCCAAGGATGGAAGGGAGACCGGACCCTAATAATATCCGAGTATGGAGGGTGACCGGACCCTAATAATATCCGAGGATGGAGGGTGACCGGACCCTAATAATATCCGAGGATGGAGGGTACCGGACCCTAACAATATCAGAGGTATGTAGGGCGAAATGCTCTTTATAATGTAAGGTGTGTGTTGTGTATGTTAAAGAAAGAAAGCACGAAAGAATGAAAGTATGTGTATGGCAGAATGATGAACATGTTAAGTATGTAATATGTTTCTTCGGATACGTATAACTAAGTATGTGAATGTATTGTATGTTGCCTGATTAACTAGAGCTCACTCAGCGTAGCTGACTTTTAGTATGCACGCAGGTATATATATATTTATTGAGCTGGCATGAGGATGGCACATGGCATGGGTTGAATGGCTGGCATCTGAAGATGAAAGAAATGATGTTTTCAATACGATGTTTTATGTTATGGTTTTAAGGAATTGGTTAAATGTTTTGTAACGAATGATCGAAGTTAACATTTCCGAGAATGTTTTAAATAACTCTGATATTTAGAAATATGTTTATGAGTAAATCCAACACCAAATGTAGGGTACCAGTAACGGGGCCTTACACCATTTGGTTGTATATTTGTATGTTTTGATTTATTTTTTATTTTTCCTTTGGTCTACAAAGATTTTCCTTCATCAACTTCAATTATCAGTTGAAATACTTTCTTTGGTATTTATCGTAACCACTACACAATATTAAAGTGTTATTGTTACATTCAAAACTGAAATTATATAACAAAACATGCATAACATGTACCATAAGTGTTGAATTCCATCAAATAAATTATGACTAAAACTTATCTACGTTGGTAAGCCTAGTTGTATGAAACATTGTGATGGGTTATAATTATTTGATGGATTTTGATAATTAATTGTTGTTCCAACATTATCTATAAACACAATCAAACCAAACCAAAAATATTATGATAACCAGTGTTTTAAAATCCGGTTGAACCAGATTTCATTGAGCAGCCATGTATCCTGTTCTCGGTATATTTAAGCGGTTTTATGGAACATCAAACCGGCCGGTTTTCATAGAAAACCGGTTTAAGAGCCCACCATATTTTTTTATGTTTTAGGCCTCTTTTTTGTATAAGTTACTTACTTCATGTGATTTTTGTATATTATGATTATAGTTAACTAAAACTTCTTATTTGTTATTGTAGGAAATGAAAGTACTTAAACTCTTGTTTATGAGGATGGCGATGAGAGCGAATTTCATCTTTTAAGAGACTATGAACTCAATGCATACAACACTCTGATGGGATACATCTATTTCACACCTTTCTTTTAAAACAAATTTGTGTGAAAATTAAGTGCTCTTGTATTGTTTTTTGAATATGGATTAACTTTTGAATGATATTTTATTATGTAATCATGTATTTTTTGAGTTAATATTGCATTTATATGAAGTTATAAGGTAAACTATACAAACCCAGTTGAACCTCACGGTCCAAACTTGTTCAACCGGTTGTACCATTTTTTAGTCCAATTCGGTATGAATAAAATACCGGTTTTAAAACATTGCTAATAGTATTTAAACATATAATATTTTTATACTGGAATTTATAAATACTTTTTGTTTAAATATATCAGAATAAATATTGAAAAATGGTAACGAATACACTTGTTATATATATACCTAATGATGGAGAGAGAGAATAGTAATTTGGAATTCCTTTTTGAATCATATTGGGTAGTTGACTTTGACAAATACTTTGATTGATTCTACCCGTATAACTGAAGACTCCATACAAAAAAATGTGTGTTACTTAAAAAATATTTACACTTAGAAAATTAGTTGTGATTTTAGCATAACTAAATTGGCATATTTGTCAAACTGATAACATAAAAAAACAGTTTTAAAATTACGAATGTTTTAGGAGTTCTCTATACCGACTTGTAACAAAAGGTTTGTGTGATACCAATTGTTTTTTAAAGATCAACTAACCGACATATAAATTTATAATTAAATACGTCATCTTATAAAATTAGAAAATATATAGCAACACTAAAGGCCTTTTATTATAATAATAATAAAAAAACAATAAAAACCATAAATCTGAATTAAAAATGACAATCTAACAACAGAAGGAACCCAACACCAGAAGGAAACCACGAGACGATGAAGAAAAATGTTTGACAAAACAAACGACACTCAAACAAAATATTAAAAACTTAGGTAGTGTTTGATATGGAGTAATGGAGCAAGAAATGAAATAAGTCATTCAAAGGTAATGAATTTAGACATGTTTGGTTGACAAATGAAATGAAATGATTAATTACAAATGAAATCCCAATCCTTCTAAAAATGTGAAATTCACTCCTCCCTAAACCCTATTTATTAACTTGTTTGATTTAAATTCAAAGGTATAATTATTATAATGTTATAGATGCAATTTAAAAGTATAGAGTAAATGAATATTAAATTATCACCTCGTCTTGTAAAATCATCTCTATGGACCAGTCGTCACCGGTTTTGTTATTATCATTCAGATGTCATAACCTCAATATATGAAACTTCAAAATACAATAATTCTAAAGGACATCTAAGTCATTAAACATGGTTATGTTTTGTGGCTCCATTGCGTTGGTTGTCAAACAATAAGAATACAAACTAATAATTAAATTGATATTCATTAAAATATATGAATAAACTATTTTTCGTATAAAAAAAGTTGAATAATAGAAATGACACTTACAAAAAGCTGTGAATTTGATTCTTTGAAAGATAAGAAGATATGAGTGTGAAAATTTTTCCGTCATAGTGTAATTATATATAGGCATGTAAGAATATGTATATTTTTGGTTAGTTGATTAAACATGGAATGTTGTTTGAATTTCATTTTAAAAAATTTAAAATTTGTAGATAAATATCTCATATAAATGTAAATGTTCTAAATTCAGCATAATACTATTTATACAAAATAACAACAGAAGGAATAGTTGTAGATTCCCAGCCGGATCTACACGGAAGTATCTCGTACTACGTAGGTGCGGAATCCCTACGTAAGACAATACGAGCGTAGGATGTAAACTATGTTAATACCGAACACGAACACACGTTACAATACCCAAAAGACACGTTGTATTGCAACCTTTCAACACGTGATGTTCAATCACAATTACACGTTCTGGAAATCTATCTTTAAAACAAGCCGTAGCCAAGGCTTATAAAGCCTTCGACAACTTCGCCTAACAGACTAGGCGAAGTTGTCAATAACTTCGCTTGTCCACAAGTTCGCTTATATTAGGCGAACTTGTGAGACAACCTATACAAATCAAAACAAAACCAACTAACACGATTACAGACATTAGATACTGAACTACTGACATAATGCACCAACAGACTCCCCCTTGGCAGTAGCTTCATATCTCTATCTTCAATCACTTGTCTTGTAATCCCAAAAATCTCGAGTCACTCGTCTTCAAGCATGAACGCCTTCTCTGACACAAACGGAAACTACTCTCTGATATTTCTTGGCTTCATCTTTCCATGCAGGAATATAGAATATCTTTTTCTCGTCTAGCACCTGCAAGTTAGCTTGAGACAAATTTACCAAGTGCATAGGATCATACACTCTCAGCACCTCTTGTTCATCTTCATCCTCCATAACCGCTTCAGCTGTTTGACTATCGACATACCACCATTTCAGATTCTTTAAGACATCCTTGGGCATTTGTTTCATCGACACTTCTTTTAAACACCGGATAGGCTTATACTTCATTACCATCCAAGGTTTGCCATCAGCTCTCCTTCCTCTGTCTTTATCTTCAACAAGCTTCCCTTTCTGCGGCTTTAACAACTCGAACTTTTTCTCTTTTATACTTTCTTTCCACACGATCTTCCCAATAATCCTAGCCATATTATCATCACTCCTGTTTATCAACCCCAACTTGGCCAAACCCTTCACCTCACATTCAGGTAAGGTATTCAACGATCTCAACAACCTCTTAAAGTACTAAATCCCATCAAAGCATTTAATCACAAATAGCCTCAACTGCTCATCATATAACCAGCATATAATACCCTTTTTCGATTCAGCATCCCCTTTGATATTATAACTCTTTTTAAACATAGTTGGAACTGCTGGCTTCTTTGTCTTTACGAACCATTGAGCGTAGCCTTCTTTCCATCTCGGCTGCTCTTTCCATTCAGTCTCATCACTTCCCATATCTTGACCCACATTTGACTTATCAACATCTGGAATATCATGTTCTACATTATCCTCCACAATCTCTCCCTCTTCAATCTCACTGTCAATCACAATCTCGGCTCCTATTTTCTCAATCTCTTCAACCGGTAACACATCGTCGTCACCTACAATATCGTCATCCAACATCTCCTCATCATCCACTACCACCACATCATCACCCCCTGATACACCTGCTGCACCAGCTGACTCCTCCTGAGATGTGGAAGTCCCAAGAGTGTGTTCAGTTCTTGGCAACTCACCACCTGCACCTTTTGATGCATTGGGATCATCGGCTCTATCATTACTCTTCTTCATCCTCAACTCATCGCCCTTGCAGCTCGTCTCCCCCTGAGATGCTAAGAACTGTTTTAAAGCATCAAAAAGTTTACCGTGCTCAACCAGGAGGGACGACTGAATCTGATTTTCTGCAACAAGACGCTGAATAGCGTGAGTCTGGATCAGGTTGATTCTTGATTGTTCTGCTACGACCCTTTCAAGAGCTGCTATCCTGTCTGAGTCAAATAAAGTTGCATCAAAATCAAATCTCATATGAGAAATGTCTTGAGCATACAGTGGAGGGATTCCCAAGGTAGCCGGGACATCAGAAACAGGCTGAAAAGTAACCGCAGGTGGTATTGTAACAGATAAACCCGCGGTGGCAACCAAAGTCGACTCAACAAATCTTGCCACAACCTCCGATGGAGTAAGAGTAGAAGGTGGCAATGAAACAATTTCTGGAGCCGAAAACTGAAAAGTAGTGGGTGGAATGCCAAAGGAAGAAGATGTAGATATCACGGGAACACCCGAGTTGATCGGTCCTGTCACAGTCATCGATGCAGGGACCATAGTCATACCAGATAAGTCGGGTGGAGAGAAACGAACCACCCTCGAGCTTTCACCAGCTCCCGAGCCTTCACCCGTTCTAACCCTTTTCGATCGACGAATCAACCGATCTAACTCCTCCTCAAAGTCCGATTCACTGTCATCTGTGTCTTTCTTTCTTTTTCCATGAATTCTTTCTTGGGCGACCAGGATCTGTCTTGCTTCAGCAATATCATCAGCTGAGGAGTCAGAGTCGGTTCTTTCAGAATCAGCTACAGACGTAGCTACCAACGACACATCAACACCAGAAACCTCTGCTACTGAGACCTGAATCTCTGCCTCAGGATCAACTCGCTCCATATCAAAGAACCCTTGGCCACCAAAAGTAGCTTCAAGGTCTACATGTTCCTCCGGTGCCACAACAGGAGCAGCAGGCAATGCTTGCTGTACAACAGGTGGTGGTTGAGAAACAACAGCCTGTTGCGGTGCCGGATCCCGAAACTCGTCTCCACGAGGAACCCTTGGCCACCAAAAGTAGCTTCAAGGTCTACATGTTCCTCCGGTGCCACAACAGGAGCAGCAGGCAATGCTTGCTGTACAACAGGTGGTGGTTGAGAAACAACAGCCTGTTGCGGTGCCGGATCCCGAAACTCGTCTCCACGAGGAGCAACATACGCCGGGTTTATCAAATAACCAAATAGCGGAGTATGTTGTGGACGAAGCTCTGGTTTAATTCGAGCACTCGACGATCTGCATTGTGCGAATATCCTCTTACTGACACTCTCTACATGTCAAATGGGACGGCGCTGAGGTAGCGAAGGAGCCACATGATTCAAGATCATTTGCAAGAATCTTGGGTACATTAAGAATCTTTCACGAGCTACCGCACGTCTCTGACGGTCTATTTCATAAAACACCATCTGACTGAAGCTGTAAGGCTTGTTGTAAGTCAGTGCTGTCATTGCCGATTGCATCGTCGCACCCATACCGTCCGTACCAGCCTTACGACCCGACATGCGCACGATCATCACATGCATGAGAAAACGCCATTGATCCAACAAAAATCCCTTACGCCTCTGAGTGTCACCCAATGGACCGGAATAGCCCATTCGTAAAAATGCACCATCTCTGAATGGAGTAGTAAAGTCTGTAGGATCATCTCTAGTTTCATTCCCGAACTGCAAGGCGACCCTTATCTGCTCAGATGAGAATTGCACCTCCTGATTGTTAACTGTGGCGCGCATGACTGGGGGCCTGACTCTACAATCATATTCTACCGTTTGCCAGAAGTCTTCAATGTTCGGCAGAGAAATGGGCAGAGTTGTAGTAATAGCATGGAAGATACGCGAGCGAATAAGGAAAGAGATGATCTCGCGATAATCATCAACACCGCTAGCATCCGGATCCAGCGTGATATACATATTGTGACCCGGAAAGAATTGACGGTTGTTATCACCACCTTCGTCACCACTAGCACCACCAGCTCCTGCTACAGCTGCAATATCTGCACAACAAACGGTCTAAGTTAGAAAATCGTAAAGCAAATCATAACTTCGCCTATTACCATGAGCAAAGTTAAGATAACTTCTAGTGAGCAGGCGAAGTTAGACAAAGGGCGAAGTTGAGTACAACTTCGCCTTTACAATAACATCGCTTAAAACAGTAGGCGAAGTTAAGTATTAGGCGAAGTTGGGGATAACTTCGCCTAACCCTTAACAACTTCGCCTCTGATTAATTAACCAATCAAAGGAGCAGGCGAAGTTATGCCTAAGGCGAAGTTAAGAACAACTTCGCCTAAAGATAACTTCGCCTGAATATGAAACGGCATCAAACAGACGACTGATCAGAGTTTTTAAAGGAAACTTTGTGATTAACAACATAAAAGGATGATACTTTAGAGATTTAGACGATCAAACTAGTTACGAACACTTAGAAAGAGTTTGGTTAGCGGGTGTTTAAAGGTTTGCATGAACGAGATCACAAATCAGACCGAAACGACATCTGATTAACATCATTGACATGAATTATAAGTCATCCCGACCCTACACACCTTTAACACGGATTGAATTTGAGAAAATAACAATGTTTGATTCGAGAGGTAACTTCACCGAGGGTTAAAGTGATAAGTTCGCCGGGGTTTGTGAAAGTATGTAAACAGTTTGACCAAGTTGACCTTTATATAGGTTTGAATATGCACAGGTGAAGTTAAGGTTAACTTCGCTTACATCTAAGACACCAACTTTAACTGAAAAAGAGAACCTTAGAGAGAGAACCGATTAGGGTTTTTGGCTGTTTCTTGGTTTTTGCTGCATCAATCTTGATCTAATCCTTGGTTCTGATTGATTAGTAGGTTTCTTATTGATCACGGCTATTGATATAGTTTAGTTAGATCGATCGAATGCTATTAACTGATTAAGGATCTTGTGGTTAATCAAGATTAGGGTTTCTTCTTGGTGCAGCCGTGTTCCAATTAGGGTTTTCTTGGCCGTTTTTTGATTTTTGCAGCATGAATGTTGGTGCAGCCGTGTTCTTCTTGGCCGATTAAGAGTTTCTTGGCCGTTTTGTCTTGGTGCCTTGGTCGTTTTAGGGTTTTCTTGCCCGTTTCTTGGTTTATTGCTGCATGAATCTTGGTTTCCTTGGCCGATTAGGGTTTCTTCTTGTGGCAGCCGATTTGTTTAAGAAGTAATCAGCCGTTCTTGGTTCTTGATTGTTATTTGTTGATTGGAATTCTGGTTCTTGTTCTTGGTTCTTGTTCTTGGGTGTTATTTTCGTTCTAGGGTTTTGCATGGAGCAGAAGGGTGGTAATGGATTTGTTGATCGTATCAAGCAAGGGTTTCCAGCCAATCGGGTCACCAACATTGATGGGGTTCTTCCTCGTAGGGGAATTCTGAAAACTGGTTCCTCGGGAAACCCTAATGCTACAAGTTCGTCTGTTTCGTTTGATGCAAACACAACATTCAATGTTCCTTTAAATGATGTAATCAACAAAGATGGTGGTTGTTCAGCCGTGGCTTTGAATGATAACAAGGCTCTTGGATCTGATTCGTTAACTACTCAACAAGATGGAGGTTTTTCAACCTTTGTTTCGGATGATAACATGGTTTTTGGATCTGATTCTTTAAATATTCAAAGGGATGAAGGAAAGGAGAAAAATATGGAAAATTCAAAGCCTTCGTATGTGAGTGTTGTCCAACTTGAAAACAAGACAACTAAGGTAACATTAAGAAAATTAAATGTGGAGTCAACAATGGAAGGAGTTGATGTGGTTATCCCGGTTGAATCTGTCAAGAAAGTTAACGATAGGTTTACTAATACTTTGTTTGGTTATTTTTTGGGTAACAGACTTCCTTTTCCGGTTGTTGAGTATTTTGCTAAGAAAAATTGGAACAAATATGGGCTTACGAGACTTATGATGAATGCGAAAGGGTTTTTCTTTTTCAAATTTCATACGGAAGTTGGGATGATGCAGCTGATTGACGATGGTCCTTGGATGATTAGGAATGTCCCCATTATTCTTAATATTTGGACTATTGAGTCAGATTTGGAAAAGGAGGATATACGGTCTGTTCCGGTTTGGGTCAGATTACAGAATATTCCTCTAGGTGCCTTTACTGAGGAGGGTCTAAGTTTGCTCGCTTCAAGAATTGGGGATCCGATAAGTGTTGATTCTTACACTGCCAATATGTGTAAGGAATCGTGGGGAAGAAGTAGTTTTGCTAGAGTTCAAGTTGAACTTCATGCAAATCAGGACATTAAAAGGAAGCTGGTTGTTGCTGTTCTGGATACGTGGGGGGAGTCAAACAAGATCTCGGAGATTAAGATTGAATATGATTGGGAGCCCCCCAGATGTTCCTTATGTGAAGTGTTTGGCCATTCGAACACTCAATTCCCGAAACATGTTCATCATAAAAAGTTAAATGAAGAACCAATGAAAGTCACTAATGATGATGGTTTCCAGAGGGTGAAGGGAAAGAAAAAAGTTATTACGCAAGTCAAGAAACATAATCTTGTCTATCGACCGGTAGCTAAACCTGCTGTGACACAACCTGTAAATAAACCATCCTCTAAAAGCCAAGACACTAATCATCCCGTGGGTAAACCTACAACTTCTATGGCTGTGGGGATTGAGTCAAAGGAAAAGCATTATGTCCAAACTAGTAACCGGTTTGGTAATTTGGTGGATGAACCAGAAAGTGATGAAGATGAGGATGATGTGGAGGAGCTTTTTACGGATGTGGCTAACAGTATGAAAGCGGATATTGATTCTGAGGGTGCAAGCACACCCGCTGAATTGGGTGTTTAATGGGTACTATTGCTACATGGAATATAAGAGGGTTGAACCGCCCTCTTAAACAAAAAGAGGTTCGTAAGGTAATCCAAGATAATAATATTCATGTGTGTGCTATTCTTGAGTCTCACGTACAATTAAATTCGGTTTTTGATGTTTGTAAGAAGATTTGTAACACTTGGGATTGGACTAGCAATGGTAGTGTTTGTGATAAAGGTACTCGGATTATTGTGGGGTGGAATACGGATCTGGTTGATCTAATGGTTATTGATTATTCGAACTAGGTTCTTCACGTTCAGTTAAAGTTTAAGTTGGATAATAAGGCGATGTATTGTTCTTTCGTGTATGCTGAAAATTGTTATTTGAAAAGAAGGGAGTTATGGCATAATCTTGCAGTTCATAAACAATTCACTGGTGGTAAACCTTGGGCTTTACTTGGAGACTTTAATTGTGCTCTTAATTTGGAAGACAGATTACATGGTTCTTCCAAAATATCCACTGGGATGCTTGATTTTCGTGCTTGTGTTAAGAACATTGAAGTTGAGGATATAAATGGGGTCGGGCTCCAATTCACTTGGAACAATAAACCGAGAACGGGTATGGGTCTTTTCAAAAAGCTTGATAGGGTGATGGGAAACTCTAAATTCATGGATATTTTTAATGATTCAACGGCGGTGTTCCTTCCATACCGGATTTCAGACCACTCTCCATGTTTATTGAAATTCCCCTATCTTATTAAAGGTAAGCCTAAACCGTTTAAATTCCCTAATTTCTTAATTGGTAAACCGGGTTATAATGATATTATTGCTAACGGCTGGAAAATTGAGGTGAATGGTTATTACATGTTTCGCGTGGTAAAGAAACTCCAAAACTTAAAACATCCAATCCGTTCTTTGTTGCATCGACAAGGCAATCTCCACAAGAAAGCTAATGATCTAAGAACCCTCCTTGATGATTGTCAAACCCGTCTTGACATTGACCCTACTAATTTGGAGTTGATTCGGGAGCAGAGTAGTTATCTTAAGGCTTATCATGAGGCAACTAAAGATGAGGAAGAATTCCTAAAACAAAAGGCTAAAGTCGATTGGTTAAAGCTTGGTGATTCTAACACTGCGTATTTTCACAATTCCTTGAAAATGCGAAACCATAGATGTCGTATTGATACTATAAGTGATGGTCAGGGCCAATTATATGAGGGATCGGATGTTCCTTCGGTGTTTGTTAATCATTTTATGAACATTTTTGGTTCGGATATGCAACCATTGAAAAAACCAGATAATCAGATTTTTACTACTAAGCTCTCGGCCTCTCAGGCGGAGCTGATGGTTAGACCTATATCCGATTTGGAAATCAAGGAAGCTTTTTTCTCTATTGGGAATACCAAAGCGCCGGGGCCTGATGGTTTTTCTTCGGCCTTCTTTAAAAGTTCTTGGGATATTGTTGGGAAAGATGTTTGTTTGGCGGTTCATGAATTTTTCAGAAAAGGAAGTCTCTTTAAACAGGTTAACCACACTATTATTGCCCTTATTCCCAAAGTGACCACCACTTTTACTCCTAATGATTTTCGTCCCATCTCGTGCTGCAACACTTTATATAAATGCATTACCAAGATTATCTCGGTTCGTATGATGAAGGGTTTGGAGTCGTTAATTGATATCAATCAGTCTGCGTTTGTTCCTGGGCGTAGAATTTCTGACAACATCCTTTTGACCCAAGAATTAATGCATAATTATCACACTAATAACGGACCGCCTAGATGTGCTTTTAAAGTTGATATTCAGAAAGCTTACTATACGGTCAGTTGGGACTTCATTCGTGATATTCTATATGGGTATGGTTTCCACGATAGGATGACTCATTGGATAATGGAATGCATAACCACTTCTTCTTTTTCGATATCCATAAATGGGAACTTACACGGGTTCTTTAGTGGTAAAAGAGGTCTAAGACAGGGTGATCCGATGTCTCCTTATATTTTCACGCTGGTTATGCAAGTCCTCACTTTAATTCTGCATCGGAAGGTTCGTATTGAACGCTCGTTTCGTTTTCATCGTCATTGTGAAAAATTAAATATTATCAATATTTGCTTTGCGGATGATTTGTTCCTGTTTGCTCGAGGCGATGTGGATTCTGCTAAAACTATTATGGGGGCTCTGAATGATTTCAAAGATATGTCCGGGCTTACTCCTAGTGTCCCGAAAAGTACCGCGTTTTTCTGTAATGTTTCGGATCGAGTTAAAAGTGGGATTTTGAATTTTATGCCCTTCGTTGAAGGTAGGCTCCCTGTTAAATACTTGGGAGTTCCTCTTATTTCTACGAGGCTAAATTACCGTGATTGTAAGAGGTTGCTGGATCGTATGGATAATCGGATTGGAGATTGGAAGAATAAAACTTTATCTTTTGCGGGTAAACTTCAGCTGGTCATGTCTGTTCTGTCGTCCTTATATATTTACTGGTCTGCTGTTTTCTCTCTTCCTTCTAGACTTATTGCTGATCTTGAAAAACGGATTAAAAATTCCCTTTGGGACTTTGGACACAAAAAGGGAAAGCATAAAGTTTCTTGGGATGTTGTTTGTCAGCCGAAAAGTGAAGGTGGTTTGGGTATCCGGCGTATCCGGGATGTCAATAACTCTCTTCTGGTTTATCATGTTTGGAGTTTAATCAATGATCGTAATTCGTTGTGGGTTAAATGGATGCATGTGTATAAAATGAAGGGGCGAAATTTTTGGAGCTTGCAGATTCCAAACTCTTGTACTTGGGGGTGGAGGAAAATTCTTCAGTTTCGTCCCCGTATTAGACATTTTATATGGCATGAAATCGGTAATGGGAGATCTACTTCAGTTTGGTATGATAAATGGGATGATTTATGTCCTTATATTAACCCGAGAGCTATACATGGGGCTGGTTTGACTTTAAAAACCTGTGTCAGTGATGTTGTTCATCATAATAACTGGGGCTGGCCGCTTGATTGGATTTCGAGATTCCCAATTCTTTCGAACTTAAAGGGGGTGAGTATTTATCCGGAAAAGAGGGACAAGATCGTGGTAAGGGATGAGAATGGGACTTCAATGAATTTCTCGGCTTCAGGAATATGGCAACTTCTTCGAATCCCGGCTGATAAGGTTTCTTGGATGCATGTTGTTTGGTTCTCTCAATGTGTACCAAAACACTCCTTTATGTTGTGGATTGTGCTTCATGATAGATTGAGCACGCAGAATCGTATAATGGGGTGGAATATTGGTGGGTATCCAAATCATAACCTGTATTGCTGCCTTTTATGTAATGGAGAGCCGGATTCTCGTAATTATCTCTTCTTTGAGTGTAAGTTCTCTTCTGAGGTTTGGAGTATTGTCAAATTGAAAGGTAAGTTTCAGGGGTGCATGAATGGTTGGGCGAATATTCTTCAATATGTGTCTCAATTTGGAATGTCCCAACTCTATTGATAATGTTATTAATCGGCTGTTACTTGGGGCATCGGTTTACGTAATTTGGAAGGAACGAAATAACCGGCTTTTCAGGAACTCTTTGAAGACTCCAAAGATTGTTGCTGATGAAATCATTAAGGGTACTCGCCTAAAGCTTATGACTCTAAAGTTCAAGAATTCTGATCGGGTCAATCGGGTTCTCGATGATTGGCACTTTCCGAGGGGAGTTTCACACCAAATTGATAATAATGGTTGATCTGTTTTTGTTATGTTTGTTTCTTTGGTTCTTGTGTAGGCTTTAGCAGTGTTTACCTTTGTTTGGTGGTTTTGGTTTTGTTTACTCTTGTATGGCATGTCATACATGAGAACTAATATGGCACTTTGGCATATTACTTGTTCTTTGTTGGTTGTGTGGAATGAATTTAACCGGGTAAAACCCTTTACCCAAAAAAAGGTTAACTTCGCTTACCCTTAACTTCGCCTCTTAACAACTTCGCCCAAGCACAACTTCGCTTAGTATTAAACTTACAAAACAGGCCATTATACATTAGAACAAAGTTCAACTTTCTTTTAAAATTCTCCGTTAAACATTTAAACTTTACGATCAAAGAACCAAGTAACCAAGTTTTAAACCATAAATCAAAATACGCAACTTTAATTAATAATTTTTTTTTGGTAAATAAATAAACGGGATCAAATTTCAGTCTAGACGGGTACCAGCATGTTTTAGAAAAGATCCGAACAGGAATCATACTGATTAAGGGGCTGTCACATAGATCCATGTTCAGCGGTATTATGACATAAAGAAACAGGTTGTAAGCAGGTATACAACTTAGTATGGTTTTCATCGCTTCTGTGATACGGATTAGGTTCAATTAAGCTCAAAATTTAGATGGACATCACCTCAGAGATTGTGATGCCTCCTATCTATTCTCAAAGCATATTCGGCTTTCCCCACGTCACCCCGAGTTGACCTCGACCCGTGGTGTCTGATTAAACAGTAAGTACAACATAATAGGCTTCAGAAGGCTTAACATCATCATTTTTTTTTGTTATAAAGATTAACACTGCTTCAGAGAGTAGACGACTGCAAGTCCCGAATCTGGATCACTGTAGGAACTTGACCCACTATCTTCTCAGAAATCAGAACACTCACGGGCTCATGTATGACTGGGTAATCGCTTTTCTGCCTATCATTCGGAAAGATGTATATGGAGACATACACAACTCTGAATGAGTCTTCCCTTTAAATCGAGAAGATTTAGTTAGTATCACTTCTACTTTTACGCACCATAAAAAGCTACCATAACATACAATGACTGTTCTAGAGTCTTTTAGGCCTAATAACTTCACTAGTTAAGCACACAGAATTAGTGTGTGTATCACTTTCCAAGGTTGGATCAATTTTCTTAGAAACATTGTATTGAAACTTCTTACGAAGTTATAGACTTGAAAAATTATATCATCTCCCCAAAAAAAATTTAAATTCTATCGCCCCGATCAAGTCAAAGTTATCAGGTAAATGGCTATCCTGAAGATCCAATGGATCAGCTGGACCGACCACATACGAATATGCGTCCTTTTAACTAAGTATGAACGACTACTTTTCAGCGAAAGAATAAAAATACACCATAAACCGCCCCGGTCACTTTCAGTCATCTGGTTAATGGCTATCCTCATAATCTACTTGTAGAAGTAAGGACCAAACATATCCGAAGATGTGTCCTTCAGACTGAAGCAACCGACATAATTCTAAGCGATAGTGATGGTTTTTTTTTTTTTTTTTTACTCAGTAGAAACGAGAAACACGGTTACTCGGGATTGATCATCCCATTATACTCAACAAGATTATGAAAACGAGTTCGGTCAAACGCTTTAGTAAAAAGATCGGCGAAATTATCTAACGAATCAACCTTTTCTAGCACAATTAATTTCTTCTCAGCACAATCCCGTATAAAATGATGACGAATGTCAATGTGTTTGGTTTTGCTGTGTTTGACGGGATTGTTAGTTACTGAGATTGCAACAGTATTATCAATGCAAATAGGAGTTTGAGTGAAATTCAGACCGTAATCGCGCAATTGTTGTTGTATCCAAAGAACCTGGGAGCAGCAGTTCGATGCTGCCATGTACTCTGCTTCGCAGGTGGAAATGGCTACAGAGGTCTGCTTCTTGCACTGCCACAAAACCAATCTTCCTCCCAGAAACTGACATCCACCGGTTGTCGACTTCCTGTTCTGATTGCAACCTCCATAGTCAGAATCTGTGTAAGCGACCAAATCCAAGTCTCCCCCTTTCGTGTACCACAATCCCAGCTTAGGCTTGCCTTTGAGATACCGCAGTATTCTCTTCACTCCCTTCATGTGAGATTCCTTTGGGCTAGCCTGAAATCGAGCACAGAGACAGACTGCAAACATAATATCAGGTCTAGACGCAGTTAAATACATTAAAGAACCTATGATTGCTCGATATTTGGTGGGGTCCACGTCTTCATCACTGTCAGAATCTGCACCCAGTTTGTGATTGACGCAAACTGGAGTATCAAATGGAGTGTTGTCCTCCATCTTGAAGCGTCTGAGAACGTTTTGGACATATTTAGTTTGATTGATGAACATCCCATCTTTCTTCTGATCAACCTGCAATCCTAAAAAGAAAGTTAATTCACCCATTGCACTCATTTCAAACCTCTTTTTCATGACTTCTTCAAACTCCTGACACATGACGACTTTTGATGCAGCAAATATGATGTCGTCCACGTAGACTTGAACTAGTAGAAAATCTCGCCCTTTTCTCTTGAAAAACAGCGCGCTGTCGATCTTTCCTCTTTCGAACCCATTTTCAAGTAGATAATCAGACAAGGTTGAGTACCAGGCACGAGGGGCCTGATGTAGACCATATAGCGCTTTACTCAGCTTGTACACATGATCAGGAAAATCAGGGTCAGGGAAACCCGGAGGCTGTTCAACGTACACTACCTCATCGACTTTACCATTCAGAAAGGCACTTTTTACATCTAACTGGAACACCTTCATCTGATTGTGTGCAGCAAATGCCAAAAATAGTCGGATTGCCTCCAATCTTGCCACAGGAGCAAACACTTCATTGTAGTTGATTCCTTCTTGCTGATTAAACCCTTTTACTACCAGCCTCGCCTTGTTCCTTATGATTATCCCTTTCTCATCTCTCTTACACTTAAAGACCCACTTTGTTCCAATAGCATGTACATCTTTTGGTTTTGCAACTAATTTCCATACTTCCATCTTCTCGAACTGAGCTAACTCTTCTTGCATGGCTTCGACCCACGAGTTATCCTTGAGAGCCATTTGATAGTTCTTTGGTTCAATCTGGCTGATGAAGCAGGTGTACAAGCACTCATTAATGATACCCGTTTCCTTAATGCTTGCGTAAACACAGGTGTGCTCATTCAAGCTTCGTCTTGTTTGTACACCATCAGACAGATCACCTATCACGTTCTCCAAAGGATGATTTTTGTGAACTCCAGTAGTCGGAACCGTACTGACTTCCAGATTGTTTTCCAAGTTCGAAGAGAGTTCATCAATGGGTGATTGATGTTGAGAGTGAAAAGGATTGTAGAATTCTTCCTCAGTAGAGGCAGCAGGAATATCAGCGGTTCTTGACGAGGAAGGATGACACTCATCGTATCGCGGACGTTGCACAATATTTTCTTCCTCAGAATCTGTGAAGCAATTTTCTCATCAACTTCTGCAAAATCCAAGTAAGGCATATTAAAGGATTTGAACAGTTTATCATAGTCAAAAGCTTCAGCGGGTCCCGTGCTAGGCTTTGGTGGTTTGTAACTCATGATGTCGGTGTTACATACCACTTCAACCTTGCTGTTCGATAAATTAAAGACTCTTCTGTTGGGTGTCCCAACAACATATCCGACTAAAATACCTTCGTCGGCTTTCTCACCAAATTTAGAATTTGTCTTTAATATTGTACATGGGGACCCGAATGGTTCGAGACCATTCACGTTTGGCTTTCGACCATGCATAAGTTCATAACAAGTTTTATTCAATCTTTTAACAGTTAAAACACGATTAAGGATATAACAGGCTGTGGCAACAGCTTCAGCCCAAAACACCACGGGAAGTTTAGCATCAGCCAGCATAGTTCTGGCTCCTTCAATTAGCGTTCTATTCTTCCTCTGAGCCATCCCATTTTGTTGCAGAGTGTACGGGGCGCTGTACTGATGGTCTATCCCTTTTTGTAAGCAGAACATCTCCATCTGGTAGTTCTTGAACTCTGTCCCATTATCACTCCTGATGTACTTAACCTTTCTCCAACAATGTTTTCAACCTTGGTAATCAAGTTAATCACCAACTGAACGGTCTCATCTTTTGCCTTCAGAAAATATACCCAAGAGTATCGAGAGTAATCATCGGTTACTACCAAGCAGTATGAAGTTCCACCTAGACTCTTTACATTCACGGGACCAAAGAGATCCATGTGAAGCAGGTCTAGTGTACTAACGATTGAGTTAACCTTCTTGGAGTGATGAGGTTTCTTGTGTTGCTTTCCCTTCTTGCACGACAAGCATTGATCTTCAAAGTTAAAATTCTTCAAGGGAACACCCAGCACCAGGCCATTCTTGACAATGTAATTCATTTTGCGAAGATGTATATGCCCCATTCTTCGATGCCATAATTCTGACTCAGATTCAGTTGCCTTGGACAGAAGACATGACTCTTCTGTTGCCATCTCAGTTGACCTCATATCCATTACATAAGTGTTCTTTTGTCTTGGAGCTTTCATCACCACCCATGCCTCTGGTATCTTGAAACCCGGATACAGAACTATTGCTTCATCTTTAGTAAAGTGCACTGTGTACTCTTTGTCACAAATCTGAGACACACTCAACAAATTATGCTTCAAATCCTCAACAAAATTCACCTTCTCTAACTTCATTTTACCATTTGTCACGGTTCCAATACCAGTAATTCTACCACCACTCTCTCCAGCAAAACTTACCCTACCTCCTTGAACAGGTTTCCATTCGTGTACCAAATTCTTGTTACCTGTCATGTGCCGGGAACAGCCACTATCCACAACCCACAGATTGTTTACAGTCCTGTTCAACTGTTCCTGCATAGTTAAAGAAAAGATTAAAATCTGGGGACCCAAGACCTATTGGTCTTGGGTCGATTAAATCTGTTAAACGGCATCCCATACTTTGGTTGTCCAAAGTTAGTTTGAGAATGATTTCTGTAAGTCCTAAAAGGAAACCTTCTTGAGGATTGACTATGAGGCCTTCCAAACCTTAGTGAATTAACCGAATTATGATGGTAGGTTTGGTTGTTAACTGGGAAAAACTGAGATTGATATCTTTGAAATCTTGGTTTAGTCCAATGTCTGAACTTTGGTGAGTTAGTATTCTTACCATTATAGTAATTACTATTCGTTTTATTCTCAGTTTTCGGAGGCCTCATACCTCTGAATCTCTGATTAAGAGGACAATCAGCAATCAGGTGTCCTATTTGATTGCATCTGAAACAACTCCTGTGTTCAACTTTCGTCTCAACCGTTGTTTCAGATGTTGAGGTTGCATTACTATTCGTTTGTCTAACATATGGTGGGACAAATGGGTTTAGGGGAGAGTTCTTTTCAGTTGGCTTATATTCCTCCCCACGTTTTAGTAACACTACCTCTTCTTTTATCTCACTAGATTCGGATGTCTTGTCCGAATTTGATGAGACAGAGCTAGGAACAGAAATCTTAACATTCGAAACAGGCTTACTCGTTTCGTTTTTACTCACTTCAGGTTCTTTAATCGAAACTTTGATAGGAACTGTCTGAATAATCTCAACATCAACAGATTTCTGATTACTAGGACGTACGTATAGTTATGGTTATATGGTGGCGGAACTTCAGAAAATCTAATCCCCCCTTTGTTAACTGTGGAACGTTGAACACTTACGATGTGATCAAGCATTGCTGAGGAATTTCTAAACTGTTCAATTTTTCTGTTTAATTCCACCACTTTTACCTGGTAATCAGCTATCTGTTTATCCCTTTCAGCAATTAGTTTGGTTTTTTCCTCTAACACTTCATAACTAAGATCAATTACTTGTATTTTATCAGCTAGACTGGCTTTCAGACTTCTGATATCTTTATCACTAGCTTTTATTTTTACCGAGTAACTGTTTTCTCTAGTTTTAGTGTAATGATGATCTTCCTTTAACGTTTTAAATTGAGCGTCCAAACTAACAAACTGATCAGTTACTGTTTTCAATTGTTCAGACAGATTTTCACATTGCATACAATGAGGTTCAGAACTTACCTCAGAGAGCTGATCGTTCACTTATGCCATATAAGCTTGATTTTCTCCCATCTCTTTCTCACTTCCTGCAGTTTCGATGTTCACCAAATTTGCCTGTTCGAAGACTTCCTCAACCTGTAGATTCCAGTTGTACCCACCATTGTGTCTAGATACCATAGCCCTATTCTCACTACCTCCCCCATTCTATTGTGCCGGCCTGTTCTGACTACGTTTGACTCTTTCATTTGTACAATCCTTAGCAAAGTGACCATTCTGTTGACAGTTATAACATCGAACCTTTGACTTATCAAAACCTGGTCTTTCGCCAATGAACTTTCTACCTGTTTTCTTCATGAATCTTTTAACCCGTCTTACTATCATAGCCATCTGCCACTGCAGGTCCATCTCTTCTAGATCATCAGCATCAATTTGATCATAGTCTTCATCCAAAGTTGCGGGATCGACTATTTTACCTTTGACGTAATTCTCATAAGATGCAATGAAAGATGCATAGAGAGCAAATTGCTGTTCAGCTGATTTAACACTCATGGGCATCTGTGAGTAGTTGTTGGTTGGAACATTTGATGAAAAGTTACCAGTTGTGGCTTGAGGTTTTGAAGAATTACTTCCTGCAGCTACGAAACATACATCACCATCCATGTTGAGAGTCACATGACCATCCTGAGTTGAATTTGAGTTTGAGTCTCCCTTTGAGTAATAAGCAGAGGATTCTGACTTTGAACTTGAACTTGAAGTAACTTTCGCACCATACATTCCCGGATCCTGAACCTGATCAGTTGGTGTCTCTTTCCGAACCATGTTAAGTTCAAAAGTTCGTAATTTATTGACTGCTATTTCCAAATCAATATTGGCAAACTCTTTATCTTCTCTCATCAAAACCGTGTACATTTCCCATTTCGGTGGAAGAGCATCAAGTAGTTTTTCTACAATCACTTCTTCTTTATAGTCAATTGAGTGATTTCTAAGTTCGGTCATCAGATGATAATATCTTGTGATGATATCATCAAGTGATTCATTTTTCAAATATTTGAACACCGAGAATTGGGTTTTTAGTAGCTTAATTTTGGATGCACGTATCCCCACATTACCTTCATATCGATTTTCTAGCGCTTCCCATAGCTCTCTAGCGGTTTTGTATTTCCTGAAGGTGTGAAGAATTTATTGTGGAAGAGCCATGGTGATCGCCGCATGAGCTTTACTCTCTGCCTCATACATTTTCCTCTCCTCCTCATCCATCTTACTGTACTTCTTTATTTGATCACGACCTTCAAACAAGAATGTTGGTGGAATATATTCGTCTTGTATGCACACCCACATCTTAGCATCTTGATATTTAACATACTGTTCAAACCGATCTTTCCAAGCAACGAAATCGGTACCCTTAAGCATTTTCGGAGCCTTAGTTGCTGAACCGGCCTCAACTTCCATTTTCACCAGTTCTGTAATGTTTATCGAAGTCATCGCTGAAAGAAACACGACTTGAAAACACACACAAATTTTTTTTTTAATTTGAACAGTAACCAGTAGGCGAAGTTATGCTTAACTTCTATTAAGCTTAACTTCGCTTGATTCCTTAACTTCGCTGAAACTCTTAACTTCGCTTGATGACAACTTCGCCTGAGATCAACTTCGCTTGGTTGATAACTTCGCTTAAACTTATAACTTCGCCCAAACCCTACGAACAGTGACGGCAACTTCGCCTGATGAACACAAGGTATTTGCAGTTTTTAATTTGACGTATTGCGAGGTATGCGAAGGTGTAATGGGTTATATTTGATAGTGGGAGATGGGTAGGACACAAAAACTCGGTATTTCAACGTAAACTCGTCCCGCGAATAGTAGAACGTAACGATTTCTACACTCGTGTGATAATCCCGAACCACACAATCACGAGCAAATGCTCTTATACCAATTGTAGGTTCCCAGTCGGATCTACACGGAAGTATCTCGTACTACGTAGGTGCGGAATCCCTACGTAAGACGATACAAGCGTAGGATGTAAACTATGTTAATACCGAACACGAACACACGTTACAATACCCAAAAGACACGTTGTATTGCAACCTTTCAACACGTGATGTTCAATCACAATTACACGTTCTGGAAAGCTATCTTTAAAACAAGCCGTAGCCAAGGCTTATAAAGCCTTCGACAACTTCGCCTAACAGACTAGGCGAAGTTGTCAATAACTTCGCTTGTCCACAAGTTCGCTTATATTAGGCGAACTTGTGAGACAACCTATACAAATCAAAACAAAACCAACTAACACGATTACAGACACTAGATACTAAACTACTGACATAATGCACCAACAGACTCCCCCTTGGCAGTAGCTTCATATCTCTATCTTCAATCACTTGTCATGTAATCCCAAAAATCTCGAGTCACTCGTCTTCAAGCATGAACGCCTTCTCTGACACAAACGGAAACTACTCTCTGATATTTCTTGGCTTCATCTTTCCATGCAGGAATATAGAATATCTTTTTCTCGTCTAGCACCAGCAAGTCAGCTTGAGACAAATTTACCAAGTGCATAGGATCATACACTCTCAGCACCTCTTTTTCATCTTCATCCTCCATAACCGCTTCATCTGTTTGACTATCGACATACATTTCAGATTCTTTAAGACATCCTTGGGCATTTGTTTTCATCGGCACTTCTTTTAAACACCGGATAGGCTTATACTTCATTACCATCCAAGGTTTGCCATCAGCTCTCCTTCCTCTGTCTTTATCTTCAACAAGCTTCCCTTTCTGCGGCTTTAACAACTCGAACTTTTTCTCTTTTATACTTTCTTTCCACACGATCTTCCCAATAATCCTAGCCATATTATCATCACTCCTGTTTATCAACCCCAACTTGGCCAAATCCTTCACCTCACACTCAGGCAAGGTATTCAACGATCTCAACTGAAGTACTGAATCCCATCGTAACGTTTAATCACAAATAGCCTCAACTGCTCATCATATAACCAGCATATAATCCCCTTCTTCGATTCAGCATACCATTTGATATTATAACTCTTTTTAAACATGGTTGGAACCCGCCGGCTTCTTTGTCCTCACAAACCATTGAGCATAGCCTTCTTTCCATCTAGGCTGCTCTTCCCATTCAGATTCATCACTTCCCATATCTTGACCCACATTTGTCTTATCAACTTCTGGAATTTCATGCTCAACATTTTCCTCCACAATCTCTCCCTCTTCAATCTCACTATCAATCACAATGTCAGCTCCTATTTTTTCAATTTCTTCAACCGGTAACACATCGTCGTCACCTACAATATCATCATCCAACATCTCCTCATCATCCACTACCACCACATCATCACCCCACCTGTTGCACCAGCTGACTCCCCCTGAGATGTGGAAGTCCCAAGATTTTGTTCAGTTCTTGGCAACTCACCACCTGCACCTTTCGATGCATTGGGATCATCGTCTCTATCATTACTCTTCTTCGTCCTCAACTCATCGCCCTTGCAGCTCGTCTCCCCCTGAGATGCTAAGAACTGTTTTAAAACATAGTCGAACGGAACGATTTCTACACTCGTGTGATAATCCCGAACCACACAATCATGAGCAAATGCTCTGATACCAATTGTAGGTTCCCAGCCGGATCTACACGGAAGTATCTCGTACTACGTAGGTGCGGAATCACTACGTAAGACGATACGAGCGTAGGATGTAAACTATGTTAATACCGAACACGAACACACGTTACAATACCCAAAAGACACGTTGTATTGCAACCTTTCAACACGTGATGTTCAATCACAATTACACGTTCTGGAAATCTTTCCTTAAAACAAGCCGTATCCAAGGCTTATAAAGCCTTCGACAACTTCACCTAACAGACTAGGCGAAGTTGTCAATAACTTCGCTTGTCCACAAGTTCGCTTATATTAGGCGAACTTGTGAGACAACCTATACAAATCAAAACAAAACCAACTAACACGATTGCAGACACTAGATACTGAACTACTGATATAATGCACCAACAATAGTCAAACAATATTAATGTAAACATTATTGGCAATCAATTTGATGAATAAAAAATATATATGAATGCTTAAAATAAACGGTTGCATTGAAATCTGAAAGTTACCATGTTTATGAATACGACAAGATTATATACTAATAATGATAATAAATATATATTTTAAATCAGGAAGTATGTTTAACTAAGTAACGTTAGATCTATTGACATGTTATGTACATATAAGATAACAAAATCATTGACATGTTATTGAGATGTTATATACATTTGAAAGTCAATATGTTTATGAATACATCAACGTTATATACGTATACACTAAAAAAATTATTGTTAATGTTATATTGTTTTAATTTTATACGATGTAAATAAATAAAAGAAAATATGGAGTGTAACAAAATTAATGTTAACATAAGTGTATTATTATCTGAATTTCGAAAAATAAATAAAACATACCTTAAACCTGGTTTAGTTAATAAAAAGTATTTGTATTAAATAAAACATACTTAACTGATTTGGGTTATTAGGATCAAATACTTTCCGTATAATGAATGGATAATAATAGATTAGAATTAATAGAAACTAGGGTATATACCCGCGTGACACGCGGGTGAAATAACTTGTCACTAAACATAATCAACTTAAACAAACATAATATTTCTTTAACTATTAAAACTTGATGAATTTACCTTGTCACTTAACACATCACAATACCAACCAAAAAGTAATAGATTTATGTTGTCTTAATATTAAAACTTCCAAATTACAGGAAGTTAATTTGAACATAACAAACATAATAAATTTAAACAACAAATTCAAGTAACACAATACTTCTTCAAACTTTCGGACCAAAACGTTAACCATTTACATTTTCTAGATCTTAAAAGTTAAAAGTTACAATAAGTTAATGTACATCGAACAACCAAAAAACATCAACAAAAGACATAAACATGTACTTTCATATTAAACCACCACCAACTTCTTCAAACATTCTACCAAAAGAAACTCATTTTGTTTCACCACCTGAAAATATAATAACACAATAGCATCCAAATTAAATATACCATAATAACATATTTAATAATGAGTAACATTTGAACATTAATAAAGTTGTTTTTGTTAAATTTTTGTTTTAATTAAAACAAAATAACATACAACAACAAACAAAGTAAAATGACAACATAAAATATCTTTCTAACTTAAACCATTAAATCAAAAAGATATATCAATAAAAACCTTTTTTGGCCGTCATTTTATACCTAACAAATTTGATACTCTTCTAAAACAACCTGTTTTGAAATATTTTCAAAATAGTTAAAAATATAAAAAAAATTGGAATTACTTAACTTTAAAAAATTATGAAATTTTTTTTGATTTTTGATCAATCTTGCAACAAACTTTTAAATCACTGACATTAATATTTTGTTAAACTTGGAAAACTTGAAAACGTTTTACAGTAAATGAATTTTCAAATAACTTTGGAAAGATTAAAAAAATTTATGTTGACTTTGAAAATAATTAAAGGTAAAAGAACATGATGTAAAATCAATGAAAACAAAAATATAAACATATAGGAAATAAATTATCAAATATTTTTAATATTCTTTGAAAACATTATAAAGAATTAGACTATCAAATTGTTTGGATGTTATAATTAGAAGATTTATATTATATTTAAAAAGCTTTTTAGTTAAAATGGATAAAATATAATACGTGTTTATTATATATATTATTGAGAAATTTAGTGACATTAATATTTTGTGAACACAAATTCAAAAAAAAAATTTGAACATACATAACCAAATTTAAAACGGTGAATATAAAGAGAAATTTATGTTTCGGGTGTGGAATCTCATAATCAATTGAATCTACTATAAATAATAACAATAAGAAATTAAATGTGATTAATTTAATTTTTGAAATAGAAAGTGACATTAATATTTTATGAAAAGTTGTCATGTTTAATAATATTCACTAAATCATATGTGCCAAATAATATTTATAAATGATGATAAAACGGTTATTTAATTTATGATATATAAAGTATTGATTATTAGAAATTATGTCAATTTGAATATTGTGTTCTAAAATAACGCGGTTATTATTTTAGTATTAGTTAATAATTAATATTCACGTAAATTAAAGTAAGATTACATTACCATTATGGTAAGTATTTTTAGTTTGACAATCAGTTTTTTGAATATTAAAATGATAACTTATTCTAGTTAATGCCAAATCACAAAAATTAAAATCAAATCGGTTTTAATTTTACTAATATGACTAATTAATTTAGAAATATTTACAAAAATGAAAATTAAATCGGTTAATTTAAAAACTTCAAAAAGTTATGGAAAGATTTTGAAATGAGTTTAAAATTATGGAGAGTATTAAAACCTTTAAAAATTTGTTGAAAGATTGATCAATTTCCGAATTTAAAAGGAGTTTACATGTGTTAATTAAAAAGGAGTTTAAATTTTGAAGTTTTAAGTTTGAATTTGGTCTTCTATGTAAAGATAGAAATAATTTGAAATATCTTGATTTATGGGAATAATAATATTAATAAATTATGAAAAGTTGTCATGTTTAATAATATTTACTAAATGATATGTG
Organism: Bidens hawaiensis; assembly: GCF_021521415.1. Taxonomy (NCBI): domain Eukaryota; kingdom Viridiplantae; phylum Streptophyta; class Magnoliopsida; order Asterales; family Asteraceae; genus Bidens; species Bidens hawaiensis. The sequence goes on from NW_027492895.1 coordinate 230,580, forward strand.
ACGAATAATATTTATAAATGATGATAAAATGGTTATTTATTTTATGATATATTAAGTATTGATTATTAGAAATTATGTCAATTTGAATATTGTGTTCTAAAATAACACGGTTATTATTTTAGTATTAATAAATAATTAATATTCACGTAAATTAAAGTAAGATTACATTACAATTATGGCAAATATTTTAGTTTGACAATCAGTTTTTTGAATATTAAAATGATAACTTATTCTAGTTAATGCCAAATCACAAAAATTAAAATCAAATATGTTCTAATTTTACTAATATGACTAATTAATTTAGAAATAACTACAAATATGAAAATCAAATCGGTTACTTTGAAAATCTAAAAAAATTATGGAAAGATTTTGAAATGAGTTTAAAATTATGGAGAGTATTAAACCTTTAAAAATTTGTTGTAAGATTGGTCAATTTTAGAATTTAAAAAAACTTTAAATATCTTGTAATTAAAATCATGAAAACTTTGTAACTTATTTATTGGGTTTTCCATATATAACGTAATTGATTATATATAGAAAATATAATGTATCTTACAATATGATAACATAATAATGTTTTAAGTCAAATATATTGAAATATAAAAATGGTAAGGTGTAAATTTTATTATTTCTGTCAAAATAAGATGTAACAACTAATTAGAAAAGGTAATGAATTAATAATAACAAAATTACTAAAACTATAATAATTATTATAAATTATAGAGATTATCATTAATAAATAGATAAATATAATATACAAAAATAAAATTTTCTTTAATACATCGGTTCTGATTAAAATATATTAAATGGACAAAACCAACAACTATATATGATTGACTATATAAAAAACAAATAAATTACATGAATTGTGAAAAATACATAAATACATGAATAATAACAAAAATATACATCAATATTAAACAAATAATAAGATATCTTATCAATAAATCTTCAACCCATGAAATTAGCTATATCAAGTTGGGAACATGACCTGAAATGAGAAAATTAAATATTAATATTCGTTTTATAAATAATAAATTTTAATCGTGGTAACGTTACATGTTATCAAATATTTACCCAGTAATTCATAAAATTCAAATTTAATTTAAATTTGGAAATTTATAAATTTTAAATTACATCGTTTTAGAAATAATAAATTTTACTGATGGTAATTTTAGACATTATGAATGTTTGTTTAATCAACTATTTAAAAAGTTCAACTTAAAGTTAAAATCAACTTTAATGTTTGACCAGGCAATTTAAAAATGTTTGACCAATTTAGACGTTTGACCAGCAATTAAATAAAAAAATCAACTCTAATTTGAATTTGGAAATTTAAACTTTTTAAATTAAATAGTTTTAGAAAATAATAGATTGTAATGATGATAAGTTTAGACGTTATGGAATATTGACCAACCGTTTAAAAATTTCAACTTTAACTTAAATTTGGAATTTAAAATTCAAAATTGTAATCGTTTTAGAAATAAAAAAAATTAGTCGCGGTAATGCTACATATTATGGAATGTTAAACCACTAATTTACAATACATTATTGGCCTAACCGGAAAAAGAATAATGATAATGTCCATGGATGATACTTTTTATTTAGACCCTAGAAGAACAACATGTGAAAGAAAAAACAGGAAAAATATAAAACTTCAAATAAATATAAAACAACCATTGTTATAGGTATAACACATGAACGGAAAAACGTATAAATATTAGCTTCATCGCCGTTTTTGATTTAGAACCTAAACTGATTTTAAAAAAATCAGTAAAGAATAAAAACAAAGATAAAAAGGTTAGATCTACAATAACCGGAAGAAAATATGATGTTGCCGGAAAAAGATATAACATTTCCGGAAAATCATATAACATTGTTGGCCATTAGAGTATAATATATAACCTTACCGGAATATAGAAGATGGTGGATTGTGGAGTTAGTAAGCCGAGAGATATAGGGAGAGAGAGATAGAGATTAAATACAAACAAAAACGGAAAACAAAATCTTACCGGAAAACCGTAATAACTTCAAAATATCAATTCAATCTTGGATTTTGATATACAACTTAAAGAGATTATTACAAAATCATATAACACTTAAAATAAATATAAAACCATATCGGAAAACTTTACCGGAAAAAGATATTACCTTGCCGGAAAATCAAATAACATTGTTGGCCATTAGAGTATAATATATAACCTTACAGGAAAACGATTAATCCCGATCTACATTACCGGATTATAGAAGATGGTGGATAGTGGAGTTAGTAAGGAGAGAGAGAGAGAGAGAGAGAGAGAGAGATTAAAATGATTTTGGTGGAAAATATTAAGATTTAAATAAGTTTTTTGATGTTTGGTCAACATGAAACATGGCAGAATATTAGAGTACCTGAGAATGGAAACATGGTGACTGGATTGCACATGTGAACAGCCTAGATGAATGTCATGTGTCCACATTGTATTGCTTTAATAGATTAGTAAGATGGATACAAATTTAATACAAATGGTTGTCTAGTATTTATTTTATTTTAGAATTATTTTATTGAGATGAAAAATAGAGAAGTGGTAGATATAAATGAAAAGATGAAAAATAGACCCATAAAAAGAGGCCATGTTGACACAAATTCTATTGTTTTAATAGTATAGATAGATAGGAGTGATAATAATAATCATATATTTGACTTAAAGTCCTTTTGAAGATCATCAACTTGGTTAACTACTTGTTTATTAACTAATTTAAAATAATTTGAGGATTTGAAATTATAAGTATAAGGTGTTCATAAAATATGTATATATATACATATATATATATATATGTATAGGATAAATCATGGGAGAAGTAATTTTACAGGGAGAAGTGCGAGAAATAGATCTTAACCATTGATCTAGAGTAATCAACGGTGGAAAACAAAAAAATTGCACTTTTGTAATTTTGGTACATTTTGACCTCCTTATTTATAATAAAAAATGGTAGAATTGTAAGGCCTAAAATATGAAACATATAATTTATGAGATTCCTCATTTTTTATGCCTTAAACAACAATCATGCAACCGTTGAAATTCAATTAGCTTTATTTTTCTTTTTCCTTTTCCTTTTATTTAGTGTAGGTTTTGAAAATATTTACTTGTGTTCAGTTTATAATGTGTAGGAGTTGCAAAGTTACCAAAATGTTATGTTTTCCTATGTAAGTAATATGCATATACTTCTTATTTAAAGTGTAAGTTATTATATTATAAAAACGTACGTGGAGTTTTTGTGTATGGATTTCTTTTATTGTGTGTAAGGATTTTACAATGTAGGTTATGCTTTGTGTCGTATGTCGTGAACGAATTTTCTTCTTGTAAATTGTGTATGCTATGTTTAATGTGTTAGGAATACATTACATAAATGATCCTACACACAATAAAATTTATATATACACAAATTTATAATACTACCTACACAATATATATATATATATATATATATATATATATATGAACCTACACGTTAAAATTTTACATATAAATGATTCGAAATACCACCGACACAGATCTCCATATATATATATGTATATATATATTTAGGGAAAGGATATTTTGAGAACTTGATGAGTTTTAAGAACTTTAAAAACTTAATTTTAGACCACACATTTAATTAAATGCTATGAAATATGTTGCTGGGATTAAATTTGATTAAAAAATGAATTAGGAGAGAGAATAAATATTCTTGATGATTGCACAAGTTTAAATGTTAGTTACACATGTGTAAAAAGTCGATTCGGTGTGTAAAAAAATGCTGTAATTTTTTTTACTTACACTTACGTATTACACATATTTAAAAAAAATTCAAAAAAAAATTGTTACGTTGAGTTCTTTCGAGTTCTTAAAACTTAAAGCGGTTCTCAAAAGAAATCAATATATAGGTTTATATTCAAGAGAAAAATCAAGTTATTGCGAGAAGTGTGAGAAGTCAATCCAACCAATCACAAATTTTCTTTTTTTCTTCTTTAATTTATATATAAGGGTAAAATGGACCACTTGTCCAATTACTTATAGAAAATTTCTTCGGTGCTTAAAAGTTCAAACTTGACCACTTGTCCAAACTAGAAATAATATACCAAATCCCAAAAATATGTTCAAACAAAATTACAAAACATCAAGTTTCATGCATGCTATTGTAACTAAAACATTATCTCATAAACAGGTTAAAACCAATCAACACGTCAGTCCCATAAACTAAACCTTCATCAATAAAGCGGTCATTTTGAACTGAGAACATTCAAAATATTTGATATTTTTGTGTTTATATCTGAAAGCATAAATTTAGTCGCATATATATTGTTTTTCCTTTTCAATAATTGTTGCTCCTGCTAAGTTGAGTCTTCTACAATACTACAATGTCAATCCCTACATAGGGCATCATACACAACCAACAGATCATCAGCGGGCATATACAAACTGTAATATACCTACATATATATACAAGACCTACACACCCATCTACCTACACATATTTACAACACCTAAAAAACCATTATATACCTATAAAGTGGGCATATACACAACTCACAACATGACATAAACAATTGTGATGTACACAAATATAACATATACAGAAACAAAAATATCACCTACACAACCAACATTACATTCAAAACAAAAGGTTCATGATGGTCCTACACACATACCAAATTGAGTTTAACTTTAACCTACCGCTCAATATATCCTTGTCATCCATTAAAGAATGAAAATTAAAAAAACACATTATGAATGCATCTATTTAGTATACAATATCTATGATGTTTTGAGTTATTATACACAAAAACCCTAATATATTCCCCTGCATAATCTGCAGAAAACCCTACACAATTTATAGATATACCCTACACAGAAAAACTAAGTGCCAATCATACCAATTACTATCATATAATTAAAAGAAAACATCATGATAAAACATAAAAAAAATGTTTTAAAACGTATATGACATTATTTTAATCAGGTTCAAAGTACATGTTACTATTATTATCAAACACCATAAACTTATATATATTCAAAACCATCCTACATCATGGTGTGCCTATTAAACTTGTAATATATAAAAAAGAAATGTAAACATATCAAAAAATATGTACAACTAGTATGTTATCATATGAACAACTAGCAAATATATTTATACATACACAACCATTTTATCCATACATGCGTCATAAACACAACTACACAGATATTCCTACACAAGACTAAACAAAACTTATTTATTAACATATATTCCAGCAAATTATTGATAACCCTCCACGGACTTGTCCATATCATCTTCCTATTTTTTTTAGTACATGAATTCTTCTACAGTGTAGGAAACTACTCAAAACTACAAAACTACTCAAACCCTCCACTAACCTTAACAATCGCGGCCTCCTACACCTCCGAGTCCACACACAAGTTAGGGTTCAAGAAAGAAACACCTCCTTTATAAAAATCGATGATTAATCTTCAAATACTTAATGAAGATCGCATGAATCGACATCCAATTGTGAAAATTTTGCTGCGTTTTAGGAAAATTTTTGTATTCCAGAATATGAAAGCATGAACAATCAGATTCTCAAATTTTTCATTGACTAATTGCACGTTTCCATGTTTGTTATAATAAGGAAATTACAATACCACCCTTGTTTCATTAAAAGGAACTAAAAATAAATACCAATATTTACAAAATTGCCATAATTAATGTAGACCATAGATCAATCTTAATCAAGGGCTAAAAATCATTTCTCGTACTTCTTGCAATAAAATGACTTCTCTTCTGAACCATCCTCTGTATATATTTATTTATATATATATATATAAATATATATATATATATATATATATATATATATATATGAACCTACACACGCTAAAACTTACACATACATAATTCGAAATACCACATATGCAATACATATATGAATCTACACACGATAAAATTTACACATACAAAATTCGAAATATCACCTACATAGTACATAAATGATCCTACATACGATAAAATTTACATATACACAATTCGAAATACTACATACACAATACATATATGAACTTACACGCGATAAAATTTAGACATACACAATTCAAAATACCACTACACAACATACATGAATCTAAATTTGTATTTTGTAATATGTGTGTAGTGTATTTAATTAACATGTGTAAAACTTCGGGTTTTTCATTTTGTAGGTTCCCAGCCGGATCTACACAGGAGTATCTCGTAACACGAGGGTGCGGAATCCCCACGTAATACGATACGAGGGTAAGATAGATAATACGTTGAACCGATAAACGTACACACGTTACAATACTAATAAACCCGTTTGTATTGCAACACTTCAACACGTGATATCAATAATCACCAACACACGTTCGGAAAAACTTACTTGAGATAAGCCGAAGTGAGGTTTATATAACCTCGACAACTTCGCCTAACATACTAGGCGAAGTTGTCACAACTTCGCTTATCTCCAAGTTCGCCTACATCCCAGGAGAACTTATGCTAAATAATATTTAAAACCAAAACAAACAATCTAACACGATTACAGACACATACAAAATACAAGATACTGAACTACTGACACTATGCACCAACACATTTTACTTTATAACCGTTACCAGACCCATTTACGGGTCCGGGTTCGTTCATTAATAAATATTCTGCATTTATCAAGTACAATTATCGTTTAATTATTTAGTATGTATTACGCTTTTAACCCAAATACAAGTTTTGGCCTCATATATCTTCAACTTCAAACTACAAGGGCCTGAGTGTAACTTATGTTATGACCCATATTCTTAACTGGTTAATTCTTTTACCCACACCTTTGTCTAAACGGGTTTCTTGGACCCGAATCAAACAAATCAATCTAATTAGCTGTCCATAATCCATTTATAATCAAAGTTTGAATTTGAAGTCGTTTATTTATGTAAAACGCGGCCTCACCGACAGAGTTATTATGTTAATTTCACCAATTGAATCGTTCTTTCTTTCTTCATTCTAACCGTAAACCCAAAATCACGGATGAACACGAAATTATTGTTATTATTTCAATTAATTGCTTGAGATCATTCCTTGATTACTCGCCATCAACAACCCTATAAATAATTGAATTCATTTGACTTGTAAAACTCTTTCATCGCGTCTTCTTTAGGCCGACTCTATTCACCCTCGTTCTCCCTCTTCTGATTTCGATATAAGGTAATTAAACACTGAGTTTGGATCGCGTTTATGCATAGATCATTAGCCATAAACCTGTTTTAATCAACTGTAAACAAATTGGGTTAATTGAATTTTCTAGGGTTCTTGGCTAAAGGCGCAAAAATCGGATTCTGTTTATATTTAAGCGATCTGGGTTTTATACAATCCGAACTTTCAGCTCATATGGTTGGGTTGTATGTGTATCAAACTCGGGTCACGGGTTCAATCCCCACTGAACCCGTTTTCTTCCTTTTTTTAGTTTTATTATTATTTTCCAGAAACTAATTATATTATTAATGATATTGATTAAACAAGATTAATTCACCAAAAATGAGCTTTTTATACTCGTTAATTCACGTTTTCATTTTCTAAGGCACGTTTTTCATATAATGATACATAAATATATAAAGAAGATTTTAACTTAAAAACTAACATTTTAATAAATAAATATATAAATCGAGTAGTTTTAGTTTTAAAACTAAAAGTATCATTTTATTAAGTTATGTTTTCGTAAATCAAAAATATTAGTCTAATAAATAAATCCCTAAATAAATTTTAATATTAAATGGTTATCGTTTAACTTGTATTGTGATTAAAATCCTCATTTCAAGTATATTCTTAACGTTCGCGCATGATCCTCTTCTCTCATTCTCACTACCTTAATCATCCTCGTTCATCTTTGAGGTGAGTACCACATTCCCCTTTTTACTCGTTTTCATACTGTTTTGGGGACATATGCGTGTAACTTATTATATTTTCGCACTTTATCTATACACAAAACTGCAATTGTTGTCTTATGTGTTAACTAATCTCATGCCATACTTGTTATATGTTTATGTGCTCAATGTGAACCGCATTCGGAGAGATCCAGCATAATCTCAGAAAATAGTATGATCATACGATAGTCGTTATAGCCTTGTGATTTTCGACATCTCATTTTATTTGCTCATTGGTTGATTTGTTAATCTCATTTGACTCGTTGCGGCTACGTATTTTTATTATATATGTATAACTGAACTGGTGTGTTGCTCACTCAACATCGTGTTGACACACTATATTATTTTCGCGCATATGCAGGTTACCGTTTGATGTGAAGTACGGACTTAGAAGAATTGTTTAAGGACTTATGCTAGAAGAGTTTATTTTGAGACTTTAAATGTTCATTTGAATTATTTGATGTTTTGTTTACTTGGATTTCTTTTTGTAATGAATAATGGTGTTATTTGAATTGAATAAATAGATATTTGAATTTTAAATATTTGCATGATAGTAACCTTAGGAGCTGTGACAATCAGTCCACGCCCCGGCATTTCCGCCGTGGGTTGGGGTGTGATAGATTGGTATCAGAGCCGAAGGTTTAAGATAGGTCGTTAGAGATTGCCTTAGACACATGTTTAGGAGCCCTATACGTGCTTATCTGCTTACCTTACATGTTCTAATTGATTGTTACTGCTTTCACTTAGTTGATAAGTTTTCTTATTATATTATTGTCATGCACACACACACTGCTCCGAGGCTATGCCTCAAAACTTAAAACTTTATTTAAATTTAAAATCAATATTAGATTGCTTTTTAATTGCGGGAAATTCCTTAAGAATTCCCACCTGTTGTTTTCACTCGTTCTCCTTAGGGCTAGGTTATGTGGCATGTCCCAATCATATGAAAAGGGGTGAGAAACTGTGAGTTGGGCACTAGCAAAACGGTTCCAAGAACCAAAGGTAAGACGCTAATCCTTACATGGGTGATAACCTGACCACAGTACTCAACCCTATGGACCCGAGCAAGACCCATAAATGCCATGTGACCGACACCCTAAGCTGTCAACCGTGGCCAACTTGTGGTTGCATTCCTATGTACATTTTTAAACCGAATTCACGGTGGTTCGTGGCTTAAATTCGGTAAACTTCCGATTATGGTTTACGTTATTTCAAGTGGTTAGTCGAAAATCCCGACTATCCATATGTTAACTTGTTTCGTATTTTTGTCGGATACTCCGACTACCCATATTTTGTTTCGATAGTTCGTTATTTAGTTTGGTATGCTAAAGACCCTTATCGGGCCGAAAAACTATATTGCATCGATAATTCGTTAATTAGTTGGGACAACCAAATTGCCATGTAACGCTCATGGGCTGTCCATCTCACATGTGTTCTCGTTAATTATTGTTGGGCCATTCAAATTACCATGGAAAGCTCATGGGAGGCCAACGTCCCTAGATGCATTTCGTTATATTTTTGTGAAACTAACATAACAGAAACTTAATGTTTTCAACTAACTTTGTTTCCCCATAAATATTTACACATATGATCCCCAACTCATAAATCTTTACTCTTATTTTCCCGTAGAATGTCGTCACTCAGAAATCACCGGCGTCACCAACGATCATCTGGCTCACGTGGCCGCCGCCTAGCTGCTAGAATCACGAGAGAGTTAGCTGCTGCAATGCCTGAAATTGTCACTCAAATCCAGAACCTCAACTCTAATGGTTCGGCCACCTCGGCCGCCCCCAACAACTATGATTTCCGTAATTTCTTGAGAACCAAACCTCCATCCTATCATGGTGAGGAAAATGCCACCGCCTTGCTCCAATGTTTTGAAGAAATGGAGAACATATTTATCCACTGTGAATGTCCGGATGTCAAACAGACCAAATTTGCTTCAAGCTGCTTTAAGGATCAAGTTGTTGTATGGAGGAATGCCCTAAGGAACGACCAAGGGTCGGATTTGGTCGTGGCTATGCCTTGGGAGGAACTAAAGGAGGCAATGAAAAAGGAATTTTGCCCAGAACATGAACTGCAGAGGTTGGAAGCGGAGTTTTGGGATCTTATTCTAGCCGATTTCACGAACTGAGCCGTATTGTGCCACATATGGTAACCCCCGAGACCCGCGGAATTCAAAAGTACATTCGCGGTCTCCCGCTTGCTTTTCGTGATGCCATAATGAGTCGTAACCCATTAACCATCGGTGAGGCAATGGACCTAGCTTCCTCCCTCACTGATAGTCACATTCAGGATGGAGCCTTGTCCCGCAAGGATTCCAAGCCCACACCTGACAAGACAAAGACCGACTCCTCTACCGATGCCAAGCTGAGGCCAAACCCTCCAACAACAACAACCGCGTCAACAAGAACCACCAAAAACGTAAGCCCAACTACCAAAACTACTCCGTCAACCAATCCAACAACCAAGCCCCAAATGACCCTAATGCCCCAAACAAGAAAGCTTACTTTGGCCCACATCCCCTTTGTGCCAGGTGTAACCGCCATCACCCGGTCCTATCCCGTTGCCGGTTGTGTACTCAATGCAACCGTTACGGCCACCTTGCCAATACTTTCCGTGCACCGCCTGGTTCACAGGTTGTCCAAACCCGGTCTGCACCCCTACTGCTAGACCTGCTGCTAACCCTGCTCAGCCCGGTGTTCCTAATACCCGAGCTTGCTACCACTGCGGAGGCCCTAATCATTTCCTTAACGCCTGCCCATTACACACCCATGTCAACCAAGCCCATGTCATGCCTGCACCTCCTTATGTTACCCATCCACCACAAGCCCAAGTATACCATGCACCGTACTACACTGCCCAAGCCTACCAAGTGCAAACCTACCAACCTCAAGCCTATGCACCTCAAACACATGCACCTCCTGTGCCTAAGCTCATGGCTCCTCAATAGGCATCAACTCAAGATCCTGTAATTCAAGCTCCTCCTTTGAACCAAGTTGCTCAAACCCCTCAAGGGTCCAATGGCCGCGTGTTTATGATGAATGTGAATCAAGCTCAGAGTTCTAGCGATGTGGTGAATGGTACGTTTCTCATTGATAATCATCATGCTTCGGTTTTGTTTGATACGGGTGCCGATAAGAGTTTTATATCTTTGGATTTTAAATATTATTGATAAGCCTTGGGATACGTTGTCTAGACCTTTTACCGTAGAAGTAGCCGACGGGAATTCTATTATGATTGACTCGGTAATTAGAAATTGCGTCATAGTCCTTAACAAAGTCAAGTTTTTAATTGACCTCATTACGATGCAAATGGATAGTTTCGATGTAATTTTAGGGATGGATTGGTTAACTCTTAATCATGCGGAAGTTGTTTGTTTCGTAAAGTTCATTCGTATACCTCTCAAAAACGGTCGTGTTCTTAAGGTGTTCGGTGATACTCCAACGTCTAAGCTTAATCTCATGTCGTGTTTTCAAGCCCAACGTTATTTGTGCAAGAAATGTGTCGTCTTCCTAGCTCTCGTGGTGGAGAAAGAGCGAAAAGAGAAGAAATTATACGATATCCCGGTTGTTCGTGATTTTCCCGATGTTTTTCCCGACGATGTCACTGGCCTTCCTCTGGTTCGTCAAGTTGAATTTCGAATTGATCTTATACCCGGAACTAACCCCGTATCTAAAGAACCTTATCGTCTTGCACCTTCCGAGATGCAAGAACTCTCGAGCCAACTCCAAGAACTTTCGGACAAGGGTTTCATTCGCCCGAGTTCTTCTCCGTGGGGCGCACCTGTGCTATTTGTTAAGAAGAAAGATGGTTCTTTCCGCATGTGCATTGACTACCGTGAACTCAACAAGCTTACCGTTAAGAATCGTTATCCGCTCCCTCGAATCGACGATATTTTCGATCAACTTCAAGGAGCCGCATGTTTCTCGAAGATCGATCTCCGTTCGGGTTATCATCAACTCCGAGTTAGTGAAGATGACATCCCCAAGACCACTTTTCGTACTTGTTATGGTCATTACGAGTTCTGTGTAATGCCTTTTGGTTTGACAAACGCACCCGCGGTGTTTATGGACCTCATGAACCGTGTTTGTAAACCTTATTTGGACAAGTTCGTTATTGTTTTCATCGATGACATTTTGATGTATTCGAAATCCGAGAGCGACCACAAGAATCATCTCCATACCATTCTTTATTTGCTTCGAAAGGAGCAATTGTATGCCAAGTTTTCTAAGTGCGAGTTTTGGTTGAAAGATGTTCAGTTTTTGGGCCATATTGTTAACGAAAAGGGTATTCATGTTGATCCTGCAAAGATCGAAGCTGTTAAGAATTGGAAGCCGCCTACGAATCCCACCGAAGTTCATTCTTTTCTCGGTTTGGCGGGTTATTACCGTCGTTTCATCCATAACATTTCCAAGATCGCATTGCCTCTCACCGCTTTAACACACAAAGATAAAACCTTTGTGTGGGGGTCAAAGCAAGAAGAAGCCTTTGAAACTCTTAAGGACATGCTTTGCAATGCTCCTATCCTTACTCTTCAGGAAGGAAATGAAGATTTCATCGTTTTCTGCGACGCTTCTAACCAAGGTCTTGGTTGCGTTCTCATGCAACGAGGCAAGGTTATCGCTTACGCTTCGAGACAACTCAAGGTTCACGAGAAAAATTATACGACGCATGATCTCGAACTTGGGGCTGTCGTATTTGCCTTGAAGATTTGGAGACATTACCTCTATGGTACGAAGTGTGTGGGGTTTACCGATCACAAGAGTCTCCAACACATTTTTGACCAAAAAGAACTCAATATGAGACAACGTCGATGGGCCGAGTTGCTTAGCGACTACTAATGCGAAATTCGCTATCATCCTGGAAAGGCGAATCTCGTGGCCGACGCTCTCAGTCGTAAGAAGCCATTGAAATCGATACTTCTTACTTGTGTTCTTGTTCAAAATGATCTCGAAAAGCGTGTTCTCGATGCTCAACACGAATCCGTCACCGAAGGCAATATGTATGACGAGATGTCGTGTGTTGCCGAAACCCAAATTGAAACTAAACCCAATGGTCTGCTTTACTTTCTGAACCGCTTATGGATCCCCAATCGTGATGATCTTCGCACATTGTTATGGACGAAGCTCGCAAGTCACGATATTCCGTACATCGCGGTGCGGATAAGATGTACGCCGACCTTCGTTACGTGTATTGGTGGCCTGGTATGAAGAAAAATATCGCTTTGTATGTTTCTAAATGTCTCACTAGTTCCAAAGTGAAAGCCGTGCATCATCGACCTTTTGGTTTACTCGAGCAACCTCCCGTCCCTGAGTGGAAATGGGAAGGTATTTCTATGGACTTTATCACTAAGTTTCCTTCTACCCGCAAGAAACATGATAGTATTTGGGTAATTGTTGATCGTCTGACCAAGTCTGCTCATTTAATTCCCATCAAAGAGACTTATACTGTCGAACAATTGGCGCGTATCTACGTTGAGAAAATTGTTTGTCATCATGGAACTCCGTTATCCATTATATCTGATCGTGATGGTAGTTTTACTTCTCGTTTTTGGAAGTCGCTTCAATCCGCTTTGGGTACTCGATTGGATCTTAGTACTGCTTATCACCCGCAATCTGACGGTCAATCCGAGCGAACGATTCAAACCTTAGAAGATATGCTCCGTTCTTGTGTCCTCAATTTTGGAGGAAATTGGGATATTCATCTACCGCTTATCGAGTTCTATTATAATAATAGTTTTCACTCTAGTATTGGTATGGCACCTTTTAAAGCGCTCAATGGTCGTAAATGTCGATCTCCGATCTGTTGGAACGAAGTTGGTGAATCTCAAATCACTGGTCCTGAACTAGTCCAAGAAACGACTGATCGTATTGCTCAAATTCGTCAAAATCTTCTTGCTGCTCGTAGTCGTCAGAAGAGTTATGCTGATAAGAGACGTAAACTCCTTGAGTTCAGTGTTGGTGATTTTGTTTTACTCAAAGCTTCTCCTTGGAAGGGAGTTGTTCGTTTTGGAAAGAAGGGAAAACTAGCTCCTCGTTTCGTTGGTCCTTTTGAGATTATTGATAGAGTTGGTCCTGTTGCGTATCGACTCAAACTTACTGTTGAACTTTCAAATATTCACCCGGTATTTCATGTTTCTAACCTCAAGAAGTGTCTTGTCGAGGGTAATCTCCACATCACTCTCGATGAAGTTAGTATCGATATGACTATGCATTTCGTTGAGAAACCTATTGAGATTATGGATCATATGGATAAAGTTACTAAGCGAAGCCGCATTCCTTTGGTTCAATTTCGTTGAAATTCTAAGCAAGGCGCCAAGTTTACGTGGGAGCGTGAGGACCAGATGAAACTCAAGTATCCTCATCTTTTCGTTGCTGATTCTCTAATTTCGGGACGAAATTCCCAAATGTAGGGGATACTGTAACACTTCGGGTTTTTCATTTTACTTTGTAACCGTTACCCAACCCATTTACGGGTCCGGGCTCGTTCATTAATAAATATTCCGCATTTATCAAGTACAATTATCGTTTAATTATTTAGTATGTATTACGCTTTTAACCCAAATACAAGTTTTGGCCTCATATATCTTCAACTTCAAACTACAAGGGCCTGAGTGTAACTTATGTTATGACCCATATTCTTAACTGGTTAATTCTTTTACCCACACCTTTGTCTAAACGGGTTTCTTGGACCCGAATCAAACAAATCAATCTAATTAGCTGTCCATAATCCGTTTATAATCAAAGTTTGAATTTGAAGTCGTTTATTTATGCAAAACGCGGCCTCACCGACAGAATTATTATGTTAATTTCACCAATTGACTCGTTCTTTCCTTCTTCATTCTAACCGTAAACCCTAAATCACGGATGAACACGAAATCAGTGTTATTATTTCAATTAATTGCTTGAGATCATTCCTTGATTAGTCGCCATACATAACCCTATAAATAATTGAATTCATTTGACTTTTAAAACTCGTTCATCGCGTCTTCTTTAGGCCGACTCTATTAACCCTCGTTCTCCCTCTTCTAATTTCGATATAAGGTAATTAAACACAGAGTTTGGATCGCATTTATGCATAGATCATTAGCCCTAAACCTGTTTTAATCAACTGTAAACGAATTGGGTTAATTGAATTTTCTAGGGGATCTTGGCTAAAGGGGCAAAAATCGGATTCTATTTATATTTAAGCGATCTGGGTTTTATGCAATATGAACTTGCAGCTTATATGGTTGGGTTGTATGTGTATCAAACTTGGTTCACGGGTTCAATCCCCACTGAACCCGTTTTCTTCCTTTTTTTAGTTTTATTATTATTTTCAAGAAACTAATTATATTATTAATGATATTGATTAAACAAGATTAATTCACTAAAAAACGAGCTTTTTATACTCGTTAATTCACGTTTTCATTTTCTAAGGCACGTTTTTCATATAACGATACATAAATATATAAAGAAGATTTTAACTTAAAAACTAACATTTTAATAAATAAATATATAAATCGAGTAGTTTTAGTTTTAAAACTAAAAGTATCATTTTATTAAGTTATGTTTTCGTAAATCAAAAATATTAGTCTAATAAATAAATCCCTAAATAAATTTTAATATTAAATGGTTATCGTTTAACTCGTATTGTGATTAAGATTCTCATTTCAAGTATATTCTTTACCCTCTCAGGCGTTAACGTTCGCGCGTGATCCTCTTCTCTCATTCTCACTACCTTAATCATCCTCGTTCATATTTGAGGTGAGTACCACATTCCCCTTTTTACTCGTTTTCATACTGTTTTGGGGACATATGCGTAACTTATTATATTTTCGCACTTTATCTATACACAAAACTGCAATTGTTGTCTTATGTGTTAACTAATCTCATGCCATACTTGTTATATGTTTATGTGCTCAATGTGAACCGCATTCGGATAGGTCCAGCATAATCTCAGAAAATAGTATGATCATACGATAGTCGTTATAGCCTTGTGCTTTTCGATATCTCATTTTATTTGCTCATTGGTTGATTTGTTAATCTCATTTGACTCGTTGCAGCTACGTATTTTTATTATATATGTATGACTGAACTGGTGTGTTGCTCACTCAACCTCAATTTTGGAGGAAATTGGGATATTCATCTACTGCTTATCGAGTTCTATTATAATAATAGTTTTCACTCTAGTATTTGTATGGCACCTTTTGAAGCGCTCTATGGTCGTAAATGTCGATCTCCGATCTGTTGGAACGAAGTTGGTGAATCTCAAATCACTGGTCCTGAACTAGTCCAAGAAACGACTGATCGTATTGCTCAAATCCGTCAAAATCTCCTTGCTGCTCATAGTCGTCAGAAGAGTTATGCTGATAAGAGACGTAAACCCCTTGAGTGAAGTGTTGGTGATTTTGTTTTACTCAAAGCTTCTCCTTGGAAGGGAGTTGTTCGTTTTGGAAAGAAGGGAAAACTAGCTCCTCGTTTCGTTGGTCCTTTTGAGATTATTGATAGAGTTGGTCCTGTTGCGTATCGACTCAAACTTCCTGTTGAACTCTCAAATATTCACCCGGTATTTCATGTTTCTAACCTCAAGAAGTGTCTTGCCGAGGGTAATCTCCACATCCCTCTCGATGAAGTTAGTATTGATAAGACTATGCTTTTCGTTTAGCAACCTATTTAGATTATGGATCAGATGGATAAACTTACTAAGCGAAGCCGCATTCCTTTGGTTAAAGTTCGTTGAAATTCTAAGCAAGGCGCCGAGTTTACATGGGAGCATGAGGACCAGATGAAACTCAATTATCCTGATCTTTTCGTTGCTGATTCTCTAATTTCGGGACGAAATTCCCAAAAGTTGGGGATACCGTAACACTTCGGTTTTTTCATTTTACTTTGTAACCGTTACCCGACCCATTTACGGGTCCGGGCTCGTTCATTAATAAATATTCCGCATTTATCAAGTACAATTATAGTTTAATTATTTAGTATGTATTACGCTTTTAACCCAAATACAATTTTTGGCCTCATATATCTTCAACTTCAAACTACAAGAGCCTGAGTGTAACTTATGTTATGACCCATATTCTTAACTGGTTAATTCTTTTACCCACACCTTTGTCTAACGGGTTTCTTGGACCTGAATCAAACAAATCAATCTAATTAGCAGTCCATAATCCGTTTATAATCTAATTTTGAATTTGAAGTCGTTTATTTATGTAAAACGCGGCCTCACCGACAGAGTTATTATGTTAATTTCACCAATTGACTCGTTCTTTCCTTCATCATTCTAACCGTAAACCCCACATCACCGATGAACACGAAATCATTGTTATTATTTCAATTAATTGCTTGAAATCATTCCTTGATTACTCGCCATCCATAACCCTATAAATAATTGAATTCATTTGACTTGTAAAACTCGTTCATCGCGTCTTCTTTAGGCCGACTCTATTCACCCTCGTTCTCCCTCTTCTGATTTCGATATAAGGTAATTAAACACTGAGTTTGGATTGCGTTTATGCACAGATCATTAGCTCTAAACCTGTTTTAATCAACTTTAAACGAATTGGGTTAATTGAATTTTCTAGGATTCTTGGCTAAAGGGGCAAAAATCGGATTCTGTTTATATTTAAGCGATCTGGGTTTTATGCAATCTGAACTTGCAGCTCATATGGTTGGGTTGTATGTGTATCAAACTCGGTCACGGGTTCAATCCCCACTGAACCCGTTTTCTTCCTTTTTTTAGTTTTATTATTATTTTCAAGAAACTAATTATATTATTAATGATATTGATTAAACAAGATTAATTCACTAAAAAACGAGCTTTTTATACTCGTTATTCAAATTTTCATTTTCTAAGGCACGTTTTTCATATAACGATACTTAAATATATAAAGAAGATTTTAACTTAAAAACTAAAATTTTAATAAATAAATATATAAATCGAGTAGTTTTAGTTTTAAAACTAAAACTATCATTTTATTAAGTTATGTTTTCGTAAATCAAAAATATTAGTCTAATAAATAAATCCCTAAATAAATTTTAATATTAAATGGTTATCGTTTAACTCGTATTGTGATTAAGATCCTCATTTCGAGTATATTCTTTACTCTCTTAGGCGTTAACGTTCGCGCGTGATCCTCTTCTCTCATTCTCACTACCTTAATCATCCTCGTTCATCTTTGAGGTGAGTACCACATTCCCCTTTTTACTCGTTTTCATACTGTTTTGGGGACATATGCATAACTTATTATATTTTCGCACTTTATCTATACACAAAACTGCAATTGTTGTCTTATGTGTTAACTAATATCATGCCATACTTGTTATATGTTTATGTGCTCAATGTGAACCGCATTCGGAAAGGTCCAGCATAATCACAGAAAATAGTATGATCATACGATAGTCCTTATAGCCTTGTGCTTTTCGACATCTCATTTTATTTGCTCATTGGTTGATTTGTTAATCTCATTTGACTCGTTGCAGCTACGTATTTTTATTATATATGTATGACTGAACTGGTGTGTTGCTCACTCAACCTCGTGTTGACAAACTATATTATTTTCGCGCATATGCAGGTTACCGTTTGATGTGAAGTACGGACTTAGAAGAATTGTTTAAGGACTTATGCTAGAAGAGTTTATTTTGAGACTTTAAATGTTCATTTGAATTATTTGATGTTTTGTTTACTTGGATTTCTTTTTGTAATGAATAATGGTGTTATTTGAATTGAATAAATAGATATTTGAATTTTAAATATTTGCATGATAGTAACCTTAGGAGCTGTGACAATCAGTCCACGCCCCGGCATTTCCGCCGTGGGTTGGGGTGTGACAACATGCACCAAATGTTTTTCCTTAGCTGGTTAAACAAGGTTTTTTTATAATTCATGCATCTTGATTATGATTGAACTTACAGCCCATGTACATAGTGTGCATGGTTGTAATGTGCATTGTTAATATATAATATGTTGTGAATTTTAATGGAGAACCAGATGGAATGACCCGCATTATTAAATTATATTATATGTGAAAGTTCTAGTCGAAATTGACAAATAGAATAAAAGGAAGGAAAATGATATATGATTATCAATTATCTTGTTTGATTTGTGGATACAGTTACATAGTTGAATTAAAATATTTGTGTTTAAATGGATGATCCATAAAAGGGGTTTGTTAGAATTTGGTTGTACTTAGGCTATATATCAAATTTAGAAACATAATCTGAAAATGGTGATAAGTTATATATAAAAAGAAAGTAATATGTAACTTTCTCCAATTAATTGTTACTTACCAAAAATATAAAAATTATTTTTTTACTAATATACCCTTGTAATAAATAAATGATAAAAAAAAAGAAAAATACGTGATTGGTTGGATTTATTTCTCGCACTTCTCGCTTTAAAAACACTTCTAAATTGAACATAATCCTATATATATATATATATATATATATATATATATGTATATTGAATGCTGAGAAACATTCATGACTTTTAAATGTGTCACCCTGCCATGGGGGGCTGGTCGTTTTATGGACAAATTGGTACCAATGTAAGAAGCGGAATATAATTAATAAAGATAAGCTACAACATTTGTACCATGCATTCAAAACAAGGTTTAGCTACACAACTATCTCTTCTCTTCTCTGACGCCGCTGCAATTTGTGTTGGGTTCTACTAATCACATTGCCATCTAATCTTCATTGTTCTTGTTCGACTTACGCATCAATCCTAAGTCATGCTCATTACAATGCTAATCCAAATCACTATCCACAAAGTACTTGAATACATGCTAAAAAGTGTCAACTAAAGAGTTGATGAGTTCGTGAGTTTAGCTCACATACACATAAAATAGTTAATTTATAAAAGCGCTCAAGTTTTCGTGTATGTAAGTAGAAAACTTGGTGCACATCAATCAAGCCCACAATCAAACCTGCAACTAGCATAAGTATCCCCAACTCATACTAGAAGTTTAACCGTCCCAGACTATCACCCTGCTAAAAGCAATAATCAAACACGTAGGTTATATGTCGCAACAATCCGTAGATCTCAGTGTGGTTTATCCAACATAGGGTCACTGTGCGTGGGGGTCTCCCAAATAGTACTACCGATACAAGCCTCCGGCCCATTCCCTCGGGCTAATGATTGTGTAAAAGTTGGGACAAAAATTTAGCAGTAAAACACATCTAGATAAACATCACAGCATAAGTAAAACCAGCATGTATCCAGCCCAAAAAGTTTAAGTAAAAAGGGCAGCACGAAACTCACCTCAGTCCGTATGCAATATGTATATGAAAGATAATCAATGAGCTTGCACTATGCTAGAAATCACCAAGTACGCATAGTATATATTTTTATCAACAATAAGTTATCGAAGAACAATGTAAAATTCACTATTGGTATTGTGTACGAGTTAATTCTAAGTGTTTTCCAACGCATTTGGTTCTCGATGAGTAAATTTTCCTTTTACGGGAAGTTTGTACTTAAATAACTTAATAAGATTGATGTTTTGTGTTTAGGTATATAATTCAACTTTCGGGAGTTTTAGTTATATTGGTTCATTTGTCGGGTTTCGATAAAGTTTCCATTTTTGGAAAGTTCATGTTTTCGGGTTACCATATGACCCTAGAAGCTATATAAATTATTCATATAAAAGGTTTAATGATTATTGGTTGGAACAACATGTCATGAGATTACGAAAGATAACAATGCCGGTCATCACCGGTGTTGTCCGTTTTCAACAATATGTCTATAAAGAAAATTGTATATAAACGAATACTTTGTTAATTTATATATCCCATTTTCCAGAAAAATATATGTTATAAAAATGAGTTATTTGCAGGTCTGAAAGTTTGGGGTTGTACGGTTTTAGTCCATGTACCTTCGTTTAACGTTTATTTTGGCAAAAACGATTTAAAGACTTAGATAGTTATATAAAATAAGTAAAACTCAAATTATGATTTTATTGACTCAAACTTGCTGCTAAAAAGAGAGAGAACCTTAGAGAGAGAACCGATTTGGGTTCTTGTCTGTTTCTTGGTTTTTGCTGCATCAATCTTGATCTAATCCTTGGTTCTGATTGATTAGTAGGTTTCTTATTGATCACGGCTATTGATATAGTTTAGTTAGATCGATCGAACCCTATTAACTGATTAAGGATCTTGTGGTTAATCAAGATTAGGGTTTCTTCTTGGTGCAGCCGTGTTCCGATTAGGGTTTTCTTAGCCGTTTTTTGATTTTTGCTGCATGAATCTTGGTGCAGCCGTGTTCTTCTTGGCCGATTAAGAGTTTCTTGGCCGTTTTGTCTTGGTGCCTTGGTCGTTTTAGGGTTTTCTTGCCCGTTTCTTGGTTTATTGCTGCATGAATCTTGGTTTCCTTGGCCGATTAGGGTTTCTTCTTGGGGCAGCCGATTTGTTTAAGAAGTAATCAGCTGTTCTTGGTTGTTATTTGTTGATTGGAATTCTGGTTCTTGTTCTCGGTTCTTGTTCTTGGGTGTTATTTTCGTTCTAGGGTTTTGCATGGAGCAGAAGGGTGGTAATGGATTTGTTGATCGTATCAAGCAAGGGTTTCCAGCCAATCGGGTCACCAACACTGATGGGGTTCTTCCTCGTAGGGGAATTCTGAAAACTGGTTCCTCGGGAAACCCTAATGCTACAAGTTCGTCTGTTTCGTTTGATGCAAACACAACATTCAATGTTCCTTTAAATGATGTAATCAACAAAGATGGTGGTTGTTCAGCCGTGGCTTTGAATGATAACAAGGCTCTTGGATCTGATTCGTTAACTACTCAACAAGATGGAGGTTTTTCAGCCTTTGTTTCAGATGATAACATGGTTTTTGGATCTGATTCTTTAAATATTCAAAGGGATGAAGGAAAGGAGAAAAATATGGAAAATTCAAAGCCTTCGTATGTGAGTGTTGTCCAACTTGAAAACAAGACAACTAAGGTAACATTAAGAAAATTAAATGTGGAGTCAACAATGGAAGGAGTTGATGTGGTTATCCCGGTTGAATCTGTCAAGAAAGTTAACGATAGGTTTACTAATACTTTGTTTGGTTATTTTTTGGGTAACAGACTTCCTTTTCCGGTTGTTGAGTATTTTGCTAAGAAAAATTGGAACAAATATGGGCTTACGAGACTTATGATGAATGCGAAAGGGTTTTTCTTTTTCAAATTTCATACGGAAGTTGGGATGATGCAGCTGATTGAGGATGGTCCTTGGATGATTAGGAATGTCCCCATTATTCTTAATATTTGGACTATGGAGTCAGATTTGGAAAAGGAGGATATACGGTCTGTTCCGGTTTGGGTCAGATTACAGAATATTCCTCTGGGTGCCTTTACTGAGGAGGGTCTAAGTTTGCTCGCTTCAAGAATTGGGGATCCGATAAGTGTTGATTCTTACATTGCCAATATGTGTAAGGAATCGTGGGGAAGAAGTAGTTTTGCTAGAGTTCAAGTTGAACTTCATGCAAATCAGGACATTAAAAGGAAGCTGGTTGTTGCTGTTCCGGATACGTGGGGGGAGTCAAACAAGATCTCGGAGATTAAGATTGAATATGATTGGGAGCCCCCCAGATGTTCCTTATGTGAAGTGTTTGGCCATTCGAACACTCAATGCCCGAAACATGTTCATCATAAAAAGTTAAATGAAGAACCAATGAAAGTCACTAATGATGATGGTTTCCAGAGGGTGAAGGGAAAGAAAAAAGTTATTACGCAAGTCAAGAAACATAATCTTGTCTATCGACCGGTAGCTAAACCTGCTGTGACACAACCTGTAAATAAACCATCCTCTAAAAGCCAAGACACTAATCATCCCGTGGGTAAACCTACAACTTCTATGGCTGTGGGGGTTGAGTCAAAGTAAAAGCATTATGTCCAAACTAGTAACCGGTTTGGTAATTTGGTGGATGAACCAGAAAGTGATGAAGATGAGGATGATGTGGAGGAGCTTTTTACGGATGTGGCTAACAGTATGAAAGCGGATATTGATTCTGAGGGTGCAAGCACACCCGGTGAATTGGGTGTTTAATGGGTACTATTGCTACATGGAATATAAGAGGGTTGAACCGCCCTCTTAAACAAAAAGAGGTTCGTAAGGTAATCCAAGATAATATTATTCAGGTGTGTGCTATTCTTGAGTCTCACGTACAATTAAATTCGGTTTTTGATGTTTGTAAGAAGATTTGTAACACTTGGGATTGGACTAGCAATGGTAGTGTTTGTGATAAAGGTACTCGGATTATTGTGGGGTGGAATACGGATCTGGTTGATCTAATGGTTATTGATTATTCGAACCAGGTTCTTCACGTTCAGTTAAAGTTTAAGTTGGATAATAAGGCGATGTATTGTTCTTTCGTGTATGCTGAAAATTGTTATTTGAAAAGAAGGGAGTTATGGCATAATCTTGCAGTTCATAAACAATTCACTCGTGGTAAACCTTGGGCTTTACTTGGAGACTTTAATTGTGCTCTTAATTTGGAAGACAGATTACATGGTTCTTCCAAAATATCCACTGGGATGCTTGATTTTCGTGATTGTGTTAAGAACATTGAAGTTGAGGATATAAATGGGGTCGGGCTCCAATTCACTTGGAGCAATAAACCGAAAACGGGTATGGGTCTTTTCAAAAAGCTTGATAGGGTGATGGGAAACTCTAAATTCATGGAGATTTTTAATGATTCTTCGGCGGTGTTCCTTCCGTACCGGATTTCAGACCACTCTCCATGTTTATTGAAATTCCCCTCTCTTATTAAAGGTAAGCCTAAACCGTTTAAATTCCCTAATTTCTTAATTGGTAAACCGGGTTATAATGATATTATTGCTAACGGCTGGAAAATTGAGGTGAACGGTTATTACATGTTTCGCGTGGTAAAGAAACTCCAAAACTTAAAACATCCAATCCGTTCTTTGTTGCATCAACAAGGCAATCTCCACAAGAAAGCTAATGATCTAAGAACCCTTCTTGATGATTGTCAAACCCGTCTTGACATTGACCCTACTAATTTGGAGTTGATTCGGGAGCAGAGTAGTTATCTTAAGGCTTATCATGAGGCAACTAAAGATAAGGAAGAATTCCTAAAACAAAAGGCTAAAGTCGATTGGTTAAAGCTTGGTGATTCTAACACTGCGTATTTTCACAATTCCTTGAAAATGCGAAACCATAGATGTCGTATTGATACTATAAGTGATGGTCAGGGCCAATTATATGAGGGATCGGATGTTCCTTCGGTGTTTGTTAATCATTTTATGAACATTTTTGGTTCGGATATGCAACCATTGAAAAAACCAGATAATCAGATTTTTACCACTAAGCTCTCGGCCTCTCAGGCGGAGCTGATGGTTAGACCTATATCCGATTTGGAAATCAAGGAAGCTTTTTTCTCTATTGGGAATACCAAAGCGCCGGGGCCTGATGGTTTTTCTTCGGCCTTCTTTAAAAGTTCTTGGGATATTGTTGGGAAAGATGTTTGTTTGGCGGTTCATGAATTTTTCAGAAAAAGAAGTCTCCTTAAACAGGTTAACCACACTATTATTGCCCTTATTCCCAAAGTGACCACCACTTTTACTCCTAATGATTTTCGTCTCATCTCGTGTTGCAACACTTTATATAAATGCATTACCAAGATTATCTCGGTTCGTATTTCAGGGTGTGGAGTCGTTAATTGATATCAATCAGTCTGCGTTTGTTCCTGGGCGTAGAATTTCTGACAACATCCTTTTGACCCAAGAATTAATGCATAATTATCACACTAATAACGGACCGCCTAGATGTGCTTTTAAAGTTGATATTCAGAAAGCTTACGATACGGTCAGTTGGGACTTCATTCGTGATATTCTATATGGGTATGGTTTCCACGATAGGATGACTCATTGGATAATGGAATGCATAACCACTTCTTCTTTTTCGATATCCATAAATGGGAACTTACACGGGTTCTTTAGTGGTAAAAGAGGTCTAAGACAGGGTGATCCGATGTCTCCTTATATTTTCACGCTGGTTATGCAAGTCCTCACTTTAATTCTGCATCGGAAGGTTCGTATTGAACGCTCGTTTCGTTTTCATCGTCATTGTGAAAAATTAAATATTATCAATATTTGCTTTGCGAATGATTTGTTCCTGTTTGCTCGAGGCGATGTGGATTCTGCTAAAACTATTATGGGGGCTCTGAATGATTTCAAAGATATGTCCGGGCTTACTCCTAGTGTCCCGAAAAGTACCGCGTTTTTCTGTAATGTTTCGGATCGCGTTAAAAGTGGGATTTTGAATTTTATGCCCTTCGTTGAAGGTAGGCTCCCGGTTAAATACTTGGGAGTTCCTCTTATTTCTACGAGGCTAAATTACCGTGATTGTAAGAGGTTGCTGGATCGTTTGGATAATCGGATTGGAGATTAGAAGAATAAAACTTTATCTTTTGCGGGTAAACTTCAGCTGGTCAGGTCTGTTCTGTCGTCCTTATATATTTACTGGTCTGCTGTTTTCTCTCTTCCTTCTAGACTTATCGCTGATCTTGAAAAACGGATTAAAAATTTCCTTTGGGACTTTGGACACAAAAAGGGAAAGCATAAAGTTTCTTGGGATGTTGTTTGTCAGCCGAAAAGTGAAGGTGGTTTGGGTATCCGGCGTATCCGGGATGTCAATAACTCTCTTCTGGTTTATCATATTTGGAGTTTAATCAATGATCGTAATTCGTTGTGGGTTAAATGGATGCATGTGTATAAAATGAAGGGGCGAAATTTTTGGAGCTTGCAGATTCCAAACTCTTGTACTTGGGGGTGGAGGAAAATTCTTCAGTTTCGTCCCCGTATTAGACATTTTATATGGCATGAAATCGGTAATGGGAGATCTACTTCAGTTTGGTATGATAAATGGGATGATTTGGACTTTAAGTGATTATATTAACCCGAGAGCTATACATGGGGCTGGTTTGACTTTAAAAACCTGTGTCAGTGATGTTGTTCATCATAATAACTGGGGTTGGCCGCCTGATTGGATTTCGAGATTCCCTATTCTTTCGAACTTAAAGGGGGTGAGTATTTATCCGGAAAAGAGGGACAAGATCGTGGTAAGGGATGAGAATGGGACTTCAATGAATTTCTCGGCTTCAGGAATATGGCAACTTCTTCGAATCCCGGCTGATAAGGTTTCTTGGATGCATGTTGTTTGGTTCTCTCAATGTGTACCAAAACACTCCTTTATGTTGTGGATTGTGCTTCATGATAGATTGAGCACGCAGAATCGTATAATGGGGTGGAATATTGGTGGGTATCCAAATCATAACCTGTATTGCTGCCTTTTATGTAATGGAGAGCCGGATTCTCGTAATCATCTCTTCTTTGAGTGTAAGTTCTCTTCTGAGGTTTGGAGTATTGTCAAATTGAAAGGTAAGTTTCAGGGGTGCATGAATGGTTGGGCGAATATTCTTCAATATGTGTCTCAATTTGGAATGTCCAACTCTATTGATAATGTTATTAATCGGCTGTTACTTGGGGCATCGGTTTACGTAATTTGGAAGGAACGAAATAACCGGCTTTTCAGGAACTCTTTGAAGACTCCAAAGATTGTTGCTGATGAAATCATTAAGGGTACTCGCCTAAAGCTTATGACTCTAAAGTTCAAGAATTCTGATCGGGTCAATCGGGTTCTCGAAGATTGGCACTTTCCGAGGGGAGTTTCACACCAAATTGATGATAATGGTTGATCTGTTTTTGTTATGTTTGTTTCTTTGGTTCTTGTGTAGGCTTTAGCAGTGTTTACCTTTGTTTGGTGGTTTTGGTTTTGTTTACTCTTTTATGGCATGTCATACATGAGAACTAATATGGCACTTTGTCATATTACTTGTTCTTTGTTTGTTGTGTGGAATGAATTTAACCAGGTAAAACCCTTTACCCAAAAAAAAAAAAAAAAAAAAACTTGCTGCTAAAAATCAGAAACTTCATAATCATAATTTTATATTTTTCAAAACGCTTGTTTGGTTTAAGTCGGTTTTACCATAACTCGAGTATAAACTCCATTTCTTTACAAAAAGGGCGTTATAAATAATGAAAACAGTTTATAAAGTTATAATAAAGTATTTTACATATCACTTATGGAAAATATCCATTTTATATTTTTGAAGCATTATAGTCTTTTAAGGTCGGCTCGTTGTCAGTTTTAAACGAAACGATGAGTTTAAACTTGCAAACGGGCCTTTTTTCTAAACCCACTTATCCTTCAATATTTTATAACTTATATTTGTCATTTTAGCTCATAGGTTTCTGTTTTAATATCATGTTTTTAAAATTTCAGTTTATTAAGAAATAACTGGTTTCCTAAAATGCCCTTTCGTTATAATTTTAACAAAAACTCACTTTTGGTTATCTAACTTGTTAAGACCTGTTATAATGTATATAAATGGGTTGTTTTGACATTTCATGGGTTTTAAAAAGGCACTCATGGCTGCATTTTTGCTAATGGCCCCGCTTTTGGCCCGTTTGGGTTCTAGTTTAGTTCTAAAAATGATGTTTGACGTAAGATAGTTTTGGGTTAGATAGTATAGCGTTAACAATTACATTCGGGGCTGTAAAAAAAGGTATCATGTTATTTATGTTGTATGGGTTGTTTGGGGCTGAATTGTACTTTTTTTAAGGTCTCAAATAACATGTTTAACTTATGGAGATTATGCTAAATTTCCAAAGGTTAATACGGTCATCCATTGGGTTTGTTTTCAAACTAATTTTGACTTAAACGAGCTTCTGGACGCCTACAAGTTGGCTTCAGTTTTAAGGGCTGCACATTTTGAAACTTTTAGAGGTTTATGGTCATGTTCATATTAGGCTCCTTGATATATATTGGTCATAGGTCTTTGTGTTGTAACCTATTTGATTTTGGATCGAGTTTATAAAGTATGCGCACGGCTTTAGTTAACCTCCAAAAATACCCTTGGTAACCAATATTCATCTAAAACTTATTTTCATCACAAAACATATTTGGACCTGTTCTAATATATGGTAATGACTTATTTATAGTTTCATACTGAAATTAGGGTGCTCGGAACCTTAATAGTGGCTTTAGTATGTTTTGGGCCCGTTAGCGCCTTTTGTTCGGTTTTGAAAACATTGTTTCACTTAAAATAGTTTTGGAACAGATTATATATCATGAGAACATTATGATTAAGGCTGCATAAAGATTTTATAGTAAAATTTAGGTTGCACGACTCATTTCTTAGTTTAACGGGTCAGAAAAGTGTCGGTTTAACCGGTTTATAATACACAGTTTATTATTATCGGTTGGGGCTGGTCTTTTCCAGACTTAAGGACTTAAATACATATGTTTAACTTCTGAAAATCATTTAAACACCTAAAAGTTAATATGGCCGCTTATGGGTTCGGTTTGGCCCGTTAACACCTTTTATAGCGGTGTATGAAACTCTAACAACTTTTGGACAGATTGATTTGCTTACACTAACCCCATTATAAATATCATTCCTGGACATAAAAAAGATATCATACATGGGGGTTGTGTTTTTCGGGCCGGTTCTTTGGGTTTTCTTTTTAGGTTCTGGTTATTTTATCAGGATTCATTCATTCAAATTATACCTTGTTCATTTGGTTCTGAGTTAATCGTTTAGGGTTTTATGATTGTAAAATTAGTTTATAGCTAGTAAAGAGTTCGGGATTCATCAGCTAGTCAATCATAGGGCATCACATGGATTTCAGAAACACTTAGAATTAAACGACAAGAATGATAAACAAGTGCTCGAGCAAGTCCACTCCTCGGGTTTGGGAGAAATCCGTGAGCTGAAGTTAGGCTGCTATTTGTTATCAAAACATTAGAAGAATACGCAGGGGAAGAGGAAAAGAGATTGGGCAAAAAGATTTGAGATCTTTGGAAGATTTTATTTATTTTTATAATACTCGTTTAATTAGGTTCACTGACCAGATGATAATATAAAAAGATCGTTTGATGTATGGGTTATACATTTTAGATACTCGGTAGCATTAAATAATTGTTAGATGGTTTCTTTAATTTGGAGTTACCGGGTTCTAGTTCGTTTGTGTTAAACGAGTCTCGGTTTCGTTTGAATAACTTGAATCGAGCCCGTGTTACATATTATGGACTTATCTTTGGGCTTATTTCTAGCTCTATCAGGTTCTACCTAATCATTGGGCCGTGCCCATTAGTTATTATATTGACGGTTCGGGACAAGACCTTTAACGTACGGTTTGATTCGACAATTCGACTAACATCACACTAGCGATAAGTTTTCTTAAAAAAAAAAATTTGACCCTATTTTTCGGATTGTTACATTAAAAAAAATTAAAAAAAAATAAGTATGTTTGACGAGTATGAAGGGGTTAATTAGGGGTGTAATGCTACGAGTGAGCTCCACGTGGTCAGAGGATGCGGTTTAAGATATTGCATGGCGGAAACAAGTTAGGCCTTTTTGAGTATTGCGTTGGTACTCGGGTCACAGCAATGATAGCATGCTTGAAGTACGAGCATAAGGCATATAGTTGAGATAAATGGTTGGGTAACAGGTTGTAGCAATAGGTGATGTTGAATATGTATAGGCTTTTGGTAAGAGATGGTTGCTGAAATTATCAAATTTGTATGGTAATAGAGTGGTGGGATTTACACATGTTATACAAAGGGTGTGTCCCCGTGCCAAGTTTTTTTTCGTTGGGATACGTTTGAGTGTCCAAGAGTTGTCTTGGGTTTGGATCGGTTCAAGCATAGTTATTAGATCTACTGTCATGGTTAATACGGGTTTTGATGGGTTTTCGGTCATGATTTGGATCACGGTAGCTAATAGTGCGATAATATGAGTTGTCACTTCGCGAGTTGAGTTTGAGGACGACGTCGAGGGTAACAAGACGATATGTTGCGATACGTGGATGATTCGCGTGACATGGGACGTAAATATGAAATTCTTATTAACAACCAAAAGAAACATCAGAATTAATCCATATAAATCTAAAAGAAAAATAAGTAAAGAAATAAAATCACATGAATTAAAATTTGAAATTGAAATAGGAATGCTCATTTCCATAAAAAAACACACAAATTTTTGAATGAACAAATGAAAAATATATCAAACTTAATATAAGTAATGCGATCGAAATGAAAAGTGTGCGTTCATGTACCACCATGACTCTTTGTATTAACCATAAAAATAAATGAATAGATACATATATAGAAAACGAATTGAAAATCGACTATTCATGCATCACTATGACTTTTCGAATCGTCAATTTTAAACCATATAGTAAATGAATATATAAATAAAATAATTGAATTAAAACTCGACTATTCATGTATCACCATGACTTTTCGAATTTTTAATTTTAAACAATAATAGTGAATGAATATATAAATGTTGGGTTATGTACCATCTATGTTTTTTTTTCTTGTTAATAAACGCTAGTTTTTCTATTCATTTAATAAACTTATCGTATTCATTTCATCGTCTACATTTATTATTGTTGAATTATATGTTATTTATTGAACAACATTAACTTTGTATGCGTAATTATATGATCCAATGCTAATTTCATCATAATCATGTTTAATTGTTAATATGACACGTTGAACCGGAATGCCTAGATTAATATTTTATAACATGTAACAAAATATTTTGCTATTATTATTAATATTATTTTTATCCTAAGTATTTAAATAAACCATGTGATTACAAAATGGAACATTCTAGAACCTTCTATCTTAACCTTATTTCACAAGTAAGTTTATCTTGATTTTTTAATTTGAAAAAAAAGGTAAAATAAAAAAAGATTAAATAAAAGTTCAAAAAAGTGCCGTTCACTTTTCATATGCACACACATATTTATTATTATTATTATTATTATTATTATTATTATTATTATTATTATTATTATTATTATTATTATTATTATTATCATCATCATTAAGCTTATCATGATGCCAGTCTTTTGAAATTCCCCTCTCTTATTAAAGGTAAGCCTAAACCGTTTAAATTCCCTAATTTCTTGATTGAAAAACCGGGTTATCATGTTATTATTGCTAAAGGCTGGAATATTGAGGTGAACGGGTATCACATGTTTCGCGTGGTAAAGAAACTCCAGAACTTAAAACACCCTATTCGTTCTTTGCTGTACCGGCAAGGCAATCTCCATAAGAAAGTTAGTGACCTAAGAACCCGTCTGGATGCTTGTCAAACCCGCCTTGACACTGACCCTACTAATTTGGAGTTGATTCGGGAACAGAGTAATTATCTTAAGGCTTATCATGAGGCGGCTAAGGATGAGGAAGAATTCCTTAAACAAAAGGCTAAAGTTGATTGGTTAAAGCTTGGTGACTCTAACACTGCATACTTTCACAATTCTTTGAAAATGCGAAACCATAGGGGTCGAATTGATATTATAAGTGATGATCAGGGCCGTTTATTTGAGGGGTTGGATGTTCCTTCGGTCTTTGTTAATCATTTTACGAACATCTTTGGCTCTGATTTGAAACCATTGAGGAAACTGGATAATCAGATGTTTACTACTAAACTCTCGGCCTCTCAGGCGGAGTTTATGATTAGACCTATCTCCGATTTGGAAATCAAGGATGCGGTTTTCTCTATTGAGAATTCCAAAGCGCCGGGACCTGATGGTTTTTCCTCGGCCTTTTTCAAGAGTTCTTGGGATATTGTTGGGAAAGATGTGTGTTTGGCGGTTCGTGAATTTTTCAGCAGAGGAAGTCTCCTTAAACAGGTAAACCACACCATTATTGCCCTTATTCCTAAAGTGACGAATATTGTGACTCCGAATGATTTTCGTCCCATCTCGTGCTGCAACACTTTATATAAATGCATTACCAAGATTATCTCGGTTCGTATGATGAAGGGGTTGGAGTCGTTAATTGATATTAATCAGTCAGCGTTTGTGCCTGGGCGTAGGATTTCTGATAATATCCTTTTGACCCAAGAATTAATGCATAATTACCACACTAATACAGGTCCGCCTAGATGTGCTTTTAAAGTTGATATCCAGAAAGCCTATGATACGGTCAGTTGGGACTTCATACGTGATATTCTTTTTGGGTATGGTTTCCACGATAAGATGATTCAGTGGATAATGGAGTGCATAACCACTTCTTCTTTTTCGATAGCAGTTAATGGGAATTTACACGGGTTCTTTAGTGGTAAAAGAGGTCTGAGACAGGGTGATCCGATGTCCCCTTATATTTTCACGCTGGTTATGCAAGCTCTCACGTTGATTCTGCATCGTAAGGTTCGTATTGATGGATCGTTCCGTTTTCATCGATGTTGTGAAAATTTAAATATTATCAACATTTGCTTTGCGGATGATTTGTTCCTGTTTGCTCGTGGTGATGTGAATTCTGCTAAAATTATTATGGGGGCTCTGAATGATTTCAAAGATATGTCCGGGCTTACTCCGAGTGTTCCGAAAAGTACCGCGTATTTCTGTAATGTCCCGGACCGTGTTAAAGGTGGTATTTTGAATATTATGCCCTTCGTTGAAGGAAGGCTCCCGGTTAAATACTTGGGGGTTCCTCTTATATCCACGAGGTTAAATTACCGGGATTGTAAGAGGTTGCTGGATTGTATGGATAGTCGGATTGGAGATTGGAAGAATAAAACGTTATCCTTTGCGGGTAAATTGCAGCTGGTCAGGTCTGTTCTTTCGTCTTTATATATTTATTGGGCTGCTGTGTTTTCTCTCCCCTCTAGACTTATTGCTGATCTTGAGAAACGGATTAAAAACTTTCTTTGGGATTATGGTCAAAATAAGGGAAAGCATAAAGTCTCTTGGGATATTGTGTGTCGGCCGAAGTGTGAAGGTGGCTTGGGTATCCGGCGTATACGGGATGTCAATAACTCTCTGCTGGTTTATCATATTTGGAGCTTAATCAATGTGCGTAACTCGTTGTGGGTTAAATGGATTTATGAGTATAAAATGAAGGGGCGAAATTTTTGGAGCTTGCAGATTCCTAACTCGTGTACGTGGGGGTGGAGGAAAATTCTTCAGCTCCGTCCTCAGATTAGAAAATTTATATGGCATGAAATTGGGAATGGGAGATCTACTTCAGTTTGGTATGATAAGTGGGATGAGATTTGTCCTTTAATTGATTATATTAACCCTAGAGCTATTCATCGAGCTGGCTTGTCTTTAGGGACCTGTGTAAGTGATGTTGTTCATCATAATAACTGGGGTTGGCCGCCTGATTGGATTTTGAGGTATCCAATTCTTTTGAACCTAAAAGAAGTCAGCATTTGTCCGGATGTGAGGGACAAGATCGTGGTAATGGATGAGAATGGGACTTCAATGAATTTCTCGGCGTCTGGAATTTGGAATATTATTCGGAGACCGGCTGATAAGGTGTCTTGGGTGCATGTTGTTTGGTTCTCTCAATGTGTTCCAAAACACTCCTTTATGTTGTGGATTGTGCTTCATGATAGGTTGAGCACGCAGAATCGTATTATGGGTTGGAATTTTGGTGGGTATCCAAATTATAACTTGTATTGCTGCCCTCTTTGTAATGGAGAGCCGGATTCTCGTAACCATCTCTTCTTTGAGTGTAAGTTCTCTGCTGAGGTTTGGAGTATTGTTAGAATGAAAGGGAAGTTTCAGGGTTGTAGGAATGGTTGGGCGAATATTCTTCAATATGTGTCTCAATTTGGAATGTCCAACTCTATTGAAAATGTTGTTAATCGGCTGCTATTTGGGGCTTCGGTTTACGTTATTTGGAAGGAGCGAAACAACCGGCTTTTCATGAACTCTTTGAAGACTCCGATGATGGTTGCGGACGATATCATTAGGGGGACGCGCCTAAAACTTATGACTCTAAAGTTCAAGAATTCTGAACGGGTTAATCGGGTTCTCGAGGATTGGCACTTTCCGCGGGGAGTTTCCCACCAGATTGATGATAATGGTTGATTTGTTTTAGTTTTGTTTATTTACATTGTTCTTGTGTAAGCTTTGGCTGTGTTTACCAATGTTTGGTGGTTTTGGTTTGTTTACTCTTGTATGGCATGTCATACATGAGAACTAATATGGCACTCTGTCATATTACTTGTACTTTTTGATTGTGTGGAATGCATTTAACCGGGTGAATCCCTTTACCCAAAATCATTAAGCTTATCATTTAATATTTAAACCAATTTTATCTCTATCTCAATTGTATTCAAACCTCCTTACCTCCATTATAGTAGAGGCTCTCATTCTCATTATTTTTCACACCAAAATCTCATTCTCTCTCTAAGCATAAACAAGTAATTCTTTATAATAATTTTTCTTTTCATTGATGTTTTTATAAATTTTTGCTTTCTATTATGAATTTCTTCTTGTTTGTTCTTATGTTCTTGAGTTTTCCTTTGAATTTTCATAGTTGGTCATATATTCTCACCATGATCATCATAAATTGTTAATAAAACCCTTACTTTTTTGCTTTAAAGATTATGATGATCATGTTATTCCAGAAATCACAATTATTTTCTCAAGATCTTGGATCAAAAGTATAATACTTCCATGAACAACTATAAATATTCTTATGATCTTCAAAAACTCATAAAGTTATCATAAATATCATAAATTATAATATTTACACTTTAAACCCTGTACTTTCATAAATGTCAATAAATATCCTAAACTATAATATTTACACTTTGAACCCTATACTTTCCTAAATGATAAATACACAAAACTATAAGATATTACACTTTTAACCTCTTACTTTCTTATTTATCAAAACCATTCTAAAACATTTTGAGCTAGTATACCAATAGAGTATAAACCGAGTATGTATGTATCTGACGAGCAAACGGTTCTGCCTAAGGCAAGAGTGGCGTAAATAATCCCATTGGACCCGTGACTCTTACCTGGAAATCAACTTGCTGGAGGTCATGCTCTTAGTTTAGACATTCTAGTATGCGACACTCTAACTAACTTAAAACTCAAAACTTAATCTAGGGCATCCCGTGACCTGTTCAACAAACTCTTGCTCGTGCTCGTGTTCATCTATCAAGCAAGGTGAGTTCATAGCCCCTTTTACATGTTTTTAACGTTTTATACTTTGGGGTGGAAAGATGCAAGTTATTTATTTTAATGTTTTATAAATGCTATTTGATTCAAGCTTTATTCATTATATTCATTGTGTGTGATCAGTACTAGTATATACTTAATCGCATGTACAACCATTAACTTGTTAAGCCCGTGGTAGTACGATGATAGATCTATTGGCCCGACCCGCCCACTCAGGCCTCGGGTAGAGGCTTGTGTGTTCAGAATCCGACGATCGTTAAACATTAAACATAATAATCTAATTGTGGATTAGACGACTCGCTAATCGTGTCAGAGGTTTGGTTGTAATCACAAAAGTATATAAAGATACTTAACACATATGGAATGTTTTCAACATAAAACATATTTTTCCATAATTTTAAATTTAAAACCTATGTTCTCAACAACTATTTTTAGTTGACTCTCTCGCATGCTTTTCAGGTAATGGAAATTAAGGATGATTCTTGAAGTATCACTTAAGGGATGTGTCAGACTTAGAAGTTTAATTGCTATGTCATGTTTCTATTTTGGATTATGTTTGGTTTGAACAACGTGTTGGTTTATTTTAATAAGAGTTTTTACATTTAATACCATATGCATGATTTCAATCTACGCACGCCCCGGTGTTTCCGCCTTCGGCCGGGGGGTGTGACAGATTGGTATCAGATCCTTTGTCGTGGAGAGTTAGTAACCGACCTACGTCTAAGAATGTCCCTTAGGTTGAAATTATGTTCTATTAGATGTACT
This sequence comes from Bidens hawaiensis, assembly GCF_021521415.1. Taxonomy (NCBI): domain Eukaryota; kingdom Viridiplantae; phylum Streptophyta; class Magnoliopsida; order Asterales; family Asteraceae; genus Bidens; species Bidens hawaiensis. The sequence goes on from NW_027492895.1 coordinate 266,262, forward strand.
AATTTCCATTTTGTAGCATGTCTTTTGATTCCGCCAACCCTTCCGAAAACTCCCACATCCCCTTTCCACCGTTGGACTTGGACTACATTGCGCTGGAAGACTTGGACATGCCTTTGAACCCTCCCTCACCAAGTATCTCCACCTACAGCCCAATTAGTTGGGCCCGTTTAATGAGAACTCCTTCCCCCACCCATGGAGAACTAATAGGCCCAATTAAAGAATTCTTAGCCCTGTCAGTCAATAGCTCGGTAGGAAGTATCAACTTCTTGGCGATGAGCTCGAGGATGATGCCACTAGCAACCAGGGCTGGCCCTTGCAACTAACTTGAAGATTATTGGAATTTTTGGGTTTACAATCCTGATCTATCTTTTCACTTTCTAGTTTATCTTGTATTCAAATTTTGATGCCATGACATTTATAGTGTGAACTATCTTTCTTTTATAAACAATTGTTTTATTTTTCCTTACTCTTTTACTTATTCCATCTTTGTATGATGATTTCTTAGAATGCCTCTTCGTCGTGATGCCTCTAATGACAACAACGACAACAATGTCCGGTTGGCAACAGTGCTCGCTTAAATGGCCACTCTTCTTCCTGCTATCGTCAATCAACTCAACGCCAACAATAACGACAACAACAACAACAATAATGGCAAAAACTACGATCAATCCTACCGAACCTTTTTTGCTTCAAAACCCACCGAGTTTTCCGGCTCGGAAGTTGCCACCGGCTTGTTATAGTGGTTCGAGAGCACAAAAGACGCTTTAAGGATGTGCAATTACCCGGAGAATCTTAGGGTCAAGTATGCTGCTAGCACCCTTAAGCTTGGAGATTTGACTTGGTGGAACTCCGAAATCAGGACTCGAGGTTGTGAGCCGCCATTGGCTTAACCTTCGGCCGAATTCAAGGAGCTGCTGACTAGGAAATACTGTCACAAGAGCGAACTTCGAAAGATGGAAGTTGAACTTTGGGGCCATACCATGAAAGGAGCCGATCACCTTGGTTATACCAACCGTTTTCAAGAACTATCCCAGCTAGTATCCCACCTAGTCACTCCCGAGGAGAAGGCCATTGATCACTACATAAATGGATTACCTTCTTCAATGAGGAGCATGATTTTGACCATTGATCCCAGAACCCTCCAAGACACCATAAACCAAGTCAGTACCTTAACCGATAAACTAGTTAAAACCAGAATTTTGGTGAAGGATTCGGGGTAACAAAAAGAGAGAGAGTTCAAGAAGACCAGCTATCAAACTAACAAGAAACCAAAAACCACCAATTATGCCGCAGTCACCCCTGCTGTGCCCCTCCAAGATGTGGCTCCTGCTAACCAAGCCCCAGCTAGGGAAGGGTACTCTGGACCTCACTCTCTATGCTCCACCTGCAACTATAATCACCCACCAAGTTCCCAATGCCAAAAGTGTACTAATTGTGGTCGATTTGGGCATCTAGCTCCTCGATGTCGAACTGCTCCTGCTGCTGTTAATCAAGCCATTGTAGCCAACCCCGCACCAACAAACAATAACAATGGTCGTGCTTGCTTTCAATGCGGTGGTTTAGACCATTTCAAGAAAAAATGTCCCCAATTGGCTCCAAAGAACAACCAAGCCACTCGTGGTAGAGCTTTCACTATTGGTGCTTCGGATGCACGTCAAGTGATGTGTGTATAATGATGCTCTCACAACTAAGCTTTAAATTTATTAAACAAGACTCCTAAAGAAACCACACAAAACCGGCAAGTGTACCGATCACTAATAGTATAGCACAAATGAAGTCCGAGTATCGAAAACAAGGACACGTGAAAATGTTTTTAATACTTAGCCCTAACCAAGACTCACCTAAGAATATTTAAATGATTTTTATTAATTAACTACTTAACCTAACTTACTTTAACTAAATTAATTAACTAGACTTAACTAAACTTAATGAAACTCTTAACGAAACTTGGAAGCTTAACTGCAATAGGAGAAAAACGTCTACATAGGTAAGAATCATATTGATGGTATAATAAGGTAATGGATTGAAGAATCTCACAACACCGGTTTCTAAGGATGACACAACTAAGGTTCACTCAAGGAAGCTAGATCACCTCTCGGTCGCACCAACAAACTATAACTTACACTTAGTTGATTTTAAGAACAAACCGGGAAACGAATTGCTAAAGTGTTCTAATGTCGACTCTCCTCTCGGACTCACCGACACACTACCCTAATGAAGACAAATACTACGCAACCAAGGATAGAAGAACAATTTAGTTTAACTTAAACTAGATCAACTAATCGCTCACAAACCCAAACCCGACAAGAACCGAACCCGCTCTCGCGCGATCCTAATCCTAACAAGTAGAATCTATGAGACGACCTTACTTCCTATCACCTCTCGGTCTCTAAGAAGTTACCTACCCACTGAATTCAATCAATTAATACACCCACTTAAACCCTACGGTTGTACACCCCGCAAACAATCTCTAAACGCAAAGTAAAAGAGTTCAAACAAGCTAAAATCAAATAAAACCTAATTCAATCAATCAAAGCAAGAGGTATATGAGTATAATTAATCAAATCACAGCCACTAAACACAACCTAATTCAATATTAAACCAAACTTTCATTAACAAATCAAGTCATATTAATCAAACAATCCATTTAGTTCATCAAAACCGAACAATAATCATCTAACCTAGGTAGAACAAAGAGGTTTAGCCAATAATAATCAATGAACAGTAGATAAAATAGATATAAATGATAAGCATGCTCATTAGAATCTGATTACAAAAGGTTTGAATGATTAAAAACCAAAAACTAACTCACAAACGTTAAAATGTCAAAACCGACAACCAAGGGATGAAATAGCGAACCAGTTGCTTCTCCTCTTCGTAAACTCCTTTGGAACTGATGTGGGATGGCTGGAATGAAGGTTCAAATCGTTCATAGGGTATTAGCCCTTTATATATATGTTTAAACACCTCCTTCCTAATATAAAATAGGTTAAAACAAGCTCGCAAGGCCCACTAGAAGACAAAATAGATGGGGTAGGTGATTCCTGAACATTCTTGGCAGTATTTGGGACATATGGGACATCGCATTGCGTGGGCATGGATGCCTCACCTGGTCACGTAGCGCGTCCAGGTCCTGGGTGCTCTTTTCTTCGTTTTCTGACTCGTGTATCTTCAAACCCGCATACCGGCTTCATCCGAATCCCGTTTGAGCTGATTCTTTCTTCATTAAACTCGTTTTTTCACTCTCTTCAACATGGGACCTATCATATACACAAAAATTTAGTTTCATGCAAGAACAATTTATATTTGTTAACGGTTTACGCATAAAACAACACAAAAATGTGATAAAACGCTATGTGTTTTGCAACACATCAAATATCCCCACACTTGAACCTTTTTCGTCCCTGAAAAATAAATCTACACAGGATCATAACCAAGTTGAAAAAACAAACTCCCAGATTATTTAACATTACTAAAGCACAAGAAACAGCTCGACATATTGACCGCGATTGCCGGTATTGTTGTCCACTTAAACCCAGCCACTAACCAATCAAGCCACCAATTGCATTAATCGTTTTAAGTCCAAAAATCAAGGCTACACCTACCCCATCTCAGACAAAGAGAGCTAGAAGAACTGGAGTCGAAGCAAACTGGTTCGACAAATCACCATAAGCGAAGGACTCATTGATGGTACTAATTAGATGCACTCGGTGAAATTTAATGGATGAATGGTCCTGTGGAGGTCGTACGAGCTATTCCTAAATATTATTGGACTTTTTCATATAAATTCCTAATTTGATATTTATTGATTAAGAACCTTCGAGCCCCAATAGTGTATCCTCAGAGTCACTATCCACAAGGTAACATGTAAACTCTAAGTCCCGTCTAGTATGTGCATCTTTGGCCTCTTTTAGTAACTTTAAAGAACGCTTCTTTGGCATTTTGCAATACATAACTTTCTTCACAAGCATTTTGCTTTTTTTGAACAACTTTTGAGAATAAACAGACATAACTTTCAATACATACTTTTATTTTTTTTCTTTTTTTTTCATCATCTTTTTTTTTCAATCTTTTATATCACCCTAAAATATATAACTATTTCTAAGCTCATAAAAAGATGGACATGTGGTGTATGCTGGTTTGAGTGCATCTAAGTATAACCATCTCAAAGTTTTCAGATTTATGGTAATCCTCCCTAAGCATCGAAATTTGGTTTCACCATTTTTCAATTTATTATATATATAAAAACTGCTAAAGAGGACTATCAAAGCTAGTTGGGCCTACCAACACATCCCAAATCAGATATGCAAACCATCTCTTCTTTTATTATTATTATTATTATTATTATTATTATTATTATTATTATTATTATTATTATTATTATTATTATTATATTTCAAAAGTTCCGAGAGTTCGTTAACACAATGGTAATAATATCATTTCTTACTTAACGCAGAAGAAAAACAATTTTGAAGGGACATTTTTCTTTAAAACCTTTTTGTTTAAATATTAACTCCCAAGATTTTCAATTTTCTTTTATTTTTCTTAAAAATGAAAATGTCAGTTCCCCATCCCCACACTTAAATTTCACATTATCCTCAATGTGAGACAAGGAAAAGACAAAACTAAACATAAAGAAAAATAAAGTGGAACAGACTCCCTGTAGGTTCCCAGCCGGATCTACACAGGAGTATCTCGTAACACGAGGGTGCGGAATACCCACGTATACGATACGAGTGTCGAGACAATTAATACGTTGAATATAAGCAGAACCACGAGAACAAAAGATAATACTTGATATATTGCAGGGACAAACACGTGATTCAGAGAATCACAAAAACAAATCGTTCCTAAAACCTTACTAAAACAGCCGAAGTTATGGGTATTTAATACTCGACAACTTCGCCTAACACACTAGGCGAAGTTGTCATAACTTCGCTGACCTTCAAGTTCGCTTAAAGCACGGCGAACATATAAGAAACAATATTCAACACAGAACAAACAATCTAAACGATTACAGACACAAATAAACACGAGATACTGAACTACTGACATCATGCACCAACAGACTCCCCCTTGGTAGTAGCTTCATATCTCTATCTTCTTTCTCGTGTCTTTTAATCCAAAAATCTCGTACCGCTCGTCTTCAAATAGATAGAGACCACCCTCTGGTACTTCTACGCAGGAATGTAGAAAATCTTCTTATCATTGAGTACCTGCAAATCAGCTTGAGACAAATTAACCAAGTGCATGGGATCATACACTCTTAGAATCTCCTGTTCGTCCTCATCTTCCATAACAGCTTCAGCAGTCTGGCAGTCAACATTCCACCACTTGAGGTCCTTCAACACATCCTTGGGCATCAGCTTCATCGGCACCTCTTTCAAACAACGTATTGGCTTATACTTCATCACCATCCAGGGCTTGCCATCTGCCCGCATTTCCCGTTCCTTATTTTCAACCAACTTTCCTTTCCGAGGCTTTAGAAGTTCAAACTTTTTCTCCTTAATAGCTTCCTTCCATACTATCTTTCCAATTATTCTAGCAATATCGTCATCACTCCTATTAATCAATCTTAATTGAGCCAAATCTTTAACCTCACACTCAGGAAATGTGTTGAGCGATCTCAAAGCCTTCTTAAAGTACTGAATCCCATCATAACGCTTTATCACAAACAACTTCAACTGTTCGTCATACAACCAGAAAATGATACCTTTCTTTGACTCAGCGTAGCCCTTGATATTGTAACTCTTCTTGAACATTGTTGGTACCGCAAGCTTCTTTGTCTTGAAGAACCACTGAGCACAACCTTCTTTCCATCTCGGCTGTTCTTCCCACTCAGACTCATCTGGAACATTTGCATCTTGACTCAAGTTCACTTTTCAACATTTGGAATATCATGCTCTACACCATCATCAACAATCTCCCCTTCTTCTAACTCACTATCAATCTCTATATGTTCCCCAATCTTTTCAATCTCATCAACCGTTAACACATCATCAATTAACTCATCATCATCATTTCCCAACACTTCCTCATCAACTACAACCACCACATCCTCACCACCTGTACCGCCTGACGGACCAGCTGACTCCCCCTGAGATGTGGAAGTCCCAAGAGTTTGTTCAGTTCTTGGCAACTCACCACCTGCATCTTTCGATGCATTGGGATCATCGTCCTTGTATTGCCTCTTCTTAGTTCTCAATTCATCTCCCTTGCAGCTCGTCTCCCCCCTGAGATGCTAAGAACTCTTAAGAGCATCAAAAAGTTTACCGTGTTCAACGAGGAGTGATGATTGTATCTGATTTTCTGCCACCAGTCGCTGAATAGCTTGTGTCTGGATGAGGTTGATACGTGATTCTTCTGCAACTACCCGTTCAAGAGCCACAATTCTCTTGGAGTCAGACAAAGTGGCGTCAAAATCAAACCGCATACGGGAAATATCTTGAGCATACGGCGGTGGAATTCCCAAAGTAGCTGGAATGTCTGAGGTAGGGTGAAAAGTAACCGTGGGTGGTATTGTGACAGGTAACCCAGCAGTTGCTACCATAGTGGATTCAACAAACCTAGCAACCACCTCTGAAGCAGTAAGTGTCGGAGGCGGTAATGAAACAATCTCTGGAGCTGTAAACTGAAACGTGGTCGGTGGAACACCAAATGAGGACGACGTGGTTACCCAAGGAACACTTGAGGTAATCGGCACTGTGACAGTTGAAGCAGCAGGTAACATAGTCATACCGGATAACGATGGTGGGGAAAAACGAACAACCCTTGAATTTTTCACCAACTCTAGAGCTTTCACCAACCCTTCCTTTCTTTGATCGTCGTACCAGACGATATAGATCCTCCTCATAGTCTGATTCAATGTCATCTGAGTCTTTCTTTCGCTTGCCATGAATCCATTCATGTCTGGCAAACAACGCAGTGTGCCTCGGACGAATGTCAAGTTTGCTACGAGCACTTGATGACTTACATTGCACAAAGATTCTCTTAGACACACTTTCCACATACGAAATAGGACGTCGTTGTGTTAGATTATGAGCTACATGATTCAGAATCATCTGTAGGAACCTTGGATACATCAAAAATATTTCCCGTGCAACAGCAGGTCTCTGACGATCAATCTCATAAAAAATCATCTGGCTAAAACTATAAGGCTTGTTGTAGGTTAAAGCAGTCATAGTCGATTGCATCGTCGCCCCCATTCCATCTGTACCAGCTTTGCGACCAGACATGCACACTATCATCACATGCATCAGAAACCTCCACTGAGCTAACAGAAACCCCTTTCGTCTATGAGAATCTTCTAAAGGACATGAGTACCCCATACGAACAAAATCACCATTTCGGAAAGTGGCCGAAAATTCAGTAGGATCGTCAGTAGTTTCAACCCCAAACTGTAAAGCTACCCTTATTTGATCGGCCGAGAACTGTACCGCTTGATTGTTAACTGTAGCACGCATAACCGGAGGATCAACCCTACAGTCATATTCAACGGTTCTCCAAAAGTCTTCAATATTTGGTAGTGAAATGGGAAGAGTAGTAGTGATGGCATGAAAAATACGTGAGTGAACGAGAAATGAAATGATCTCACGATAGTCGTCTATTCCACGAGCATCCGGATCCAAAGTGATACACATGTTGTGTCCCGGAAAAAAGTGTCGGTTATTATCTCCACCTTCATCACCACCAGCACCTGCTAAAGCAGCCATATCTGCAAGACAAACGAGCCAAGTAAGATTCGTGCAACAACATGTCATAACTTCGCCGTTTACCAGGAGCGAAGTTATGTTGTGGCGAGGTTGTGAACTTCGCAGGGTATACAACTTCGCTGGATTAGAAGAGTCTAGATACAGAGTGTCACCATGTCAAAACTACCCAGGCGAGGTTACAGTTTATTGAACAAACAATATTAAAGACAAGTTTTAAAGTGGGGGCGAAGTTAAGTTCAACTTCGCCCAATCCTAACTTCGCTTAAACCCTAAGTTCGCCCAATCTTAACTTCGCCCCTGTTCATCAAGGAAATCAACCACTCGATTTAACAAAATAAGGTGCAATCAGAGGGTAGGCGAAGATGGGGAACTCGGCGATTAGGGTAATGAATGATATGTTATAAATAAAACACCCTTTAGTTGATCGAACTACGTGATTATAGGGTTTGATAAAGGACGAGAGCAAAATCATACATTGCGGACCAGATTATTAACCTGAGAATAAGAATTATGTGACACTATGATGCAACAAACCTTTAACACTGACGAAAAACAGATTGTAAAGAGGTGTGATTCAAGTTAATAAATTCGCCGAGGGTTTAAGTTTGAAAAATTTGATCATGTTTGACCACCGATCCAAATATATAGTTTAGAAAAGCTCAGGAGACGAAGTTAGGTTAACTTCGCCCCACTTGTAACATCGCCCATCAGTTTACTTCGCCCATAACATAACTTATAAATAAAATGCTTAAAATTTAAACTTCTCTCAAAAAAAATTAACTTAAAGATCAAAGAACCAAGTAACCAAAAGTTTAAAACTTTAAACCATAATACGAAAAATATAACGAGAATTTGAATAAAAGAATGAACGGGATCAAATTTCAGTCTAAACAAGAACCTGCATGTTTTAGAAAAGATCCGAACAGGAATCATACTGATTAAGTGGCTGTCACATAGATCCATGTTCAGCGGTAGTATGACATAGAGAAACAGGTTGTAGGCAGGTATAAAACTTAGTATGGTTTTCATCGCTTCTGTGATACAGATTAGGTTCAATTAAGCTCAAAATTTAGATGGGCATCACATGAGAGATTGTGATGCCTCCTATCTATTCTCAAAGCGTATTTGGTTTTCCCCAAGTCACCCCGAGTTGACTTCGACCCGTAGTGTATGATTAATCAATGATCACACTTCAATCTTCTTAGTCTCCTTCTCGATCTTTCTTATACTTTGAAATATTCTTACTTGCCTGTTTCTAGATATTTGTAACAAGATTAGCTTCATAAGGCTTTATGATAATAACTGGAGAATTTTTTTTTTTAATCAAAGACAATAACACAACTGCAAATCTAAGACAACTGCAAGTCCCGAATCTGGATCACTGCAGATACTTAACACTATCTTCGCGGGAATCAGAACACTCACGGGCTCGTGTATGACTGGGTAATCACTTTTATGCCTATCATTCGGAAATATGTATGTGGAGAAATGCAAAACTCAGAATGACCCTCCACAGTAAATCGAGAAGATTTAGTTTGTATCACTTCAACTTTTACGCACCATAGAAAGCTACCATAACATACAATGACTGTTCTAAAGTCTTTTAGGCCTAATTACTTCACTAGTTAAGCACACAAAATCAGTTTATCTATCACTTTCCAAGGTTGGATCAATTTTCGTTTTAACACCGTATTGAAACTTCTTGCGAAGTTATAGACTGAAAAATTATATCATCTCCCTAAAAAAATTTTTAAATTAAAACGCCCCGATCAAGTCAAAGTCTTTAGGTAAACGGCTATCCTGAAGATCCAGTGGATCAGCCGGACCGACCACATACGAGTATGTGTCCTTCTGACTAAGTATGAACGACTAATTTTAAGCGAAAGAATAAAAACCCATCATAAATCGCCCCGGTCACTTTCAGTCATCTGGTTAATGGCTATCCTTATAATCTACACGTAGAAGTAAGGACCAAACATATCCTTGAATATGTCCTACAAACTTGAGCAACCGACATAATTTTAAGCGATAGTGATGTTTATTTATTTATTTTTTTTTTATTTTTTTAAGGATAAAAGAGAAAACAAGGTTACTCATGATTGATCATCCCATTAAGCTCAACGAGATTTTGAAAACAGGATCGGTCAAACTCTTTAGAAAAAGATCGGCAAAATTATCCAGTGAATCAACCTTTTCAAGCACAATTAATTTCTTCTCAGCACAATCCCATATAAAATAATGACGAATGTCAATATGTTGAGTTTTACTGTGTTTAACGGGATTGTTAGTTACTGAGATAGCAGCAGTGTTATCAATGCAAATAGGAGTTTGAGTGAAATTCAGACCATAATCGTGCATTTGTTGTTGGATCCATAAAAACTGGGAGCAGCAGTTCGATGCTGCCACTCTACTTCGCAGGTGGAAATGGCTACAGAGGTCTGCTTCTTGTACTGCCATGACACCAATCTTCCTCCGAGAAACTGACATCCACCGGTTGTTGACTTCCTGTTTTGATTGCAACCTCCATAGTTAGAATCGGTGTATGCTACCAGATCCAGTTCTCCCCCTTTTGAGTACCATAGTCCTAACTTAGGCTTTCCTTTAAGATACCTCAAGATTATTTTCACTCCCTTCATGTGTGATTCCTTCGGGTTTGCCTGAAAACGAGCACAAAGACAAGCTGCAAACATAATGTCAGGTCTAAATGCAGTTAGATACATTAAAGAACCTATGATTGCCCGATATTGAGTGGGATCCACATCTTCATCTCTGTCGAAATCAGCACCCTGTTTGTGGTTGACTTAGATTGGAGTGACAAATGGGGTACTATCATCCATCTTGAAGCGTTTAAGCACATCATTGACATACTTCGTTTGATGAATAAACATGCCATCTTTCTTCTGATCTACCTGCAATACCAAAAAGAAAGTTAATTCGCCCATGGCGCTCATCTCAAACCTTATCTTCAATGACTGCTTTAAACTCCTGACACATAGTAAGTCTTGAGGCAGCAAAGATGATATCGTCCACATAAACCTGAACGAGTAGAAAGTCATCCCCCTTCCGTTTGACAAACAAGGTACTGTCGATATTTCCTCTCTCAAACCCATTCTCCAGCAAGTAATCTGACAAAGTTACGTACCAGGCACGAGGAGCCTGATGTAGCCCATATAATGCTTAGTTTGTACACATGATCAGGAAAATATGGGTCAGGAAAACCAGGAGGTTGTTCTACGTAAACCACATCATCGACTTTTCCGTTAAGAAACACACTCTTCACATCCAACTGCAACACTTTCATCTCTTTGTGTGCAGCAAATGCCAGAAACAGTCGAATTGCTTCTAGTCTGGCCACAGGAGCAAACACTTCGTTGTAATCTATTCCTTTCTGCTGATTAAACCCTTTCACTACCAATCTTGCCTTGTTGCGTATGATTATCCCCTTCTCATATCTCTTACATTTAAAAACCCACTTTGTACCGATAGCGTTCACTTCTTGCGGATTTTCAACTAACTGCCATACTTTGTACCGATAGCGTTCACTGTGTCAGTTCTTCAGTGCCATTTGATAATTCGTTGGTTCAATCTGACTGATGAAGCAGGTGTACAAGCACTCATTTATAATACCGTGTCTTTAATGCTTGCATACACACATGTGTGTTCATCCAAACTTCTTCTAGTACGTACACCATCAGAAGGATTACCGATCACATTCTCCAAAGGATGATTCTTGTGAATTTTGGTGGTCTGTACCGGACCGACTTCCAGATCATTCTTAAGATTTGAAGAGAGTTCATCAGAGTGAGGCTGAGGTTGAGTGTGAAATGGATTGTAGAATTCATCTTCATTCGAGACAGCAGGAGTTTCAACCGCATTTGACGAGGTCGGTTGATTTTCATTATATTGAGGACGTTGTACAGTGTCCTCCTCTTCGTCATACAGCATCTGTGAGGCCATTTTCTCATTAATGTCTGCAAAATCCAACTAAGGTACATTAAAAGATTTGAATAGCTTATCATAGTTGAAAGCCTCTGCCGGTCCCATGCTAGGCCTTGGTGATTTGTAACTAGTAATGTAAGTGTTACAGACCACCTCAACCTTGCTGTTTGATAGATTAAAGACTCTTCTGTTAGGTGTTCCAGCAACATAGCCATCTAAGATACCTTCGTCAGCTTTCTCACCAAATTTAGAGTTAGTCTTTAATATCGAACATGGGGACACGAAAGGTTCAAGACCCTTCATGTTTGGCTTTCTACCATGCATAAGTTCATAACAGGTTTTATTTAATCTTTTAACAGTTAAAACATGATTAAGGATATAACAGGCTGTAGCGACAGCCTCAGCCCAGAACACCACGGGAAGTTTAGCATCCGGCAGCATGGTCCTGGGGCCTTCGATTAGAGTTATATTCTTCCTCTCAGCTACTCCATTTTGTTGCGGAGTATATGGGGCGCTGTACTGATGCTCAATCCCTTTCTACAAGCAAAACATCTCCATCTGTTAGTTCTTGAACTCTGTACCATTATCACTCCTGATGTACTTAACCTTCTTCCCAACAATATTTTCCACCTTGGTAATCAAGTTAATTACCAACTGAACTGTCTCATCTTTTGCCTTCAGAAAATAGACCCAAGAGTATCATGAGTAGTCATCGGTTACCACCAAACAGTATGAAGTTCCTCCTAGACTCTTTACGTTCACATGACCAAAAAGAGACCACGTGAAGCAGATCCAAGGTGCTGACAATTGAGTTAACCTTCTTGGAGTGATGAGGTTTCTTGTGCTGTTTTCCTTTCTTGCATGATACACATTGGTCTTCAAAATTGAAGTTCTTCAAAGGAACCCCTAGTACCAACCCATTCTTGACTATGTAGTTCATCTTACAAAGATGTATATGACCCATTCTTCGGTGCCACAACTCTGACTCAGACTTTGTTTCTTTTGACAGAAGACATGATTCTTCATTTGTCATCTCAGTTGATCTCATATCCATTACATACGTGTTCTTTTCTCTTGGAGCCTTAATCACGATCCAGGTTTCAGGAATCTTGAAACCAGGATAAAGTACGAGTGCCTCATCTTTAGTAAAATGAACTGTGTATTCTTTATCACAAATCTGAGAGACGCTCAACAAGTTATGCTTCAATTCTTCCACAAAATTCACCTTTTCCAACATTATTCTTCTATTTGTTACAGTCCCAATACCACTAATTCTTCCTCCACTTTCTCCTGCGAAACTAACCCTTCCTCCTTGAACAGACTTCCAGTCACGTAACAGTTTCTTGTTACCAGTCATGTGCCGGGAACAACCACTGTCAACAACCCACATACTATTTACAGCCCTGTTTGACTGTTCCTGCACAATTAAAGAAATAGATTAAAATCTAGAGACCCAAGACCCTCTGGTCTTGGGTTGATTAAACCGGTTATTTGGCATCCAGTACCTTGGTTGCCCAAAGTCAGTTTGAGGAGAGTTTCTATAAGTTCTGAAACGAAAACTTCTAGATGACTGGCTATGAGGCCATCCAAACCTTCGTGAATTAATTGAATTATAATTATTGATTTGGTAATTAACTGGGAAAAAACGAGACTGATTTCTTTGAAATCTTGGATTAGTCCGATGATTGAAAGTTGGTGTGTTCACATTCTTACTAGCATCATAATTAGAATTCGTTTTATTCTCAGTTTTGGTAGGCCTCATATTTCTAGATTTTCTCTGTTTCAGAGGACAGTCAGCGACAAGATGTCCTATCCTGTTGCATCTAAAACAACTTCTGTTCAAACTAGTCCTGCTGTTTTGAACTTTAGTCTCAGAAGTTGTTGCAGATGTCGAGGTTGAGTTACTATCCGTTTGTCTAACATATGGTGGGACGAACGAATTTAGGGAAGATTTCTTTTCATCAGGCTTATAGTCCTCCCCTTGTTTTAGTAACACAACCTTTTCTTCTATCTCACCCGATTCGGACGACTTGTCTGAATTTGACGAGACAGAACTTGTGACATTAGAACTTGTCTTACTTGTTTCACTCTCATTAACTTCAGTTTCTTTAGCAGAAACTTTTATTGGTACTGTCTGACTAATTTCAACATTCGCAGATTGCTGATTACTAGGATTATAAGTATAGCTATTGTTGTATGGTGGTGGAACTTTAGAGAATCCAATTCCCCCTTTGTTAACCGGGGAACGCTGAACACTTATGATGTGATCTAACATAGCAGAAGAATTTCTAAATTGTTCAATTTTTCTGTTCAGTTCCACCACTTTTACCTGGTAACCAGCTATCTATTTATCTTTTTCAGCAATTAGTTTGGTCTTTTCTTCTAACACTTCATAACTAAGATCAACCACTTCTATCTTTTCAGCTAGGGTGGCTTTAAGACTTCTGATATCCTTTTCACTAGCTTTTATTTTTACCGAGTAATTGTTTTCTTTAGTTTTAGAATAGTGATGTTCTTCTTTTAAGTTTTTAAATTGAGTGTCCAAACTAACAAACTGATCAGTTAATGTTTTCAATTGATCAGACAGGTTTTCACATTGTTCACAATGAAGTTCAGAACATACCTCTGAGAGTTGATCGTTCACTTCTGCCATGTAAGCTTGATCTTCCCCCATCTCTTTGTCACTTCCTCCAGTTTTGATGTTTACTAGATTTTCCTGTTCGAACACCTCCTCAACTTGTATATTCTAGTAGTATCCTCCGTTTTGCTGAGATACCATAGCCTTGTTTTCACTTCCACCCCCATTCTGTTAAGTAGGCCTGTTTTGGCTTTGTTCGACTCTCTCATTTGTACACTCCTTAGCAAAGTGACCATTTTGTTGACAGTTATAACAACGAACTTTTGACTTATCAAACCCCGGTCTTTCTCCCACGAACTTTCTACCAGTTTTCTTCATAAATCTCTTTACCCTTCTTACTATCATCGCCATCTGCCACTGCAGATCCATTTCTTCCAGATCATCAGCGTCGACCTGATCATAGTCTTCATCCAAAGTAGTAGGGTCGACTATTTTTCCTTTGATGTAATTCTCATAAGATGCAATGAAGGAGACATAAAGAACAAATTGTTGTTCAGCTGATTTCACACTCATAGGCATCTGTGAGTAGTTATTACTAGAAGCATTGGTTGAGAAATTACCAGTTGTAGTTTGAGGTTTTGAGGAACTACTACCTCCTGCTACAAAACATACGTCACCATCCATATTGAGAATCACATGACCATCTGGAGTGAAGTTTGATTCACCCTTTGAGTAGTAGGCAGTGGATTCTGATTTTGAACCTGAGTTTGGAGTGACTTTAGCACCACACATTCCCGGATCCTGAACCTGATCAGTAGGCGTCTCCTTTCGAGCCATGTTAAGTTCAAAATTCCCTAACTTATTTACCACCGTCTCCAAATCAATCTTCTCAAAGTCCTTATCTTCTCTCATCAGAACAGTGTACATCTCCTATTTTGGTGGGAGAGCATCAAGAAGCTTATCTCTTCTTCCTTGTATTCAATGGAGTAGTTATTTAGCTCGGTCATCAAATGATAATATCGTGTGATGTTGTCATCAAGTGATTCATTTTTTAGATACTTGAATATTGAGAATTGAGTTTTCAGCTGCTTTGTTTTGGAGGTTCGTATCCCAACATTTCCTTCATATCTATTCTCTAGTGCTTCCCATAGTTCTCTAGCAGTTTTGTATTTTTTTGAAAGTATGAAGAATCTCTTGTGGAAGTGCCATCGTTATAGCTGCATGCACTTTACTTTCTGCCTCATACATTTTCTTTTCATAATCTTCCATCTTACTTTACTTCTTAATCTGTTCACGACCTTCAAACATGGATGTTGGTGGAATGTACCCGTCTTGAATGCAGACCCACATCTTTGCATCTTGATACTTCACATACTGTTCAAATCTATCTTTCCATGAAACGAAATCAGTACCTTTAAGTAGTTTTGGAGCCTTAGTTGTTGAACCAACTTCAACCTCCATCTTTACCAGTTAGTGATGTTTAACGAAGTCATACTTGATCGAAACTAAACTTATAACTGAAAAATAAGATACTGTGCAGTAAGCAGCGAAGTTATTACAACTTCGCTTCTTTGTATGACAACTTCTCCAACTACACAAGTTCGCTAACTTCTCAACTTCGCTAGTCACAACTTCGCAGAAACCCTATATGTTCCCTAAAACCCTAGTATGGGTGACAGGAACTTCGCCTGAAAAACAATGGAGTTTTGCAGGTCTAGTTAGGTCGATTACGAGGGACGCGAGGGTGGCTTGAAGGTGTAATTGATTAGTAATGACGAGCAAATGACAAAAACGAGGTATTTCAACGTAAACTCGTTCCGCGAATGGTCTAACGAAACGATTTTGACACCCGTGTGATAATCCCGAACCACACAATCGAGAGAAAAACGCTATGATACCAATTGTAGGTTCCCAGCCGGATCTACACAGGAGTATCTCGTAACATGAGGGTGCGGAATCCCCACGTATACTATACGAGTGTCGAGACAATTAATACGTTGAATATAAGCAGAACCGCGAGAACAAAAGATAATACTTGATATGTTGCAGGGACAAACACGTGATTCAGAGAATCACAAAAACAAATCGTTCCCAAAACCTTACTAAAGTTATGGGTATTTAATACTCGATAACTTCGCCTAACACATTAGGCGAAGTTGTCATAACTTCGCTGACCTTCAAGTTCTCTTAAAGCACGGCGAACATATAAGAAACAATATTCAACACAGCACAAACAATCTAAACGATCACAGACAAAAATAAACACGAGATACTGAACTACTGACATCATGCACCAACACTCCCCTGGTATATGTGATCATGCAAGTGTGCGGTGAATCATGTTCCTCGCCCTCCTATTCGAACGCAAGCTTAAAACTCCAGTGCTCTCTATCAAGCTATCACTAACGAACGAAAGCGGCAATCCTTAAGAAAATTGCATCCCCACACTTGTTTAAAACTCCAGCTCATCAACCGTCATCAACCAACCAAGGAATAACCTGCAAGTTAGAGAAGAAACACCCGACAAAACTCGGAAATATAAATAAAAATGAAAATAAAATAATAAGGAAAGAGATTACCGGGTTGCCTCCGGGAAGCGCTAAGTTTATTGAATAGTCTTCAGCCGGACTCACTTCCGAAACCTCAATCAGGAGGCTTCTCCTTTATCCTCTTCCTATCGATGCTCCTCAACACTATCCTTTTACAATTGGTCGGGAAAAAACCAATTGCACAACTCTCATGGGCCCGACCATATGAATTAAACTCGGCCCACCAACTCTTGAATTCCCCCAAGAATGGTTCAATGAAGAGAAACGGGGAAGTCAATCTCTTCATCATACTACGATTTCGTCGCCCAAAAATCCTCCTTATAATTCTTTTAGCCAAATTTTTAAACCTTAACACGTCCCGAATGGAGATTGAGTATGGTTCGTGGTTTTTCACAAATGAGGTGAGGTGTCTGAAAGACCGAATCACTAACTACCTCACGGCTCTCCTTACAAAGCTCCTTCTCGAACCCCACACTTGGCTCTTTATATATTAAATCTACAAGCAACTTTAGATCACCAAGTGGGTCAAAATCGCCTTCATCCATAATGGCAAAGTCCATCAAATCTTCACCAAACTCATCCTTAAATTCTTCCTCCCAAGAGGGAACATACTCATCCACTCTCTGCTCCTCCATTCCGGTATCTTCAATCTCACTCAGGGTTTCAAACAAAGGTGGATTCAAAGGTGGAATATATTCCAAATCATTTCTAATAGTAAACAATACATCATCCATTATTGCCTCCAATTCTGGGGTGGGCTCTAATATATTCCCTGACAAATCTTTATACCCTAAGAAGTTCCCCATTTGATCATTTGCAAATCGGTATGGAGGAGGCTTTGCCAAAAGTGATTCCCATTGAGCTTCCCGTACCTCGACCTCTATATTTATCCTCTCATAAGCATCACGCACCCAGTGATTTCCGCCACAAACTTTGCACCATGGTTCTCCAACTTGTAATCTGAACATTTTTCCTATAAAGAACACTAAAAAAACAGATCACAGACAACAGATAAAAATAGATAAAACAGTTTATAATAACAATAATAATAATAAAAATAAAACTAAACTAAAATAAACTAAACTAATTAAAATAACTAACCTAATCTAAATATAAATACAAAATACAATAGGCAAGTCCCTAACTCGAGTCGTTCTCAATACGCCTCAACCGTATCCTTGGCAACAGCGCGAAAAACTTGATGTGTGTATAATGATGCTCTTTCTAAATAACTCACAACTAAGCTTTAAATTTATTAAACAAGACACCTAAATAAACCACACAAAACCGGCAAGTGTACCAATCACTTAATAGTATAGCACTAATGAAGTCCGAGTATCGAACACAAGGACACGTGAAAACTTTTTTAATACTTAACCCTAACCAAGACTCACCTAAGAATACTTAAATGATTTTTATTAATTAACTACTTAACCTAAATTAATTTAACTAAATTAATTAACTTGACTTAACTTAACTTAACTTAACTAAACTTGATGAAAGACTTAACGAAACTTGGAGCTTAATTGCAATCAGAGAAAACGTCTACCTAGGTAAGAATCAAATTGAAGGTCTAATAAGCTAATAAATTGAAGAATCTCACGACAACGGTTCCTAAGGATGACTCAACTAAGGTTCACTCAAGAAAACTAGATCACCTCTCAGTCTCACTAACAAACTCTAACTTACACTTAGTTGATTTAAGAACAAACCGGGAAACGAGTTTTTTCTAAAGTGTTCTTATGTCGACTCTCCTCTCGGTCTCACCGACACACTACCCTAATGGAGACGTATACTACGCAACCAAGGATAGAGGAACAATTTAGTTTAACTTAAACTAGATCAACTAATCGCTCACAAACCCAAACCTGACAAGAACCGAACCCGCTCTGGCGCGATCCTAATCCTAACAAGTAAAAGCTATGAGACGACCTTACTTCCTATCACCTCTCGTTTTCTAAGAAGGTGCCTACCCACTGAATTCAATCAATTAATACACCCACTTAAACCCTACGGTTGTACACCCCGCAAACAATCTCTAAACACAAAGTAAAGTGTTCAAACAAGCTAAAATCAACTAAAACCTAATTCAATCAATGAAAGAAAGAGGTATATGAGTATAGTTAATAAAATCACAGCCACTAAACAAAACCTAATTCAATATTAAACCAAACTTTTATTAACAAATCAAGTCATATTAATCAAACAATCCATTTAGTTCATCAAAACCAAACAATAATCATCTAACCTAGGTTGAACAAAGAGGTTTAGCCAATCATAATTAATGAAAAGTTGATAAAATAGATATAAATGATAAGCATGCTCATTAGAATTTGATTACAAAAGGTTTGAATGATTAAAAACCAAAAACTTACTCACAAACGTTAAAATAATCAAAACCGACAACCGGGTGATGAAATAGCGAACCAGTTGCTTCTCCTCTTCGTAAACTCCTATAGAACTGATGCGGGATGGCTGGAATGAAGGTTCAAATCGTTAATAGGGTATTAGCCCTTTATATATATGTTTAAACACCTCCTTCATAATATAAAATAGGTTAAAACAAGCCCACAAGGCCTACTAGAAGACAAAATAGATGGGGTAGCTGATTCCTGAACATTCTTGGCAGTCTTTGGGACATGTGGGACATTGCATAGCGCGGGCATGGATGCCTCACCTGGTCGCGTAGCAAGGACAGGTCCTGGGTGCTCGTTTCTTCGTTTTCTGACTCGTGTATCTTCAAACCCGCATACCGGCTTCATCCGAATCCCATTTGAGCTGATTCTTTCTTCATTAAACTCGTTTTTTCGCTCTCTTCAACATGGGACCTATCATATACACAAACATTTAGTTTCATGAAAGAACAAGTTATATTCGTTAACGGTTTACGCACAAAACAACACAAAAATGGGATAAAACGCTATGAGTTTTGCAACACATCATCAAGATCCCAATGTCATAACCGGTATGTTTCTCTTAAATAACCACTTTGCATCCATACTACTTAATGCGGGCGTGGAAAGAAGCTTTATATCACTTGATTTTGAACCCCTTGTTTAATTGAAACCGACAAAACTAGACTTCCCTTACATTGTCAAGTTAGCCAATGGTAAAACCATCCAAGCCAATACTGTTATACGCAATTCCATCTTGACTTTTGATGATCATTATCTTAATATCGATCTAATTCCCTTTAAGTATGGTAGCTTTGACCTAGTTGTGGGAATGGATTGGTTATCCCGTAATAAAGCCGATGTTGTATGTGTCGAGAAGCTCATTCGTATACCGTTACCATCCGGTGAAACAGTAATCATTCAAGGAGCAAAACTCGATCGTAACCTAAAAATCATCTCTTGTATGAAGGCCCGTAAACTTTTGAATAAACAATGCAAGACCTTTTTAGCCCACGTAGTTGACAAGAAATCCAAAAGGAAAAAGATTCAAGACATACCCGTTGTCCAAGAATATCCCGACGTTTATCCCAACGACTTTCAAGGACATCCTCCCTCTTGACAAGTCGAATTCAGAATCGACCTTATACTGGGTGCAACTCCTGTAGCCAAATCTCCCTATCGTTTAGCCCCGTCCGCAATGCAAGAACTCTCTAGCCAACTTCAAGAATTTCTCGACAAAGGATTTATTCGACCCAGTTTCTCAACTTGGGGAGCTCCTGTCCTTTTCGTCAAAAAGAAAGACGGATCTTTTCGAATGTGCATCGACTACCGAGAGTTAAATAAACATACCATCAAGAATCGCCCATTACCGATAATTGATGATCTCTTCGATCAAATTCAAGGAGCCACTTATATTTCAAAAGTTGATCTCCGCTCGGGTATCACCAACTGCGAATTCTCGATGAAGACATACCCAAAACCGCCTTTCGTACCCGTTGTGGACACTACGAGTTCATGGTCACGCCCTTTCTCTTTACTAATGCTCCCACGGTGTTTATGGACCTCATGAACCGCATCCGCAAACCTACCATGACAAATTCATCATTGTATTTGTTGATTACATTTTAATCACTTCAAGAACCAAGACCGAGCATGAGCAACACCTTTGTCTCACCTTGGAATTGTTGAAGAAAGAACAACTTTATGCTAAATTTTCGAAATGTGAAATCTGGCTTAACGAAGTTCAATTTTTGGGTCATGTAATTAACGATAAAGGTATACACGTGGATCCCACATAAATCAAAGCCATCAAGAATTGGGAAGCTTCGAAAACCCACTCAGAATTTCGTTCCTTCCTTGGTCTAGCTGGTTATTATCGTCGATTCATCTCGAATTTCTCAAAAATAGCCTTACCTCGCACCACCTTAACTCAAAAAGGCAAGCCGTTCATTTGGTAACAAAAGCAAGAAGACGCATTCCAAACCCTAAAACAAAAACTTTGTGGCGCACCCATCTTTACCCTTCCCGATGGAAACGACGTTTTCATTGTCTATTGTGATGCTTCAAATCAAGGGTCGGTTGTGTATCATGCAGCAAGGCAAAGTCATAGCTTATGCCTCTCGTCAACTCAAGATCCATGAAAAGAACTATACCACTCACAATCTTGAGTTAGATGCGGTGATTTTCGCTCTTAAAATTTGAAGACACTACCATTATGGAACTAAATGTGTCATCTATACCAATCATAAAAGCTTGCAACACATCCTCAACCAAAAAGAACTCAACATGAGGCTACGTCGTTGGGTCGAGTTACCCAATGACTATGATTGCGAAATTCGCTACCATCCCGGGAAAGCAAATGTGGTGGCCGATGCCCTAAGCCGAAAGGATAGAGTTAAACCCTCTAGTATTTCAGGCCATGGAAATGATTATTCACACTAGCCTTAAGGCCCGAATTCTTCAAGCTCAAGCCCAAGTGGTAGCCCAAAACAATCTCAAGGCCGAAATGGATTGTGGAGCCGAAAAACAATTTGAAACTAAGTCCGATGGAGTTCTTTACTTCATGGGACACATATGGATTCCAAATTCTGAAGACCTTCGAAATCTTATCCTTGATGAAGCACACAAAACTCGATACTCGATCCATCCGGGAACCGATAAAATGTACCACGATCTTAGAGAATTCTATTGGTAGGCTGGTATGAAGAAAGATATAGCCTTGTATGTTGGAAAATGTCTCACTTGCTGAAAAGTCAAAGCCGAACATCGAAAGACCTCGGGTTTGCTTCAACAACCCGAGATTCCTCTAAGGAAATGGATTTCAAATTTCCATGGATTTCCTCGGGTTTGCTTCAATAAAGAATTTAATTATTATCCCATTAATTTAAGAGAATTACCGAGGACTTTTATCTCGATAATCAAATACTTTAAAAAAATATCGAGGTCTCATATCTCGATCATCAAATAACTTTACTCGTTTCCTGTTTTTTGAAACATAATTTAAAGATTTAAATAAAATGTAAAATGAAAATGAAACTAAAGAATGTATTTGCATGAAAAATATCTGAACCAAGAAATAGACAATCTTTTTGTGTTTTTCTATGATTTTCAAAAGCAGTACATAATTTTGTATTTTTGTTGAGTTTGAGCAGAGAATCATATTAAGACTTTTGCTAGAGACTAACATCCCTTTCTATTTGGCCTTTCTTTATGTTTATATAACTTATTTTACTCTCACAGCTTGTTTAAGACCTATCAATGCACCAATGATTAAACACTCAGTCTTTTAAGCTAATTTCTTTTTGGATTTGGGGTCAAATAATCGATGTACTATCATTTTTTCTTTTTGCTTCAAAAACACAAAAGTTTGAGGAGCATAAATAAATTTAATCGCCCCGGTTAATTTAAGTTCATAAATTAATAGCTATCCTGTCCATCTACGAGTAGATAACCGGACCAAAACATGCAAGCATGCTCCACAAACTTAAATAACTGACATAATTTTCAGCTATAAAATAAAGTAGAAAGCTTAACGAACACCCCAAATACTTTCCATTGTCAGGTAAATGGCTATCCCTAGTATTTACAAGAAATTATCAGGACCAAACATATACAGGTATATGTACTTCAAAAAGAAGCAATTGATATAATTTTCAGCAAACGTAAGCAAAAATCTTTTTGGTTTTTCTCTTTACATACTAAAAACACAATCTTTTTGTCTTTTCAGATATTTCTTATGTTTTTGGATTTTAAAATTTTTAATGTTTTCGGGTTTTATTTATATAAACGAAACGCACAATATTTTTGTATTTTCTCATTTTTCACCCCGTAAAACCTAAAATCAAAATAAATTTTAAAATAAAATTAACAAAAAAACAGATAATCATCCTTGTTTAAGGATATCAGCGAGGGTCTTTAATCCATTTAAACCAAGCAAAAATTGAAAACGCATTTTATCAAAGGCTTTGGTAAATAGATCGGCTTTCTGAAAGTCAGTATGTACTTTCTCAAGGTCAATTAATTTCTTTTCATAACAGTCCCGTATGAAATGATATCAAATTTCGATATGTTTTGTTGTACGGAATTTTTGGTGAAACTAATAGCAGCAGAATTATCAATTAAGATGGGAGTAGTAAGAAACTTCAAACCGTAGTCACGAAGATGTTGTATCCACAAAACCTGGGAACAACAACTCGAAGCTGCAACATACTCAGCTACGATGGTTGAAGTGGAGACCGTTGTCTGCTTCTTACATTGCCAGGAAACAAGTCGGCTTCCTAAGAATTGACATCCTGCTGTGGTAGACTTGAAATTAATCTTGCATCCTCCATAGTCTGAGTCGGAATAAGCGGTAAGATCAAAGGTATCGTCTTTGGGGTACCATAACCCGATGTCAGGATTGCCCCTAAGATATTGAAGAATACGTTTGATCGCTGCCAGGTGAGTCACTCGGGGGCTAGCTTGGTACCTAGCACATAAACAAACAACAAACATTATGTCGGGTCGAGAAGCAGTAAGATACATAAAAGAACCAATCATAGCACGATAGAGGGTAGGATCGACAGTATCCTCCAATTCATCCGGTGATAAATTGTGACCCACAGGGAGAGGAGTAGAAGGGATTTTTCCGGCAGTAATCTTGAATCGGCTCAAGACGTCGTTCACATATTTTGTCTGATGAATGAAGATTCCTTTCGCAGACCTGATGAACCTACAACCCTAAAAAGAAATTAATCTCTCCCATAGAACTCATCTCAAACTTGGTTTGCATTGACTTCTCGAATTCCTTACATAACGTGTCGTTTGTTGACCCAAAGATTATGTCATCGACATAAATCTGGACGAGGAGAAGATCATCACCAATATTTTTATAAAACAAAGTGCAGTCAACAGTCCCACGTTTGAAACAATTATATGTCAGATGGTCGGCGAGCGGGATTTACCAAGCTCTTGGGACTTGATGTAGACCATATAATGCCTTGTTTAAACGATAAACTCGGTAAGGATAATCAGGGTCTTCAAAACCCGGAGGCTGTAAAACAAACACTTCCTCATGAAGTTCACCATTGAGAAAAACACTTTTGACATCCATTTGGTATACTTTAATGTTCTTGTAAGCTGCATAGGCTAAAAAGATTCGTATAGATTCCAATCTTGCAACATGAGCATATACTTCAGTGTAGTCAATACCCTCTTGTTGATGAAAACGTTGCACCACTAAACGTGCCTTGTTTCTCACAATTACCCCACGATCGTCTTTCTTACACTTATATACCCACTTAGTCGGAATAGCTTTCTTGACTCTAGCAGGTTTTTTGATAAGATCCCAAACACCCAAACGTGCAAATTGTTGTAATTCTTCTTGCATAGCTTCTACCCAAGAGGAATCTTGAAGTGCCATACGAGGAGTCGTTGGCTCAACTTGAGATAGAAAGTAAGTGAATTTAGCAAGATTTACAATCCCAGACGAGTGTAAGTTAGCATAAGCACATAGTACATTATTCTCACTTGATGAAGCAACTTGATGTCGTGTTTGAACTCCCACGTCAAGTTCTCCAGTAATGTTTTCTTTCGGATGATAATTATGAATCCTAAGAGTGGTATTCTCAGGAACATCAATAGTTTCAAATAAATTAGTGTAGTCTTCACCCAGATCGTGAGATGAAACATCACTATCAAGTTCGATAACTTGATCAACAACTTGAGTGTCATCAGATGAAGTAGATGCGTTGTCGAAGAGAAATGGAAACTCATTATCAGGTTCTTCTGTTTGAGCATCGAGTGGAACTTCAAAATCATTAGAACTTGCAAATCTTGAAATTTAAAATTGTTCCTCAAAATAAGCACGAACTAAGTCTTCATCTGGTTGATCAGTTGTTGGAGTAAACGAACTAAATAAGCCATCATAGTCAAACATCCAGTCGGGACCTTTCCCTTGAGAAGGAGTAGTGTACTTTCGACACTCCACATGGTACCATTCTTCAACACAACCAGACGTAAAATTAAATACTCGTTTCTTAGGAGAAGCATAACCCAAGAAATACCCTTCAATGACTTTTTCATCGAACTTTCCTACATCCTTTTTCAACATCGTATAAGGACACCCAAAAGGTTCCCGGTACTTTAAATTAGGTTTACGATTATTCAACAGCTCATAAGTTGTCTTCTTAAGTCTTTTAACAGTTAGAACTCGATTGAGTGTATAACAAGCAGTATTCACTGCCTCATTCCAAAAATGGAAAGAAAGCTTTGAATCAGCAAGCATAGTTCTAGCAGCTTCAATCAACGTTCTATTCATTCGTTCAGCAACACCATTTTGTTGTGGTACATATGGGGCACTGTATTCTCGATGAATTCCCTTTTGTAAACAAAAGAAATCCACTACAGTATCTTTAAATTCAGTACCATTGTCACTTCGAATTCTCCTCACTTTCTGTTTGTATAGTGATTCGATCTTAGTTATTAAATTTTGAACGAGAACCGCTGTTTGATCTTTTGAACTCATAAACAAGACCCATGAGTATCGTGAATGATCATCAGTAACTACCAGGCAATACCAATCTCCAGAAATACTTGCACGATTCACTGGACCGAATAAATCCATATGAAGTCGCTCCAGAGGAGTATCAATAGAATTTAATAACTTAGAGGGATGTGACTTTTTCTTCTGTTTGCCCTTTTTGCAAGAAAAACAGTGATCGGATAACTTAAAATTCTTCAAAGACACACCTTCAACTAGGACATTTGCCATTAGATAGTTCATCTTACGAACATGAATGTGACCCATTCTACGATGCCATAAAATAGAGTCTTTCTCAGTTGCTTTTGAGACAAAACATCTTTCGATCGATGTTGATACTTTAGAACTCATATTCATTATATAAATATCATTTGATCGAGGTGATCGCATGGCAACCATGTCCTTGGGAATCACATACCCCGGTTTTAAAATTAGACACTTTTTATCTGTAAATATTGTAGTGTATTCCTTATCATAAATTTGCGACACACTCAATAAATTATGGTCCACTTTATCACAATAATTAACTTTCTCAAAAGTAGTATGCCTATTCGAAACATCACCTTCCTGTGTAATCATACCCCCAGAATTCCCAGCAAACGCCACATAACCCCCTTGAATATTTCTCACATTTGTTAAGAGGTCGAGATTCCCAGTAATATGACGAGAACATCCACTATCCATGATCCAGTTTTAACCAGAAATGGTCTTGATGTACCCTACACACAAACGAAAATGATTAGTTCAAAAAGGCAGCCCAGGCCTCAGTCTTGGGCACCTTTTGGTTTTCTTGAAAAAAGTTAAACTTAGTCGCATTCAATTGTGTCGGGTCCCTTTGATTTCAGCTGGATCTTAGTCAATCAAGTCATAACTCACACAGATTAATCGTGTTGACAAGAGAGTTAATGACGGGTTGCTATATTTAGAAAGATATCCGTTTGTTAAAGGCGAAATCAATAACAAACATACGGTTGCAATAAATAATCACAGGTAGAAGGCACACTCAAGATTCACTCAAAAGATTTCCATTTATATAATGTTAATCATACAAAAGGATAATCGATTTAGGGTTTTCTAGAAATCCTAAGACAGCCGTCATAAAATATTCTCTCAATAAATAAGTCAGTCTTATCCGTATTGTGTGTTCTGCCTCCTTCTACCTCTCTTTTGGCGTGTTTGGCGGCGTGCCCTAGACATTCTATTTATAGGCCTGCCAACCTAGGACAGCTGTCATTCCTTCTAGAAACCCTATCCGATAATACATATTCAAATTACATATTCAAAATAAAATAAGTGTAAAACAAGTCTTCCGGGTAGGCTTTTCATTAATTTTCAGTCTCCGAGTCCGCAGTGTACTCGGCCTTCCTTCAGACTTGGTAAACATAGAAGTGTACTCGGGATCAGTTTCTGGGTAGACTTTACTTAAAGAATATTTTACCAAGTAAAATATTCACCGAGTAGACTTCAGTCTTCTTGACTTTGCCAGACTTTGCCCGACAACTCCTTACGAGCAACCTTGTTCTTCGATGATCCAATTCAACTTTTTGCCATAAATAACTTATTAGCAAAGCGTACTCGGGAGTACAGTTCCTTGCTTTAGTTGAACCTTGCCTGATGTTACTTAGAGATATATTCCATTTATACATCAAGCATGCTCGGACCATAATTATTAAAGAATACTTTGCCCGGTCTTCCAATCACTTGGTTTCTTGGACTTGGTTAACCAAACCTTACTCGGAAGAGTAAAATACTTGGTCTTGAAGAATAAACCTGCTTGACAAAGTGAACCTTGCTCGGAGATACCAAATCAGTGATCCTTACTCGGAAATGCACTGATTAGCATACCTTGCCCGGATATCCACTTAAGAAGACTATTTGAAGTAAACCTTGCCCGGGAGGCAAAATCTCGTACTCGGCTAAGTAAAAGCTTGCTCGGATCCCAAGGTGTGCTCGGATTCAATACTTAGCAGTTTCTGAGGAGGTTGATGTGACATTCGTGACAAAACAAGGTATACTATATTCACTACGTAGCAAGTAAACGATAAATCGGTTAATTCGTAGTGCTTAAACGAGTAACCGACCGATACTAATTATGACCCGTATACATACTGAGGGAACATATACGAGTCATATATATGTTATTGAGGCTAACATATTGATATTTAGGCCCCAGTACGTTTAAAACTCTTTAAACGAAAAAGGTTTCGTTTATCGATACGCTATAAGCTTAAACGCAATCGTTAATATCAAAACGAGCATTGTAGCATCCGTTAAGCCGAAAAAGATTTATAAAACACTTATATGACATGTTCTAAGCAATCCGTGAAAATATTTTGGAATTTTACAACGAGTCAGTACGTTTTTCTTATTTTACAAAACTAGGCTGAAAAACAATCGTTTTCGCGCTAGTTTTCGCACTCAAACTAGTTTTCTTGTGAAAAACCGAATCCGAATTAAATTTTGAACCGAATTTTATGCGTGGCATGAAAACCGAGGCACCATTGGGCCAAAAATAGGCCCAATGGGCCCTTATATCCTTGCGGCCGCAAAAGGGGACAGCCCACCCCCTTCTAGTATCTTTTATATATAAAAAATATTAAGAAGATATTTTTAAAGAAAAATTTCCAGAAATCAGCAGACCTATTCTTCTTCATCAAGTTTCATCAAAAACCTAAGGTAATTAGTGATTTTTTCTTGATTTTTAACCATGATTAACATAGTTTAACCATGAAAAATTAATCCTTGATTAGTTTTAAACATGTTTAACCATCCAAAAACCCTAAAAATCAAGTAAAACCATGTTTTAATGTTAAACATGTTTACAAACCAGGAACGTATACTTTTTTGGTCAAAAACGCGGATTAGAACATGAATACAACGTTTTTACGGTTTGAAAGTTCGGTTTGAACCCAAAACCGAAACCCTAATTATCAAGGCTGTCACATGGATGATTTATGCTTGGTTTGATGTTATATGATATGTAGATACACTGAGTTTGCAACCCGAGACCCGGAGAGTCGTTTAAGCTAGCAAAACTCATCGAAAACCGACAAGGTAAACCCGTAACACTCGTTTAAGGGCTGTTTAGTATTAGGTTGTGACGTGCTTGTTGTTATCTTGTGAAAATTTTCTGCGACATTAGGGATCATATAAATGAGTCCCTGTTCAAATTTGGTAATTTTTCGATAAACGGAGAATATTTGGTGAATTTATTTCCGTTTATGAGCGTTTATTTGGGAAAAATAGCTAAACATATTGAAAAATTATGAAACTTGGTTTTGAAGTTTAATATGTGATGGTAAGATCACTGGTAAAGTTTGGGAATCATTGGAAATGCCTAAGTATGGTTTCTGCAATTATGGTTTAACCAAATTTTAACAGCCGAAAAACGCACAAAAAGGCATTTTGTCCAAAGATTTAGGTTCTAGAGATTTTGAAGGGGCTATGTAATAACATTGAGGCCATTTATAAAAATTATTGGATTTTTTGGAGGTCGTTTGATATAAACGGGCCATTTATTACACGATTATAACCTATTAAATGAATTTTTATAAGTAAATAATTAATAATAAAATTTCTGAAAATATTTTTATAAAATTCTCCATGTCTTAATGTATTTTTAGAAAAATTTACATAATTTATATATAAGTACATATTTAGTTATGATTAATCAAAGATTTAAATTATAATTGTTTTAACGAAACCGGCAGTTTTGTGTTTAACGGACTGACTGGTATGTCAAAATGTAAAAAGTGGTCAAATATCATATTTTTGAATGATATTGATAAAAACGAACTTTTTACGAGAATTCCGGACAATTCGGGTGGATTGTACGTGTTTTGTATAATCAAACCCGTGTGAAAACGGAAACGAACCCTGCGATCAAACCAGATACCGAAACCTTAAAATTCTTTAATAAATCAAACCATTTTATCAATCAATATATTTACTTAAGTTTATGTGGTCTTACCTAATCCCGAAACGCATAAACGATCAACTTAGCTAGGCTCGGGAAACGGTGAAACTGAGCCAAATCCAGTTTAAATATTTTCATAGTATACAAAGTCACAATCTAAGACTATGGTCATGTTCTGGGCCTAACAGCTATACCCAGATTATCTATACAGCCAGATTTGGTTTAAACACTGTACTAGTATTAACAGTACGATACCGGTTATAGGATTCAAGCTATAATCGAGACATTCTAGTTACCGATACGTACCACCAGCTTGAACAACATTAAGGTGAGTTTCACGACTCCCACTTTCTAAACTGTTTTACGAACTTTTGGGGTGAAAAGCATGTTTACATATACTTATATACTTGAAAACATGTGATGATGTGGATTATCTAAGTACTAACACTTGACAAGTCCCCAGAAACACAAGTGATTAACTTCGTGCTGGTGACGTGTGGATAGTACTATCGGTTTGACAAACCCAACTGACAGAGCCGGTGGGGTATGCCGGAACATGTTAACCCAGTTGCACATTATCATTTAAACTTATTACATACTGCTATGTGGTGTTAGACATAGTACATACTTGGGGCAAAGTGGCTGTTAAATGCCAACGGGAGTGCATGGGCAGGGGTGGCCATGTGTTTTAGCTCGTTTCGGTTTCACTTGTGGCTTAGTATAATACATCATACACATACATGTATACATACACACTGTACACTTTACGAACTCGTATACTGATTTCGTTGATACTCGTGAAACTTGAAACTCACCAACTTGACGTAGTTGACCCGTTTTAACATGCTTTTCGGGTAAAGCGAAAGTGGAATGAATTGCTTACATGCTTGGTGTTAGAAGGAGAGTTGAATAGCTGTGAATAGACGCGGACATATAATATTAAATAAAAAGCTCGTAAACCGGTTATGTGATTCTCATCTAGTTTGTAAACATAGTACCAACCCATGTAATATGATGTAAAGTAGTTGTTAAATTTCTTTATAAACAATGTTGTTGATACCAGTGTTATCTGTTACATTCCCGTATTACGCTTCCGCAACTACCTAGTCGGGGTGTGACAGAAGTTGGTATCAGAGCCATTGGTTATAAAGAATTAGGATGTCCCTTAGGATACCCTAAGATAACCTTAGGCTCGATTAACTCTGGGAATAAAGTAATATTAAATAATATACACTGATGATTCTCGTGATGAACGCGAATAGACAAGTGGGTTATTATGGTCCGGAACGTAATAACGGACTTGTTTGTACGAGGAAATTCGAGAAGAAGTCGATAAACAATCGAATAGGTAAAAAAACAGCAACATATGTGTATAAAATATAATAATAAATATATATCTGTGTATATAAACGATTATTTGTGCTTATGTGTATAAATACCTGCATGTATTTTACTATGATTAATATAGAAGGATATTATTCTTATTACTAACCATTGTGCAGGAATATGTCAAGATCTACTGATCGTTTATCTAATACCCTACCAACATGGTCTGAGGAGGAGGAGGAGGATCCAGAAGAGGAAACTGGGGAGGAATCAGAGGAAATGGAAGAAGGTTCAGATGCGGTAATTCCTCACGAGGTACCCTTAGGTCAACCCGACTTATCGGGTTACCGTTGTGACACCTATCCCCCTAGGGAATCCCCTAGGAATGTTGTAGGACAGGGAGCTACTAGTGCTTATCATTCACCTATTAGAGCACCCAGATCCCCTACTCCACCTGTACAGCATACACCAGTACCCCCACCCACTATTAGAAACCGTCAGACCGCTCGTATTTCAGTGCGGCCACCTGAGCACACCTCTCCCCCACCTCGATCTACGTATCATAGGGGAGAAACATCACGTGTCCAGGACACTGAGATACCTATTCCTACTTGGGGTTTACCCGCCCCGGTACCCGAGCCACCTCGTCATTCTGATTCAGCATGGTTGGGTTTAGCGACTGATCAGCTTTTAGAACAATCACATTCGATAAATAACCTAAACCAGCATAGACATGATATGCAAGATCACATATGGTACATGCAGCAAGAAATTAGAATTGTGCAAAGATCCAGTGCTCACAGCCACGGGCGTCAGGATCGGGCAATGATACTACTAGGAGTATGCTTAGCGGTTAATGCGGCCCTAGTGGCTTCTGTTGTTTGGTTGTGGCTTCATGTTACAAAGGATGGATAGGACATAGTAGTCTAGCCTTATGTATATAGTGTTTTGATATCCCAAGCAGCATTTTGTTACAGTGTGTTGGGCTGACTTGGGAGTTGTTTGTGGTTTAGTACTCTTTCAAGCACTGGCCCTTATTGGGTTAAGTCTACGTGTCACTTAGTGACAAATTTTGATACGCATATACAAGCGCTGGCCTATACCAGGTTAAGCCTATGCGCTAATTTTGGATGCATATGTACAGTAATGATTATAATTAATACAAATGTGTTTTCTTTGGCATAGTTGTGTGTGGTGAAATTGTAATATCGTAAAGTTGTGCTGGTTATAGTGAAACGATATTAATTATTATATAATTGATTATTTTATAGAATGGCCCCGAAGAAAGCAAACCCTTTATCCGAGGCGGAAGTGACCGAAATGATTGCTCGACAATTGCAAGCAGTGATACCAACAATTGTAGCACAAGTTACTGCAGGCATACGTGCCAACAATACTGTTACTCAACCTACGAGCACCACTCCGGTCACTGTTAATACACCTCCGCCGGACACTAATGTAGCCCCGGGTGTTACTACCCCGGTGAATACTGATAATGTCATAAATAATAATAACACTCGCCCAACTATGAATGTCACTGGGAACCCAGAACCTGTTGTGTACCCTGATAATATCCCGAACCCAAACCCTGTACCGGTTGTTAACACAACTAATAATGATAATACTCGAACCAATACCGATAATAACAATAATAATAACCGAGAACCCCCACGTCAGGAGTACTCATACAAACAATTTACATCATGTAAACCGATTGAGTTTAAGGGTATTGAAGGACCTAGCGGGCTGGTCAAATGGATAGAAAAGACCGAATCAGTAATTAATATCAGTGAGTGTCCACCGAACCGCGTGGTCAAATTTGCTACCAGTATGTTTCTAGACCAAGCGCTGATGTGCTGGAATACGGTAGTCCAAATAAGGGGACAAGATGCTATTAATCGTATGTCATGGACTGAATTAAAAACCCTCATGCTAGAGCATTTTTGTCCTAAAAGTGAGATTCAGAGATTAGAACACGAGTTATGGAATCTGGAAATGAAAGGAGCGGACCATGTGGGATACACGAATCATTTTAACGAACTGTCCCGCTTAGTTCCGTGGTTAGTTACACCGGAAGCGAAGCGAATTGAACGTTATATCTGGGGACTGACCCCTGCTGTGAGAAGTATAGTGAATTCAGTAGCCCACCCAACATTAGAAAGTGCTGTATCTCAAACGGGTGTCGTTACTTTTGATCTGATGAGAAGTGGAGTGATAAGGATGCCAGGTGAAACAACAAGTTTAAAACGAACTGATTATGGGACAAGGATGCAAGGAAACCCTCAAAACAAACGGGCCCGTCCAAATACCCGAAGTTATGCCATGACCAGTTCTAATGTAAAACAAGAGACCTATAAAGGGACGTTACCGAAATGCAGAAGATGTAACTTTCATCATGTGGGTGATTGCAAACCGATCATTTGTCAAAAGTGTGGAAGAACGGGACACTATGCCCCCAACTGTAGAACCCCCACCAACACTGTTAACCGTCCACCGCAATCAACTCAACTACCTCGACCTCAACCAACCCGCCCACAACTCAACCAACAAACCCCACCTACCACGAACCTCCGTGCCTGCTATGAATGTGGCAGTACGGAACATTTTCGGAGATACTGCCCCAATCTGAACCAGGGTGCAGCGAGAAGGCAAAACCAAGCACAAGCATTAACCTCCAACGCAGCTAGGGGACGCGCGTTTGTATTAGGACCGGGTGAAGCGCTTCATGATCCGAATGTGGTGACAGGTACATTCTTAGTTTCGGGTCAATATGCTTCAGTTTTGTTTGATACGGGCGCCGATAGAAGTTTCGTATCTGTTAACTTCTTACCTTTAGAAAATATGCCGGTTAGTGAACTAACAAAACCATATACTATAGAACTCGCTAACGGTAAGTCTATACTTGTTAACCGAATAGTCCGAAACTGTTCATTTATCCTAAACGACCACCCATTCCTTATTGATTTACTTCCAGTGGAATTGGGAAGTTTCGATGTTATAGTTGGTATGGACTGGCTATCTAAGTATAAAGCTGAAATTGTCTCTAAGGATAAGACCGTTAGGATACCTCTTCCGAATGATGAGGCGATGATTGTTCAAGGTGAGAAATCTGGTACGGTACTGCCTCTCGTATCCCAACTTAGGGCATTAAAGTATTTGCGCCAAGGTTGTACATTATACTTGGCGAGTGTAACAGTTAAGGAACCCGAGGAAAAACGAATGGAAGACATCCCAGTGGTACACGAGTATTCAGATGTATTCCCCGATGAGTTGCCTGGCTTACCACCGACCCGACAAGTTGAATTCCGTATTGACTTGATACCGGGAGCAGCACCCATTGCTAAGGCACCTTATCGACTTGCACCTTCTGAAATGCAAGAACTGTCTAACCAGTTACAAGAATTACTGGACAGGGGTTTTATCCGACCTAGTTACTCACCGTGGGGAGCACCAGTGTTATTTGTAAAGAAGAAAGATGGGAGTTTTCGAATGTGTATTGATTACCGGGAATTGAATAAAGTGACTATAAAGAATAGATACCCCTTACCTCGAATTGATGACTTGTTTGATCAGCTCCAGGGTGCGAAGTATTTTTCAAAAATTGATCTTAGATCTGGTTATCATCAAGTAAGAATTGAGGAAGAAGACGTACCAAAAACAGCTTTCCGAACTCGGTATGGTCACTACGAATTTTTGGTTATGCCGTTTGGGTTGACAAATGCACCTGCAGTGTTTATGGACCTCATGAACCGAGTTTGCAAACCTTACCTTGACAAGTTTGTGATAGTGTTTATCGATGACATTTTGATATATTCGAGAAGTAAAAAGGAACACGAACAACATTTGCGGGAAATCTTAGAATTATTGAGGCAAGGGAAGTTATACGCAAAGTTGTCCAAATGTGAGTTTTGGTTACAAGAAGTACAGTTTTTGGGACACATTGTGAATCAACAAGGAATCCAAGTCGACCCCGGTAAAATTGAGGCCATTAAGAATTGGCAAGTGCTTAAGTCACCAAGAGAAATTCGTCAATTCTTAGGACTAGCCGGGTATTATAGAAGATTCATTGAAAACTTTTCAAGTATTGCCCAACCTCTAACCCTCCTAACTCAAAAAGATCGAGCGTATGAATGGGAAGAAGAACAAGAAATGGCCTTCCAAACGTTAAAACAGAAGTTATGTGAGGCTCCAATATTAAGCCTTCCAGATGGAACTGATGAATTGGTGGTATATTGTGACGCATCTCGTAAAGGTTTAGGATGCGTACTGATGCAAAGAAAGAAAGTAATAGCATATGCTTCCCGACAATTAAAAGTACATGAAAAGAATTATACGACCCATGATTTGGAATTGGGAGCAGTTATCTTTGCATTGAAGATTTGGAGACATTACTTGTATGGCACCAAATGTACCATCTATACTGATCACAAAAGCCTACAACACATATTCGATCAGAAAGAGCTAAACATGAGACAAAGGAGATGGGTAGAACTGTTAAATGATTATGATTGTGAGATTAAGTACCATCCGGGTAAGGCCAACGTAGTAGCTGATGCTTTAAGCCGAAAAGACAGAATCAAACCATTAAGGGTACGAGCACTCGGAATGATTGTTCAAAGTAGCCTAACCGAACAAGTTCGTGTTGCACAAGATGAGGCTTTGAAGGCAGATCAACTAGAAAAAGAAGAACTACATGGAAATGAAAGGAATTTTGAGAAGAAAATTGATGAAGTATATTATTACAAAAACCGGGTCTGGATTCCAACACTTCATAAACTCCGAAAGTTGATTCTTGATGAAGCACATAAGTCCAAATATTCTATTCATCCAGGTAATGATAAGATGTATAAGGATATTAAAGAATTTTACTGGTGGCCTGGCATGAAAAAGGATATAGCCGTGTATGTAAGTAAATGTGCAACATGTGCAAGGGTGAAGGCGGAATATCAAAAACCTTCGGGAATGTTACAACAACCCGAAATCCTACACTGGAAATGGGAACAAATTACCATGGACTTTGTGACACACCTTCCTAAAACCTCCCGATGACACAATTCTATCTGGGTAATTGTTGACCGATTAACCATATCCGCACACTTTATCCCCATCCGTAACAAATACACCATCGAAAAACTCGCTCAAATTTACATCGATGAAATTGTATCCCGACACGGAGTACCTCTTTCGATTATTTCAGATCGAGACAGTCACTTTACTTCACATTTCTGGCAAGCAGTACAAGAAGCCTTGGGAACCCGAATCGACCTAAGTACGGCTTACCATCCCCAAACCGATGGTCAATCCGAACGAACCATCCAAACCTTAGAAGACTTACTTCGTGCTTGTGTACTGGACTTCAAAGGGAATTGGGATCAACACCTCCCGCTCATTGAATTCTCTTACAATAACAGTTATCACAGTAGTATACAAGCAGCACCTTATGAAGCTCTATACGGGCGAAAATGTAGATCACCACTATGTTGGACGGAAGTGGGTGATACCCAAATTTCAAGGTTAGATTTAATCCAGGAAACCACCGATAAGATTCACCAGATTAAGCAAAAATTGAAAGCTGCCCGCGACCGACAAAAGAGTTATGCCGATGTTCGCAGAAAACCGTTATCCTTTGAAATAGGTGATAAGGTGTTTTTAAAAGTATCGCCATGGAAGGGTGTTATAAGATTTGGAAAGACTAGTAAACTAGCCCCGAGATACATCAGACCATTTGAGATTATTGCAAAATTTGGTCCCGTAGCTTACCGATTAAAACTACCCTTAGAACTGAGCACTATTCACAACGTGTTTCATTTATCGAATATGAGAAAGTGTTTGACTGATGAAACGACAATAGTACCACTGGAAGATGTTCAGATCAACGAAAAACTCAACTTCGTAGAGGAACCGGTAGAAATTGTAGACGGGAAAACCAAACAGTTACGGCACAACAAAATATCATTGGTAAAAGTTCGGTGGAATTCAAAACAAGGACCCGAATATACTTGGGAACGAAAGGATGAATTCCGAAAGAAATACCCACACCTGTTCCCTAAAAAGAAAACCGATGACACATTAAATTTCGAGGACGAAATTTCTTAACGGGGGGAGAATGTGACATTCGTGACAAAACGAGGTATACTATATTCACTACGTAGCAAGTAAACGATAAATCGGTTAATTAGTAGTGCTTAAACGAGTAACCGACCGATACTAATTATGACCCGTATACATACTGAGGGGTCATATACGAGTCATATTTATGTTATAGAGGCTAACATATTGATATTTAGGCCCCAGTACGTTTAAAACTCTTTAAACGAAAAAGGTTTCGTTTATCGATACGCTATAAGCTTAAACGCAATCGTTAATATCAAAACAAGCATTGTATCATCCGTTAAGCCGAAAAAGATTTATAAAACACTTATATGACATGTTCTAAGCAATCCGTGAAAATATTTTGGAATTTTACAACGAGTCAGTACGTTTTTCTTATTTTACAAAACTAGGCTGAAAAACACTCGTTTTCGCGCTAGTTTTCGCACTCGAACTAGTTTTCTTGCGAAAAACCGAATCCGAATTAAATTTTGAACCGAATTTTACGCGTGGCATGAAAACCGAGGCACCATTGGGCCAAAAAGAGGCCCAATGGGCCCTTATATCCTTGCGGCCGCAAAAGGGGACAGCCCACCCCCTTCTAGTATCTTTTATATATAAAAATATTAAGAAGATATTTTTAAAGAAAAATTTCCAGAAATCAGCAGACCTATTCTTCTTCATCAAGTTTCATCAAAAACCTAAGGTAATTAGTGATTTTTTCTTGATTTTTAACCATGATTAACATAGTTTAACCATGAAAAATTAATCCTTGATTAGTTTTAAACATGTTTAACCATCCAAAAACCCTAAAAATCAAGTAAAACCATGTTTTGATGTTAAACATGTTTACAAACCAGGAACGTATACTTTTTTGGTCAAAAACGCGGATTAGAACATGAATACAACGTTTTTACGGTTTGAAAGTTCGGTTTGAACCCAAAACCGAAACCCTAATTATCAAGGCTGTCACATGGATGATTTATGCTTGGTTTGATGTTATATGATATGTAGATACACTGAGTTTGCAACCCGAGACCCGGAGAGTCGTTTAAGCTAGCAAAACTCATCGAAAACCGACAAGGTAAACCCGTAACACTCGTTTAAGGGCTGTTTAGTATTAGGTTGTGACGTGCTTGTTTTGGCTTGTGAAAATTTTCTGGGACATTTGGGATCATATAAATGAGTCCCTGTTCAAATTTGGTAATTTTTCGATAAACGGAGAATATTTGGTGAATTTATTTCCGTTTATGAGCGTTTATTTGGGAAAAATATCTAAACATATTGAAAAATTATGAAACTTGGTTTTGGAGTTTAGTATGTGATGGTAAGATCACTGGTAAAGTTTGGGGGATCATTGGAAATGCCTAAGTATGGTTTGTGCAATTATGGTTTAACCGAATTTTAACAGCCGAAAAACGCGAAAAAAGGCATTTTGTCAAAATATTTAGGTTCTGGAGATTTTGCAGGGGCTATGTAATAACATTTAGGCCATTTGTAAAAATTATTGGATTTTTCGTAGGTCGTTTGATATAAACGGGCCATTTATTACACGATTATAACCTATTAAATGAATTTTTATAAGTAAATAATTAATCATAAAATTTCTGAAAATATTTTTATAAAATTCTCCATGTCTTAATGTATTTTTAGAAAAATTTACATAATTTATATATAAGTACATATTTAGTTATGATTAATCAAAGATTTAAATTATAATTGTTTTAACGAAACCGGCAGTTTTGTGTTTAACGGACTAACTGGTATGTCAAACTGTAAAAAGTGGTCAAATATCATATTTTTGAATGATATTGATAAAAACGAACTTTTTACGAGAATTTCGGACAATTCGGGTGGATTGTACGTGTTTTGTATAATCAAACCCGTGTGAAAACGGAAACGAACCCTGCGATCAAACCAGTTACCGAAACCTTAAAATTCTTTAATAAATCAAATCATTTTATCAATCAATATATTTACTTAAGTTTATGTGATCTTACCTAATCCCGAAACGCATAAACGATCAACTTAGCTAGGCTCGGGAAACGGTGAAACTGAGCCAAATCCAGTTTTAATATTTTCATAGTATACAACGTCACAATCTAAGACTATGGTCATGTTCTGGGCCTAACAGCTATACCCGGATTATCTATACAGCCCGATTTGGTTTAAACACTGTACTAGTATTAACAGTACGATACCGGTTATATGATTCAAGCTATAATCGAGACATTCTTGTTACCGATACGTACCACCAGCTTGAACAACATTAAGGTGAGTTTCACGACCCCCACTTTCTAAACTGTTTTACAAACTTTTGGGGTGAAAAGCATGTTTACATATACTTATATACTTGAAAACGTGTGATGATGTGGATTATCTAAGTACTAACACTTGACAAGTCCCCACAAACACAAGTGATTAACTTCGTGCCGGTGACGTGAGGATAGTACTATCGGTTTGACAAACCCAACTGACAGAGCCGGTGGGGTATGCCAGAACATGTTAACCCAGTTGCACATTGTCATTTAAACTTATTACATACTGCTATGTGGTGTTAGACATAGTACATACTTGGGGCAAAGTGATTGTTAAATGCCAACGGGAGTACATGGGCAGGGGTGGCCATGTGTTTTAGCTCGTTTCGGTTTCACTTGTGGCTTAGTATAATACATCATACACATACATGTATACATACACACTGTACACTTTACGAACTCGTATACTGATTTCGTTGATACTCGTGAAACTTGAAACTCACAAACTAGACGTAGTTGACCCGTTTTAACATGCTTT
Organism: Bidens hawaiensis; assembly: GCF_021521415.1. Classification (NCBI taxonomy): domain Eukaryota; kingdom Viridiplantae; phylum Streptophyta; class Magnoliopsida; order Asterales; family Asteraceae; genus Bidens; species Bidens hawaiensis. Next base: position 306,081 of record NW_027492895.1, read on the forward strand.
TCAGGTAAAGCGAAAGTGGAATGAATTTCTTACATGCTTGGTGTTAGAAGGAGAGTTGAATAGCTGTGAATAGACACAGACATATAATATTAAATAAAAAGCTCGTAAACCGGTTATGTGATTCTCATCTAGTTTGTAAACATAGTACCAACCCATGTAATATGATGTAAATTAGTTGTTGAATTTCTTTATAAACAATGTTGTTGATACCAGTGTTATCTGTTACATTCCCGTATTACGCTTCCGCAACTACCTAGTCGGGCTGTGACAGTTGAGAAGATTCCAATCTTCCATAATCTTTATTTAGGTCAAATCTCCTCATTTGGGTCAAACTCTTGACCCAACAATCTCCCCCTAGATTGGAACACCTCAGCTGGCCCAAAATACTCTATGGTTACTTACACTCAGCAAAATACACATCAAATTAATAGTCAAAGTTTCATAATCAAATTACATAAACAAAATTACATATTCAAAAGTGTACGACGACATTACAAAACAAAGCCTATCTTGAAATTCTTCATTTCAGCCAGAGATGCTTGTTTAATTTTCTTGCTCAATCAAGAATCTTAATAGTTCTGATTGCTTAGCACTTGTAGGCCTTTGCCTTTCTTTGTAATCAGAGAGATACAGTGCTGAAATCACATTCAATTGCCATAGATTGAATTTTATGAAGTCATTTTTAGAGAAGATCTTCACAATCTCTCCATTTTCCATCATAACATTCAGATGTTCAGTCCTGGAATCATAGAATATTCCACTTGGCATAACATTGTGGTTGACTGAAGGGTTTTTGGCTTTTACAGCAACCTTGACATAGGGTTTATCCATCTTCAAGTGCATCTGCTTTGGTTTTTCCTGAGTAGACACAGACATCTTCCCTTTCTTTGTATTGTTCTGTTTTGAGAGCACGGATGTTGCCTGTTTGCATAATTCCTCTACTTTGAATTTCCCTTTTATTGTCATCCTTGATAGATCAACCATCTTTTTGGATATTCCTTTGTTCTTACCAACCAGAGACTGAGTGGCTCCCTTCTTCAATTTCAATTGTTGTCCTTTCATTTTCTTGAAGTTGCTCAAAATCTCTTTTCTTGTCATTATTTTTACTGAATCAAAAGGAATTCCATTCTTAACCAAAAATTTTGGTTTACCACCATATTTGCTTAAGAATTTTTGAATTTCCACTTCTTGTTCCAAATCATCTTTCAATTTCAAGCATTTTAGTTCATTGTCTTGAGTATTCCTTTCTTTACTTAAAGCCTTTGAAATCTTGTCAATGACAGTGTCTAGTTTCTCCTTTATCTCTTTCTCAGGTTCTTCTTGCTTAATTAGTTTGAGCAGAGAGACTACCACACCATTTGGAATTTCTTGATCATTCAAGCATTTTTCAATCAGTTCTTGAGGGACTTCTCTCTGATTATTCTTCACTTCATCTCTTAGCTTTCTCTCATCTTCAATCAACTTCATCAAGTTTTCTTGTTCTTCAAAGTCTTTATCAGACATCATTTGAGAAAGAAATTCTCTGTCATAAATTTCTGTTATTCTTTGCACATAGACTCTTTTGGCTTCTGATTCAGATTCATTCATTTCCGAGTCCATTGTATTCTCCTTCTGAGAATTTAAGTCTGAATTTCATCATCCTCTTGAGCAATTTCTTTCCCTTTTAATTTCTTTCTTTCCTCAAGATCTTCCTTTTCATCTTCTGTAACATTGTCAGCTTCATCATCTGAGCTGTTTTTTTCATAAATTGAGAGAAGCTTCAGCGAATTCTCCCCCTGATTCAGTACTTTCTCCCCCTGTTTTGGGGCAGCTGAGATCTTCTCAACCTCAGTAATTAGGATTTGAAGTCGTTGCAATGCTTTCTTCAGTTCTTTAGAAAGATGACGTTTGTAGGAATTGTAATTACTTGGTGTTGGATCCATTGTTGATTTTCTGTTATATCAATGAACACACAACTATCAATTAGATCCAAAAAAAAAATATTAAAGTATAAATAATATGTCAATTCAAACCGTTGTCTTGAATGATATAGAAATCTGCACAAAAACACAAATGTGAGTTACTCTTGAAATGTGAAGTTTCAAAATTTTAATAGCATATGCAGGTCTTCATTTAATGAGAGTTAAGTCAAACGTAAGGTACATATCTGTAGCTTTATCAGAAAAGAGTTATGAATAAAGGTCTGCATATTTTGCTTTTCTTCAGCATATCAGATAAAGTGAGAGATTTTAAAAGTGTTTTGTCTTTTATCTCATAAATTTCTTATCTATTTCAAAAATGGTTTGCTTTGTGATACCAGATTTGCAGTGGAAAGAGAGAGAGGGAAATAATGTTGAAAAATTTGCCTTACTCCCTCTTTTATACCTTTTGAAATTGGGTTTAAATGCTTTTTGTCATTTTGTGAAATATTAGCTGTCAACCAGTAACATTATCCACTTGATATATTAAAACATTTAATTTCATTTAAGTTTATAGGACCTCACTCTAAAGATTAGTATATCCAAATTCTACTCGGTATACTTCCACATACAAACCTTACTCGGTCAAACTTTGCTTGAAAAATTTTCATTTTTGAATATACAAAGTTTGCCCGAATTCGTCTATATATCAACCTTGCTCGATCAAGTAAATTAATTTAAAGTTAAGACAATAATGAAGAAAGCTTACCCGAAATACTCGATTTCTTGAGAAATTAATCACAAGGCATATAATCAAGTATAATCATCAAATAAACATCCTTACTAAGAGTCAATTAAGATCTCCACATAGATTTCTCAATTTCAAATTAAAACTTATCTAGCATGAACCCTCATAAGTATCATAATCAATTTTATCATAATCAATTAACATATTCAACCAACACATTCATTCAAGTATGCTTGAAAACATAGTGTGCTCGAGCAATCTTTCTGGAGAATAGTGTGCCCGAACAACAATCATATGCAAAGTATACCCGAATAACCTTCATATAGTACAAAGTGTGCCCGGAAAGGAATTCTAGCAGACAGTGTACTCGGAAAGTTATGTTTTGAAATTACCAAGTATATTGAAGGAACACAAGTGTGCCCGAAATATAAAGTGTGCTCGGAAAACAAGGTTTGCCCGAAAACACTTGTAATTTCAAAGAAATCATACACATATCACAGAGCATGCTCGGAATGAAATTAAACACATAAACATTTAAGTGTGCTATAGTCTAAAATTTCATAGAGCTTGCCCGAAAATCCTATGTTAGCACTAAGCTTGCTAGGATAAACACATTCAATCATCTGGTATGCCGAACATCAATCTTATTCAAAGTATACCCGAAAAAATGACAGACTTAAACAGTAACATCTAAGCGTGCCCGGAAAGATTATCAAACCTTACCCGAAACAACACATTCACACATAATCAAGTCAAAAATGACTAAGCTTACTCGAAAAGGTTGAAAACTATCAACCCTTACCCGAAACAACATATTCACACATAAACAAGTCAAAAATGACTAAGCTTACTCGGAAAGGTTGAAAATTATCAAACCTTACCCGAAACAACATATTCGCACATAATCAAGTCAAAATTGACTAAGCTTACTCGGAAAGGTTGAAAATTATCAAACCTTACCCGAAACAACATATTCACACATAATCAAGTCAAAAATGACTAAGCTTACTCGAAAGGTTGAAAATTATCAAACCTTACCCGAAACAACATATTGACACATAATCAAGTCAAAAATGACTAAGCTTACTCGGAAAGGTTGAAAACTATCAAACCTTACCCGAAAATACATATTCACACATAATCAACTGTTTTGTACTCGGAAAGGTTGTAAATTATTAAACCTTACCCGAAAATACATATTCAAACAGTTTGTGCTCGGGAAAGTTATAAAGCATTAAACCTTACCCGAACTTACATATTCAACCTTTTTAGGCAAAATGCAACACTTTTTGACGTAAACTACTTTGTCAAAATATATTTTTCATTAAAGATCATAGTTTAAGAGCAAATGGTGCATTTGGAGATCAAATTTCAGTTATAATTTCTTTTCAAAACAATTTCTTCCTTTTACTGAAAAGATCTCAAGAATGGGATCATATTGACTAAGTAGCTATCTCAATACTTCACTCTCAGCATTATTATGACAACATAGATAGGTTAACAGCAGGTATAAACTTAGCATGAATTTCATCTCTTTGGTGATATGATTTAGGTTCATTTAAAGCATAATGCATTAATGGTCAACACTGTGCAATGATGCCTCATATCTCTTCTCAAAGCTTATTTGGCTTTCCCCAGATCACCCCAATTTGACTCCAACCTCCTGTATTTGGTCAAAAATAGTTTTTGTATGACAGAACTTATTGTATTTTTGTATTTTTTTTTTAGATTCAAACATATCTAGAGGTTGAACGTTGGACTTACAGTTAGAAACATGCCTTTCATTCAAGATGAGACAGTTTTTGCCAACATCTTTGTAGTTCTAGTTGTAACCCTCTTGTTTGATAAAATATTTAAAACACTTATCAACTTTTGGTTGATTTATTCATTTTCCCCTTGTTTTTGATATTTTCTCAAATTTTCTTAAAGTATGTTCCTTGTCATATTTAAAGATGTTTCATTTTTGGTTGACCAAATAACAACAGGCTCGTGTATGACTGGGTAATCACTTTTCTGCCTATCATTTGGAGAGATTTATCTTGAGATATGCAAAACAACTATGCATCTCCACATATAAATTAGCATATTCATTATGTTTATATCACCTTAGATTTTACATCATCATGGGAAAGCAACCATACATGTTAAGTACTATACTAAGGACTTTTTAGCCTATTAATTCCATATGATCAGCTAAGTAGTCAATGTACTATCATTTCCCAAATAAACACAGTTTAATATTCAATCACCCCAATATCTCTTCATTGTCAGGTTAATGGCTATCCTGTTTGACCAACAGTGGTCAACAGGACCAAACATACATATGTCCTTTCAAAGTCAGAGCTATTGACATAGTTTTAAGTGAAGGAATAAGAAACAAGTCATAGTTGCCCCAAATGCATTCAGTTTTCAGGTCAATGGCTATCCTTTGAATCTATAGAGATTTAAGGACCAAACATACACAAGTGCATGTCCTTCCAACTGGCAAATGACATAGTTTTCAGCAAAAACAACTTTATGAGACTTCTCTTAAAAAAAATCCTTCTTTTAAGCTTCTTTAAAGCTTGAACTGAATAATTTTATCATATCTCTACACCATTAATCAACTTGCTCATGTTTTGATCAAAATAAAGTATTTATGCAAAATTCATCATAAAATCCATTAAATCACTTAATTTTGACATAAAACACATTTTGACATAAACAGTTGAATCACATAATCAAATCTAATCATTCTTAACATCATCAAGAAAACAGACTGTACTAACATTCAATGTCTATCCTATCTTAACAACATCAAAGATCAGATAAAGCACATATTCAAGTAACCATAAACATGTGATTACTCATGACATTAGACAAGTATTTAATTTCACCCAAACAGATTAAACTACTTATCATAACATCAGATCAGTTAACATGATAGTCAAGAATTATCATTAATTTCAAACAAATTGCACAGATATTTACTAAAGCACATATCAGTTAACTTCAAAACAGTGACATATTCAAGACATATTCAAGACACATTCAGTTGAAACATATTCAAAACATAATCAAACAACAGTCAGTTGAAACATATTCAAAACATAATCAAACATGATATTATCAAGACAAGCAGACAGCACTAGCATTCAAAGTCTATTCTATCTTAATAATATCAAAAGATCAGATAAAACACTTATTCAAGCAATTATACAATGATATCAGATAAGTAGTTTAACAGATTAAACATAACACGTCTACCTATCTTATCATCATAAATGCTCATCAACTGACAAACATGCAAACATAACTTCAATCAGTCATGACAGAGTAATTAATCATCCTTGCACACACACAGTCAGTTAAGGCACCCTACATTTAACATACTCATTAACATACTCAGCATCATACTCATTAACATACTCAGCAACATATTCAGCAACATACTCAGTAACATATTCAGTAACATACTCAGTAACATATTCAGTAACATACTCAGTAACATACTCAGCAACATATTCAGCAACATACTCAGCAACATATTCAGCAACATACTCAGTAACATACTCAGCATCATACTCATTAACATACTCAGCAACATACTCAACAACATACTCAGCAACATACTCACCAACATATTCAGCAACATACTCAGTAACATACTCAACATCATACTCATTACTCAGCAACATATTCAGCAACATACTCAGCAACATATTTAGCAACATATTCAGTAACATATTCAGTAACATACTCAGTAACATACTTTAACAACAACTTTCAGCCTCACATGAATAAGAATCTTTGAGGAAGTGTTTGCACCAGTTGCAAGACTGGAAGCCATAAGAATCTTCCTTGCATATGCTGCCTCAAAGAACATTAGAGTATTCCAGCTTGATGTTAATCTGCATTTCTAAATGGAAAGATTGAAGAAGAGGTGTATGTAGCTCAGCCACCAGGTTTTGAGGATCCAATGTATCCAAACAGGGTGTATAAGTTTAACAAAGCCCTTTATGGACTGCATCAGGCTCCTAGAGCATGGTATGATGAGCTATCAACTCATCTACTTGAAAATGGTTTCACAAGGGTAGCCATTGACAAGATACTCTCCTACAAAAGAAAGGGGTCAGATTTGTTGCTTTTACAAGTCTATGTTGATGATATCATCTTTGCATCTACAAATGAAATTATGTGTTTGGAGTTTGAAGGGGTGATGAAATCCAAGTATAGCATGAGTTCCATGGGTGAAATGAACTTCTTTCTGGGACTGCAAATTCTACAAAAGGCTGAAGTGATCTTCATTCACCAAACTAAATATGTGCAGGACATTTCGAACAAGTTCAACTGTCATGATTACAAGACTGCTTCAACTCCAATGGACACCAAAGAAAAGATGATTGCTGATGAAAAGGGGGAGTTAGTAGATGAACATGTATACAGAGCCAAGATTGGATCTCTGATGTATCTGACTGCAACAAGACCATATATCATGTTTGATGTGTGTGTATGTGCAAGGTTTCAGTCCAATCCAAAAGTCTCCCACATGAATGCTGTGAAAAGAATATTCAGATATTTGAAGGGAAGACCAGACTTAGGAATTTGGTATCCTAAGAATCAAGCCTTTGATCTGCTTGCTTATACAGACAGTGATTATGATGGGTGTAACATGAGCAGAAAGTCAACATCAGGGGGATGCCAGTTTTTGGGTGAAAGGTTAGTGTCATGGCAATGCAAGAAACAGACTACAGTATCCACTGCAGAAGCTGAATATGTTGTTGCATCTGCCTGCTGTGCACAAGTTCTCTGGATTCAAAATCAGATGCTGGATTATGGTTTGAATTTTCTAAACACCCATATTCTGATTGATAATACTGCTGCATATTTTACTGTTAAAAATCATGTGCAACATTCTAAGACTAAGCACATTGAAATCAGACATCACTTCATCAGAGATTGCAGTGAAAAAGGTTTGATTGAAATGCAAAGGGTTGATACAAGTGATAACTTGGCTGACCTATCACCAAACCACTTGACAGAACCAGGTTCAACTTTCTTTTGAAAGTCCTGGGGATGATCACCTCTGATGAAATCTGATTAAGGATGTGTGCTTGGTTGTGTACCTCTATGTGCTACCTAAAAAATTTAGAAGAGGTCACACATGCTGAATATGTTGCTGAAGTTTGGGTTGTAATTGTTGTTATTGAAGTTGTTCATTTGATTGTTGTTGTTGTTGAATCTTGGCTGATTTTTTTGGTAATTCTGCTGACCTCTTGGTTGATTTTGTTGATATTGATGCTGACCTCCTGGTTGATTCTGGAATTGATTCATTTGAAAGTTTCTTGGTTGATTGCATTCTCTTGCAAAATGACCAGGTTGTTGACAATTGTTGCATATTGCTTTTGACTTGTCAAAACCAATCCTGTCAGTAGGACCAGAAACCAGAGACCTACCAGTTCTGTTATACAGCCTTCTACTTCTCAAACCCAACATGGCAGCTTGCCATTTCAAATCCATGTCTTCCAAATCATCTACATCAATTTGTTCCAAATCATCTTGTACCACACTTGTGTGAATTAGGTTCTTTGCAACAAATTCATTATATGACTCAGTAAACATAGACAACAAGGCTTGTGTTTCACTGCTTTGACTATGTCATTTTCCAGTGTTAGGAACATTTCCACTTGACATAGAGGCAGAATCAGAATCATCAATTAGTTGCACATTGAACCTCTGCTGATTTCCTTGATTACTTGTGCTACCCCCAATGAAAGATTTTGGAGTGACAGCATTATGTTCAGCTGGTTCTTCAATAATGGGAATTTGTTGTTGGTTCTTGGTGGACGGATTTCCCATTGGTGCAATCAATGCATTTGAAACATTGAAACTCTATCTTCCTTGATCATCTCATTCTCAATCATTTCAAGTTCAGCAGCCTGAAGAAAGCATACTACATCATCCAATTTCAATTCATTGAAATTTTGCTTCTGAAGGATGAATTTGCAAGCAGTATACCATTCTTTTGGCTTTGAGTTGAGTAACTTTGTATTCAAATCAAAGTCAGTCATTACATAATCAGTTGTTCTCAACTCATTCACAATACTTAGAAATCTTTCTAGTATTGATTTCAACCTTTCTCCATCTCTATACTTGAACCTTTCCAACTGTTGCTTCAATCTTTGCTTCTTTATGTTCTTTAGTTCAGTATTCCCTTCATACATTTCAAGGATGGCATCATACATTTGTTTTGCAGTTGTGTGATGAGCCACCTTGGTCAGGATCTCCCAAGACAAACCTAGCTTAATCATAGCTAAGGCTTTGTCATCCACCTTTCTCATTTTTTCTCTTACAGCAGCAGTTGCAGTAGCATTTGCACCTTCTTCAACAGCAGTTTGTGGACCATTCTTGATGGAGTTCCACATGTCAATATCATTGTAGCATACGGCTGCTTCAAAAAGTACCTTCCATTTGATAAAGTTTTCCTGTCCATACAACCTAGGTATCTTGTTAGTAGACACCTCTTGTTCCTCATATCCAGATATTTTGAGAAATCAAAAATCAGTTTCTTTAAAAAGAGTTTCAAACTAATCAGATCTAAAAACAAAATGCTTAGATCTGATGTGTCTGATGTGATTAGAACAAGATTTATATATAAGGATCCTAAGAGAAGCGATTTTGGTAACAAGTTTCTCTCTCTAGGAAAGGCGATTTTGGTATCTAACCCTATGCGATCGGCCGCATAGGGTTTTTGGCTTTCCTTGGGTTTTTTGTTGCTCTAATCTTGTTCCAATCCTTGGTTCTGATTGCTTAGTAGGTTTGTTATTGATCACGGCTATTGTTATAGTTTAGTTAGATCGATAACACCCTATTAATTGATTAAGGATCTTGTGGTTTTCAAGGTTAGGGTTGTTTCTTATTTCTTGATCTTGTTCGTTCTTGGGGTTGTTAGATCTTGGATCTTTGGGCAGATTTGGATTAAGGTTCCATTCTCCTCTTGGTTCCTTGGATTCGGCTGGCTTGGGTTTCTTGGATTCGGCTGGATTAAGGTTCTTGTTATTGGTTCTTGATCTTGTTCTTGGTTTCTTCGTTCTTGGCTGTTACGTGAGATCTTGTTCTTGGCTGAATCTTGCTCTTGATCTTGATCTTGATCTTGTTATTGGCGGACCTTGTTCTTGATCTTGATCTTGATCTTGGTTTGGCCGAATCTTGTTTTTGATCTTGTTCTTGGCTGATTTGGTTTATTGTGAGTGAGATATTGTTCTTGATTTGGTTTGATCTTGGCTGATTCGTGTTTCCTTATTTATTGATCTTGATCTTGATATTGATTTTGGGGTATCTTGGCTGGATTTTTATTGGGGTTGCATGGAGAAAAAGGGTGGCATTGGTTCTGTTGATCAGATTATACATGGGTTTCCAGCGAATCGGGTAACGAACATTGATGGGGCTCCCCCTCGTAGGGGGGTTCTGAAAACTGGTTCTTCGGGAAACCCTATTGTTACGGGTTCTTTTAGTTCGTTTGCTGCAAACACTACATTCACTGCTCCGTTAAATGACGTTATCCATAATGTTGGTGGTTGTTCAGCAGTGGGGAACAAAGCTAGTGGTTGCTTGAGCGATAACAAGGGTATTGGATCAGGTTCGCTAAAGAGTCAACAAGATAAGGGTTGTTCAGCTTTTGTTCCGAATGAAAATAAGGTGGTTGGAGCTGAATCGTCTAATATTCAGAGGGATGTAGGGAAGGAAAAACATATGGAAAATTCAAAGCCTTCCTACATGAGTGTTGTTCAACTTGAAAACAAAACATCGAAGGCAACTTTAAGAAAAGTAAATGTTGAATCAACGATGGATGGAGTTGATGTGGTTATACCGGTTGATTCTGTCAAGAAAGTTAAAGAGAGGTTTAATAATACTTTGTTTGGCTATTTTTTGGGTAATAGACTCCCTTTTCCGGTTGTTGAGGATTTTGCTAAGAAAAATTGGAACAAATATGGGCTTACGAGACTAATGATGAATGCGAAAGGGTTTTTCTTTTTCAAGTTCCATACGGAAGCTGGGATGATGAAGTTGATTGAGGATGGTCCTTGGATGATTAGGAATGTTCCCATTATTCTCCAAATTTGGACTATGGAGTCAGATTTGGAGAAGGAGGATGTACGGTCTGTTCCGGTTTGGGTCAAATTACAAAACATTCCCCTGGGTGCCTTTACTGAGGAGGGTCTAAGTATGCTCGCGTCAAGAATTGGGGATCCGATAAGTATGGACTCTTATACTGCTAATATGTGTAAGGAATCGTGGGGAAGAAGTAGTTTTGCTAGAGTACAGGTTGAGCTCCATGCAAATCAGGAGATTAAAAGGAAGCTTGTTGTTGCTGTTCCGGATACGTGGGGGGAGACAAATAAGATCTCGGAGATTAAAGTTGAATATGATTGGGAGCCCCCCAGATGTTCTTTATGTGAGGTGTTTGGCCATTCGAACGCCCAGTGCCCGAAACAAGTTCACGATAGAAAGTTAAATGACGAACAAACGAAAGTCACTAATGATGATGGTTTCCAGAGGGTGAAGGGAAAGAAAAAAGTTAATACGCAAATCAAGAAACATAATCTTGTCTACCGACCGGTGGTTAAACCTGCTGTGCCACAAACTATAAATAAACCATCCGCTCAAGAACAAGACAATAATTATCCTGTGGGTAAACCTACAACTTCCATGGCTAAGGGGGTCCAGTTAAAGGAAAATCATACTGTCCAAACCAGTAACAGGTTTGGTAAGTTGGCGGACGAGTCGGAAAGTGATGAAGATGATGATGATGTGGAGGAGTTGTTTACGGATGTGGCTAAAGCTATGAAAGCGGATATTTTTTCTGAGGGTGCAAGCACACCCGGTGAATTGGGTGTTTAATGGGTACCATCGCCACTTGGAATATAAGAGGGTTGAACCGCCCTCTTAAACAAAAAGAGGTTCGTAAGGTAATACAAGATAATAATATTCAGGTATGCGCTATTCTTGAGTCTCACGTCAAATTAAACGCGGTTTTTGATGTTTGTAAGAAGATCTGTAATAATTGGGATTGGACCAGCAATGGTAGTGTTTGTGATAAAGGTACTCGGATTATTGTGGGGTGGAATACGGATTTGGTTGATCTTATGGTTATTGATTATTCGAATCAGGTTCTTCACGTTCAGTTAAAGTTTAAGCTTGATTGCAAGGTGATGTATGGTTCTTTCGTGTATGCTGAGAATTGTTATTTGAAAAGAAGGGAGTTATGGCGTAATCTTCTTGTTCATAAACAACTCACTCGTGATAAACCTTGGGCTTTACTTGGTGATTTTAATTGTGCTCTTAGTTTGGAAGACAGCTTGCATGGTTCTTCCAAAATTTCTACTGGAATGATTGATTTTCGTGATTGTGTTAACAACATTGAAGTTCCTCATATAAAGGGGGTCGGACTCAAATACACTTGGAGCAATAAACCGAAAACGGGTATGGGCCATTTTAAAAAGCTTGATAGGGTGATGGGAAACTCTAAATTCTTGGAGATTTTTAATGATTCTTCGGCGGTGTTCCTTCCGTACCGGATTTCAGACCACTCTCCATGTCTATTGAAATTCCCCTCTCTTATTAAAGGTAAGCCTAAACCGTTTAAATTCCCTAATTTCTTGATTGAAAAACCGGGTTATCATGATATTATTGCTAAAGGCTGGAATATTGAGGTGAACGGGTATCACATGTTTCGCGTGGTAAAGAAACTCCAGAACTTAAAACACCCTATTCGTTCTTTGCTGTACCGGCAAGGCAATCTCCATAAGATAGTTACTGACCTAAGAACCCGTCTGGATGCTTGTCAAACCCGCCTTGACACTGACCCTACTAATTTGGAGTTGATTCGGGAACAGAGTAATTATCTTAAGGCTTATCATGAGGCGGCTAAGGATGAGGAAGAATTCCTTAAACAAAAGGCTAAAGTTGATTGGTTAAAGCTTGGTGACTCTAACACTGCATACTTTCACAATTCTTTGAAAATGCGAAACCATAGGGGTCGCATTGATATTATAAGTGATGCTCAGGGCCGTTTATTTGAGGGATTGGATGTTCCTTCGGTGTTTGTTAATCATTTTACGAACATCTTTGGCTCTGATTTGAAACCATTGAGGAAACTGGATAATCAGATGTTTACTACTAAACTCTCGGCCTCCCAGGCGGAGTTTATGATTAGACCTATCTCCGATTTGGAAATCAAGGATGCGGTTTTCTCTATTGAGAATTCCAAAGCGCCGGGACCTGATGGTTTTTCCTCGGCCTTTTTCAAGAGTTCTTGGGATATTGTTGGGAAAGATGTGTGTTTGGCGGTTCGTGAATTTTTCAGCAGAGGAAGTCTCCTTAAACAGGTAAACCACACCATTATTGCCCTTATTCCTAAAGTGACTAATATTGTGACTCCGAATGATTTTCGTCCTATCTCGTGCTGCAACACTTTATATAAATGCATTACCAAGATTATCTCGGTTCGTATGATGAAGGGGTTGGAGTCGTTAATTGATATTAATCAGTCAGCGTTTGTGCCTGGGCGTAGGATTTCTGATAATATCCTTTTGACCCAAGAATTAATGCATAATTACCACACTAATACAGGTCCGCCTAGATGTGCTTTTAAAGTTGATATCCAGAAAGCCTATGATACGGTCAGTTGGGACTTCATACGTGATATTCTTTTTGGGTATGGTTTCCACGATAAGATGATTCAGTGGATAATGGAGTGCATAACCACTTCTTCTTTTTCGATAGCAGTTAATGGGAATTTACACGGGTTCTTTAGTGGTAAAAGAGGTCTGAGACAGGGTGATCCGATGTCCCCTTATATTTTCACGCTGGTTATGCAAGCTCTCACGTTGATTCTGCATCGAAAGGTTCGTATTGATGGATCGTTCCGCTTTCATCGATGTTGTGAAAAGTTAAATATTATCAACATTTGCTTTGCGGATGATTTGTTCCTGTTTGCTCGTGGTGATGTGAATTCTGCTAAAATTATTATGGGGGCTCTGAATGATTTCAAAGATATGTCCGGGCTTACTCCGAGTGTTCCGAAAAGTACCGCTTTTTTCTGTAATGTCCCGGACCGTGTTAAAGGTGGTATTTTGAATATTATGCCCTTTGTTGAAGGAAGGCTCCCGGTTAAATACTTGGGGGTTCCTCTTATATCCACGAGGTTAAATTACCGGGATTGTAAGAGGTTGCTGGACTGTATGGATAGTCGGATTGGAGATTGGAAGAATAAAACTTTATCTTTTGCGGGTAAATTGCAGCTGGTCAGGTCTGTTCTTTCGTCTTTATATATTTATTGGGCTGCTGTGTTTTCTCTCCCTTCTAGACTTATTGCTGATCTTGAGAAACGGATTAAAAACTTTCTTTGGGATTATGGTCAAAATAAGGGAAAGCATAAAGTCTCTTGGGATATTGTGTGTCGGCCGAAGTGTGAAGGTGGTTTGGGTATCCGGCGTATACGGGATGTCAATAACTCTCTGCTGGTTTATCATATTTGGAGCTTAATCAATGTGCGTAACTCGTTGTGGGTTAAATGGATTTATGAGTATAAAATGAAGGGGCGAAATTTTTGGAGCTTGCAGATTCCTAACTCGTGTACGTGGGGATGGAGGAAAATTCTTCAGTTCCGTCCTCAGATTAGAAAATTTATATGGCATGAAATTGGGAATGGGAGATCTACTTCAGTTTGGTATGATAAGTGGGATGAGATTTGTCCTTTAATTGAATATATTAACCCTAGAGCTATTCATCGTGCTGGCTTGTCTTTAGAGACCTGTGTCAGTGATGTTGTTCATCATAATAACTGGGGTTGGCCGCCTGATTGGATTTTGAGGTATCCAATTCTTTTGAACCTAAAAGAAGTCAGCATTTGTCCGGATGAGAGGGACAAGATCGTGGTAATGGATGAGAATGGGACTTCAATGAATTTCTCGGCGTCTGGAATTTGGAATCTTATTCGGAGACCGGCTGATAAGGTGTCTTGGGTGCATGTTGTTTGGTTCTCTCAATGTGTTCCAAAACACTCCTTTATGTTGTGGATTGTGCTTCATGATAGGTTGAGCACGCAGAATCGTATTATGGGATGGAAAATTGGTGGGTATCCAAATTATAACTTGTATTGCTGCCCTCTTTGTAATGGAGAGCCGGATTCTCGTAACCACCTCTTCTTTGAGTGTAAGTTCTCTGCTGAGGTTTGGAGTATTGTAAGAATGAAAGGGAAGTTTCAGGGATGTAGGAATGGTTGGGCGAATATTCTTCAATATGTGTCTCAATTTGGAATGTCCAACTCTATTGAAAATGTTGTTAATCGGCTGCTATTTGGGGCTTCAGTTTACGTTATCTGGAAGGAGCGAAACAACCGGCTTTTCAAGAACTCTTTGAAGACTCCGAAGATGGTTGCGGACGAAATCATTAGGGGGACGCGCCTAAAGCTTATGACTCTAAAGTTCAAGAATTCTGAACGGGTTAATCGGGTTCTCGAGGATTGGCACTTTCCGCGGGGAGTTTCCCACCAGATTGATGATAATGGTTGATTTGTTTTAGTTTTGTTTATTTACATTGTTCTTGTGTAAGCTTTGGCTGTGTTTACCAATGTTTGGTGGTTTTGGTTTGTTTACTCTTGTATGGCATGTCATACATGAGAACTAATATGGCACTCTGTCATATTACTTGTACTTTTTGATTGTGTGGAATGCATTTAACCGGGTGAATCCCTTTACCCAAAAAAAAAACAAGATTTATATATAAAGATTAGAACTTTAATGGAAATAAGGAAGAGAAAACACCGGTAGATTGTAGATCTGGAAGAAAAAATGAAAAATAGAGCTGCTGACGTCACAAATCAATCGAACAATGGTCTGCTTACGTCATTCTTCTTCAAATCTTCAATCAGCAACAATCTTTCTAAAAATAGCAGTAACAGCTCTGATACCACTTGTCGGGTCCCTTTGATTTCAGCTGGATCTTAGTCAATCAAGTCATAACTCACACAGATTAATCGTGTTGACAAGAGAGTTAATGACGGGTTGCTATATTTAGAAAGATATCCGTTTGTTAAAGGCGGAATCAATAACAAACATACGGTTGCAATAAATAATCACAGGTAGAAGGCACACTCAAGATTCACTCAAAAGATTTCCATTTATATAATGTTAATCATACAAAAGGATAATCGATTTAGGGTTTTCTAGGAATCCTAAGACAGCCGTCACACAATATTCTCTCAATAAATGAGTCAGTCTTATCCGTATTGTGTGTTCTGCCTCCTTCTACCTCTCTTTTGGTGTGTTTGGCGGTGTGCCCTAAACATTCTATTTATAGGCCTGCCAACCTAGGATAGCTGTCATTCCTTCTAGAAACCCTATCCGATAATACATATTCAAATTACATATTCAAAATAAACTAAGTGTAAAACAAGTCTTCCGGGTAGGCTTTTCATTAATTTTTAGTCTCCGAGTACGCAGTGTACTCGGCCTTCCTTCAGACTTGGTAAACATAGAAGTGTACTCGGGATCAGTTTCCGGGTAGACTTTACTTAAAGAATATTTTACCAAGTCAAATATTCACCGAGTAGACTTCAGTCTTCTTGACTTTGCCAGACTTTGCCCGACAACTCCTTACGAGCAACCTTGTTCTTCGATGATCCAATTCAACTTTTTGCCATAAATAACTTATTAGCAAAGCGTACTCGGGAGTACAGTTCCTTGCTTGAGTTGAACCTTGCCTGATGTTACTTAGAGGTATATTCCATTTATACATCAAGCATGCTCGGACCATAATTATTAAAGAATACCTTGCCTGGTCTTCCAATCACTTGGTTTCTTGGACTTGGTTAAGCAAACCTTACTCGGAAGAGTAAAATACTTGGTCTTAAAGAACAAACCTGCTTGAAAAAGTGAACCTTGCTCGGAGATACCAAATCAGTGATCCTTACTCGGAAATGCACTGATTAGCATACCTTGCCCGGATACCACTTTTTTTTTTGGGTAAAGGGATTCACCCGGTTAAATGCATTCCACACAACCAAAAAAGTACAAGTAATATGACAGAGTGCCATATTAGTTCTCATGTATGACATGCCATACAAGAGTAAACAAAACCAAAACCACCAAACACTAGTAAACACAGCTAAAGCTTACACAAGAACCAAGTAAATAAACAAAACAAAAACAAATCAACCATTATCATCAATTTGGTGGGAAACTCCCCGCGGAAAGTGCCAATCCTCGAGAACCCGATTAACCCGTTCAGAATTCTTGAACTTTAGAGTCATAAGCTTTAGGCGCGTACCCCTAATGATCTCGTCCGCAACAATCTTAGGAGTCTTCAAAGAGTTCTTGAAAAGCCGGTTGTTTCGCTCCTTCCAAATAACGTAAACCGAAGCCCCAAATAACAGCCGATTAACAACATTATCAATAGAGTTGGACATTCCAAAATGAGACACATATTGAAGAATATTCGCCCAACCATTCCTGCATCCCTGAAACTTCCCTTTCATTTTTACAATACTCCAAACCTCAGAAGAGAACTTACACTCGAAGAAGAGATGATTACGAGAATCCGGCTCTCCATTACAAAGAAGGCAGCAATACAAGTTATGATTTGGATACCCACCAATTTTCCACCCCATAATACGATTATGTGTGCTCAACCTATCATGAAGCACAGTCCACAACATAAAGGAGTGTTTTGGAACACATTGAGAGAACCAAACAACATGCACCCAAGACACCTTATCAGCCGGTCTCCGAAGAAGATGCCATATTCCAGAAGCCGAGAAATTCATTGAAGTCCTATTCTCATCCATTACCACGATCTTGTCCCTCTTATCCGGACAAATACTGACCTCTTTTAAGTTCGAAAGAATTGGATATCTCAAAATCCAATCAGGCAGCCAACCCCAGTTATTATGATGAACAACATCATTGACACAGGTCTCTAAAGACAAGCCAGCCCGATGTATAGCTCTCGGGTTAATATAATCACTTAAAGGACAAAGATCATCCCATTTATCATACCAAACTGAAGTAGATCTCCCATTACCAATTTCATGCCAAATAAACTGTCTAATACGAGGACGAAACTGAAGAATTTTCCTCCACCCCCAAGTACACGAGTTAGGAATCTGCAAGCTCTAAAAATTTCGCCCCTTCATTTTATACTCATGAATCCATTTAACCAACAACGAATTACGACCATTGATTAAACTCCAAATATGATAAACCAAAAGAGAGTTATTGACATCCCGGATACGCCGGATACCCAAACCACCTTCACATTTCGGCTGACACACAATATCCCAAGAGACTTTATGCTTTCCCTTATTGTGACCATAGTCCCAAAGGAAATTTTTAATCCGTTTCTCAAGATCAGCAATAAGTCTAGAAGGGAGTGAAAACACAGCAGACCAATAAATATATAAGGACGACAGAACAGACTTGACCAGCTGAAGTTTACCCGCAAAAGATAAAGTTTTATTCTTCCAATCTCCAATCCGACTATCCGTACAATCCAGCAACCTCTTACAATCACGGTAATTTAACCTCGTAGAAATAAGAGGAACTCCCAAGTATTTAACCGGGAGCCTTCCTTCAACGAAGGGCATAATATTCAGAATACCACTTTTAACGAGGTCCGGGACATTACAGAAAAACGCGGTACTTTTCGGAACACTCGGAGTAGCCCGGACATTTCTTTGAAATCATTCAGAGCCCCCATAATAGTTTTAGCAGAATTCACGTCACCTCGAGCAAACAGGAACAAATCATCCGCAAAGCAAATATTGATAATATTTAATTTTTCACAATGACGATGAAAATGGAACGATCGTTCAATACGAACCTTTCGATGCAGAATTAACGTGAGAGCTTGCATAACCAGCGTGAAAATATAAGGGGACATCGGATCACCCTGTCTCAGACCTCTTTTACCACTAAAGAACCCGTGTAAGTTCCCATTAACGGATATCGAAAAGGAAGAAGTGGTTATGCACTCCATTATCCAACAAATCATCCTGTCGTGGAAACCATACCCAAAAAGAATATCACGAATGAAAACCCAACTGACCGTATCATAAGCTTTCTGGATATCAACTTTAAAAGCACATCTAGGCGGACCGTTATTGGTGTGATAATTATGCATTAATTCTTGGGTCAAAAGAATGTTATCAGAAATCCTACGCCCAGGAACAAACGCAGACTGATTGATATCAATTAACGACTCCAAACCCTTCATCATACGAACCGAGATAATCTTGGTAATGCATTTATATAAAGTGTTGCAGCACGAGATGGGACGAAAATCATTAGGAGTCAAAATGGTGGTCACTTTGGGAATAAGGGCAATAATAGTGTGGTTAACCTGTTTAAGGAGACTTCCTTTTCTGAAAAATTCATGAACCGCCAAACAAACATCTTTCCCAACAATATCCCAAGAACTTTTGAAGAAAGCCGAGGAAAAACCATCAGGCCCCGGCGCTTTGGAATTCCCAATCGAGAAAAAAGCATCCTTGATTTCCAAATCGGATATAGGTCTAACCATAAGCTCCGCCTGAGAGGCCGAAAGCTTAGTAGTAAAAATCTGATTATCTGGTTTTCTTAAAGGTTGCAAATCTGAACCAAAGATGTTCATAAAATGATTAACAAACACCGAAGGAACATCCGACCCCTCAAATAATCGGCCCTGAACATCACTTATAGTATCAATACGACCTCTATGGTTTCGCATTTTCAAAGAATTGTGAAAGTACGCAGTGTTAGAGTCACC
Source organism: Bidens hawaiensis (assembly GCF_021521415.1). Classification (NCBI taxonomy): domain Eukaryota; kingdom Viridiplantae; phylum Streptophyta; class Magnoliopsida; order Asterales; family Asteraceae; genus Bidens; species Bidens hawaiensis. Next base: position 325,512 of record NW_027492895.1, read on the forward strand.
AAGCTTTAACCAATCGACTTTAGCCTTCTGTTTAAGGAATTCTTCCTCATCTTTAGCCGCCTCATGATAAGCCTTAAGATAACTACTCTGCTCCCGAATCAACTCCAAATTAGTAGGGTCAATGTCAAGACGGGTTTGACAAGCATCCAGAAGGGTTCTCAGATCATTAACTTTCTTGTGGAGATTGCCTTGCCGGTGCAGCAAAGAACGGATTGGATGTTTTAAATTTTGGAGTTTCTTTACCACGCGAAACATGTGATACCCATTCACCTCAATTTTCCAGCCGTTAGCAATAATATCATTATAACCCGGTTTTCCGATCAAAAAATTAGGGAATTTAAACGGTTTAGGCTTACCTTTAATAAGAGAGGGGAATTTCAATAAACATGGAGAGTGGTCTGAAATCCGGTACGGAAGGAACACCGCCGAAGAATCATTAAAAATCTCCATGAATTTAGAGTTTCCCATCACCCTATCAAGCTTTTTGAAAAGACCCATACCCGTTTTTGGTTTATTGCTCCAAGTGAATTGGAGCCCGACCCCATTTATATCCTCAACTTCAATGTTCTTAACACAATCACGAAAATCAAGCATCCCAGTGGAAATTTTGGAAGAACCATGTAAGCTGTCTTCCAAATTAAGAGCACAATTAAAATCTCCTAGTAAAGCCCACGGTTTACCACGAGTGAATTGTTTATGAACAGCAAGATTATGCCATAACTCCCTTCTTTTCAAATAACAATTCTCAGCATACACGAAAGAACCATACATCACCTTGATATCCAGCTTAAACTTTAACTGAACGTGAAGAACTTGGTTCGAATAATCAATAACCATAAGATCAACCAAATCCGTATTCCACCCCACAATAATCCGAGTACCTTTATCACAAACACTACCATTGCTGGTCCAATCCCAATTTTTACAAATCTTCTTACAAACATCATAAACCGCGTTTAATTGTACGTGACACTCAAGAATAGCACACACCTGAATATTATTATCTTGGATTACCTTACGAACCTCTTTTTGTTTAAGAGGGCGGTTCAACCCTCTTATATTCCATGAAGCGATAGTAACCATTAAGCACCCAATTCACCGGGTGTGCTTGCACCCTCAGAACCAATATCCGCTTTCATACTGTTAGCCACATCCGTAAAAAGCTCCTCCACATCATCCTCTTCTTCATCACTTTCTGGTTCGTCCACCAAATTACCAAACCGGTTATGGGTTTGGACAGAATCCATTTCCTTTGATTCAACTCCCACAGCCTTAGAGGTTATAGGTTTACCCACTGGATGATTAGTGTCTTGTCTTTGAGAGGGTGGTTTATTTACAGGCTGTGTCACAGCAGGTTTAGTAACCGGTCGATAGACAAGATTCTGTTTCTTGACTTGCGTATTAACTTTTTTCTTTCCCTTTACCCTCTGGAAACCATCATCATTATTGACTTTCATTGGTTCTTCATTTACCATTTTCTCCTGAACTTGTTTCGGGCATTGAGTGTTCGAATGGCCAAACACTTCACATAAGGAACATCTGGGGGGCTCCCAATCATATTCAATCTTAATCTCCGATATCTTGCTTGTCTCCCCCCACGTATCCGGAACAGCAACAACCAGCTTCCTCTTACTTTCCTGGTTTGCATGAAGTTCAACTTGAACTCTAGCAAAACTACTTCTTCCCCACGATTCCTTACACATATTGGCAGTGTAAGAATCCATACTTATCGGATCCCCAATTCTTGAAGCGAGCATACTTAGACCCTCCTCAGTAAATGCACCCAGAGGAATATTCTGTAGTCTGACCCAAACCGGAACAGACCGTATATCCTCCTTTTCCAAATCTGACTCCAAAGTCCAAATATTAAGAATAATGGGGACATTCCTAATCATCCAAGGACCATCTTCAATCAGCTGCATCATCCCAGCTTCCGTATGAAACTTGAAAAAGAAGAACCCTTTCGCATTCATCATAAGTCTCGTAAGCCCATATTTGTTCCAATTTTTCTTAGCAAAATACTCAACAACCGGAAAAGGAAGTCTATTACCCAAAAAGTAGCCAAACAAAGTATTATTAAATCTTTCGTTAACTTTCTTGACAGATTCAACCGGGATAACCACATCAACTCCTTCCATTGTTGACTCCACATTTAATTTTCTTAATGTTACCTTCGATGTCTTGTTTTCAAGTTGGACAACACTCATATACGAAGGCTTTGAATTTTCCATATGTTTTTCCTTCCCTGCATCCCTTTGAATATTAGAAGATTCAGATCCAAACACCTTGTTGTCATCCGAGACAAAGGCTGAAAAACCTCCATCTTGTTGAATATTTAACGAATCTGATCCAATAACCTTGTTATCATTCGAACAACCACTATCTTTGTTCCCCACGGCTGAACAACCACCATCTTTGTTGATAACATCATTTAAAGGAGCATTGAATGTAGTGTTTGCAGCAAACGAAACAAACGAACTCGTAGCATTAGGGTTTCCAGATGAACCAGTTTTCAGAGCCCCCCTACGAGGAAGAACCCCATCAATGTTCGTTACCCGATTGGCTGAAAACCCTTGCTTGACACGATCCACAAAACCATTCCCACCCTTCTGCTCCATGCAAAACCCTAGGACGAATAAACACCCAAGAACAATAACCAAGCACCAGAACCAAGATTCCAAACAACAAAGATTGAAACCCTAGTACACGTTGCAAATCAAAACCACGGCTACCAAGCAATCCGACCCAAAGAAAAGATCAAGATTCAAGCAGCAAAAAACTCCAAGAATGAAACCCTAACCTTCAATCGGCTGGATGAATGAAACCCTAACCTTGATTAACCACAAGATAACCAAGGATTAGAACAAGATTCATGCAGCAAAACTCCAAGGAACAAGACCCCACAACCCTAACCGATCGCACAAGTTCCTTAAACAATTAATCAAGCTACAATCGGCTGAAAGAAACAAGCTACAATCGGCTGAAAGAAAAACCCTAACCTTGATTAACCACAAGATCCTTAATCAATTAACAGGATTGTATCGATCTAACTAAACTATAACAATAGCCGTGATCAATAGCAAACCTACTAAGCAATCAGAACCAAGGATTAGATCAAGATATAAGCAACAAAAAGCCAAGAAAAGCCAAGAACCCTATGCGGCCGATCGCATAGGGTTAATCTCCAAAATCGCCTTCTAGAGAGAGAAACTTCTTTTGGACTTTAGTAATGTATTCTCCCCGGATACCACTTAAGAAGACTATTTGAAGTAAACCTTGCCCGGGAGGCAAAATCTCGTACTCGGCTAAGTAAAAGCTTGCTCGGATCCCAAGGTGTGTTCGGATTCAATACTTAGCAGTTTCTGAGGAGGTTGAGAAGATTCCAATCTTCCATAATCTTCATTTAGGTCAAATCTCCTCATTTGGGTCAAACTCTTGACCCAACAAATTGTTGTTCAACAACTTGAGAATAAGTTACAGGTTTCTTGGACCTTCGTCTTAGATACGCAGCTTGAACTACATTTGAATTAACATATTTGCATAACGGTTCGGTTGGAATAAACTTTGGTTTAACAGAACCAAGATTTTCATTCACATGAACAACTTTTCGAGGATGCACGTTAGAGAACATAATATGAGTATCATTATCATATGACACAGGTCGTTTCAGAATCTCCTTGATAAAAGGATGAAGATTCTGATAGCTCTTCTCGCCACAATTTCTTACTACATGACCTTGTTGACCTCAAAGGAAACAGCTTCACATGTCAACATGATGATGTTGAGAATTAGTCGGAACATGTGACACAGAGGAAGGATGATGACTCACATTTTTGGTCATGCTTTTAGTAAAATCATCAGATAACTCAGATTTCATTTTCAAATAAAAATCTAAGTTAGAACAATTTGAAAAACTTTTCAACGTATCTGTTCCAGTTGGGTTCACAAATTGAACTTTCTTAGCCTGTTTTAACACTTGCTTTGCTTTAATCAATGGATCAGATGGAGCTGATGTTTTAGCTTGAGCATACCGACGTTCATTGTGAAATACACTCTCAATAAGTTCTGGTTTAATGATACTTATTGGAATGTATTTCTTAGTGAACATCGTGTCTATCCCCTTTAATTTAAATACTCGACCAGTAGATGGCTTGGAAACAGTGGGATTTATAAGATGCAACAAATCCTCATAAGAAATTTTGGGTTTTTTCTGGTTTCTTGGCCCTTACTTGTTTGACATTAACATGAGCATCATGTTTCACCTTAGTTGTGTGTGAACCATACACAACCTCCTCAAATTCATGAGGTTCACAAAGTATGTGATTAGAACTTGGAATGTTCTTGTTCTTGTGTATGATTTCAGGTTCGAACACATTCTCAATAATAACTTTGTCAACATTTTCAACAAAGATTTTGTTGCTTTGAACATGAGGTTTCTGAATTGAAGGTTGGGTTTTAACACTTTCAGTATTAACTGGTTTTGCTTTTTCAGAAATTACTGATTCTTTAACTATCTTTCATTTCTAGCAAAAGGATTCGGTTTGTAATCATTTTGAAAAGGTGGTGGAATATCAACTGTGACAATCGTCAATTTCAGGTTAACTCCGTTAACTCAACTCCGTCAATTCAAACTTAAGATCACTGAATCTATAACGCACACCTCATTACATTTAAACTAGGGTTTAAATGACGCTTAACACTTACTACATGTGTAGTCTTTCGGGAATTACACCGAAACGCATACGAGTTGACGCAAACAATTGGTGAATAAACGAAAAACGTCAAAACAGTAATTATGTGATAATAATGTGTTAGACTTATGTGTTGTGTGATAACATCGTTATAAACACTAACTCAAGATGTAAACAAGTTAGTTTAAGCTAGATAAGTAATACTTAGAAGTGGAGGGGCCAAAGTGTAACATAGTATTATTATAAATAATAATAATAATAATAAACCCTAACTTATTCTTTCTTCCCCCACACAAATCCCGATCGGACTCTCTCCCATGGTTCCCTTGGCTGCCGCCACTCATACACACACATACAACCAAGATTTCAAGCCTTTGATTGAAGATTAAGGTGCTAGGAAGGTATAAACGACTATCCTATGCATCCTTTATACTTAATTTCGATGTTTAATGGGTTAATTGAAAACCCTAGAGGCCGATTTATGTGTGTATGTAATCCATATGATTGTTGTTGATTTGATGATGATTTGATAACTAAATTGGATATTGTTACATGTTAATTGCTTGTGTCTTTGATTTGAGTTCAAACAAAAACCCTAATCATGTATGTAATGTGTAATTGATGTGCATGGATAGTGATTATGGAGTCTAGAGTGTTATATGAATGAAGGATGGTCCATAGATAGTTAATATGTTGAGTTTGGATGCAAACAGTTTCTGGACAGATTGTGTTATTGATGTTTAATTGACTGTAACGAGGTGTAAATGTGAAAATTGGTTGAGATTATTGATACTACAGTAAACTAGGTTGAGTCTAGTTTCTAAATAATATAAATTTGTAATTTTTGGACAAGTAAAGGTTAACTTTTATGATTTTACAAAAACGTTGTGCAAAGCTGAGTTGTCAGACCTGTGGTTAGGTTGTTTTGTAAATGTTATATCTCATGAACTACGAGACCACTTGGGTTGGTTCCACTTCTGGAAGTTGACTTATTGAGTTAGGAACCTAACCCAAGTGGTCTTGCATTTATTGGATTTTTCGTTTAACGGGAATTTCAAATAACATTCTGTTGCGCATGAATTTGACTGTTATGAGTTTGCTGTAATGATTTGATGATTGTGAGAAACCTATGTGGAATAAAAATATAATAAAATATGTTCTGGAAACCTAAGACTTTTTGGTAAATTAATTTTGATGCTATGATCGGTGAGATAGACTAGTTTTTCAAGTAGAATTCTGTCGTTAAGAAACTAGTTGCTGAGTTTTATGAAAGTTGCATGAAACAACGTGATTGCTAATTTATTATCGTGTTTTGACCAAATTGCCCTTGAGGGGAATGATTGCTAATTAATTGTCGTGTTTTGACCAAATTGCCCTCATGGGGAATAATTGCTAGTTAATCGTTATGTGTTGACCAAATTGCCCTTACGGGGAGTAATTGCTAGTGATGTACATTATGAATACATGACACGTAAATAATTTCTTACACATGTAACGTATCACAAATACACTTGTTAAAGTCACACACGATTCACAAACAAAACACGAAACATGTTATGTGCATAGGTATTATGTGCCGGGTCTAGAGACTCGATAATATTCCGACACTTAGAAAAATCTCTTTGTTGTTTTAGAACGCTAGAGAGAGTTTTTCTGTGACAAGCATCTTAGTGAATTATTTTGGGAATACTTCGCAAACAGTGAGTTTCACTTTCCCCTTTTAAACTTTTTAAACGCTTTTCACTTGGGGGAGATAACATACTCCGAAAACGCATTTAAGATTTTGTTAATATAGATTATATATCACTTGTAAAGACTAAGTGGCAAACGCGTTAACTAAAGTCCTTCATTCACATCGAACCGTTTAATATTGGATAATAGCGAGTCATTGTTGAGTAGTACTACTGGGTTTGACAAACCCCACCCAACGCTAAACTCGACTGGAGGTCGAGTGGGTGTAATCTTGGCTAAACACATACCATGGTCTGGATGACCTGGTGGCAAGGCAAATGATAAACATTCAGCTTCGGTGTCGAACACTTAGTGATACTTGTTTTATAGGCTAGCTACCTATAGATATATAATTGACATAACACTATCTGGTAACGCAAAACGCTGTAACGCAAAACGCTTAACGCAAAACGCTGAACGCAAACGCTAAACGCTTTATTTTATATAACTTGTGAACTCACCAACCTTGTGTTGACACTTTTAGTATGTTATTCTCAGGTAGCCGAGGCGGGCGCGGGGTTTAGGATCATGCATTTCTTGAAACACTTTTAATTATGCAAACTTATTTTAAACTGTTATCATTGGGTTTTAAGTCGTCCTGCGTGACGCAACATTGGTTTCTATGGTTTTACGCTTCCGCATTCAATTACTCGTAAACGTTTTCATGGTTTTGAAACTTTGGTTTATGGTTTGATTATAACTAATGAATCCGATCCTGTTAGTTCACACCCTCTGACGGTAAAACTCCGTTAGTGGATTTTGAGGGTGTGACAGATTGGTATCAGAGCCATTGGTTATAGCGAACTAGAAGCTGCATGCATACTAGACTATAACCGCGACGACCCATTAGTTATAATGATACGCACTGCATAGATTTGTGTAGTCTTTGTTATCTTATCTCTTTACCTCTTTCACTCATACGCGCGCGCATACACGGCTTACCTGTAGGAATGTCGACGCCGCTATTATCATCATCATCCGATCCGATGACTCATGCTCACGGGAAGGAACCGCAGTTACCTACCGCATCGCCACCCCGTGTAGTCCCGGAACTCGAAGCTCCCGCACCGAAGAGGTACCGCCTATCCGGAGGCATATACGAAAACGAAGTTAGCTGGGATTGGTACCCTAACATGATCAGACGTATGGTCTATCGCGAACAAGTTCCCCCGTTACCTCACCCGAACCACCCTGCTTATCCCAACACCCTACCACCCATAACCGAACCTGTAGAGCGAGTTCTCGCAGCTGTTGTTTCATGTTTGGAGCGTGATGTGGGTTACATGCGCTATACGAGAGCCAACGTTTCCGGACTGTTAAAAGACGGAACCGAGACTAAGGAGGAAATTGCCCGCATGGCAGCGGCAATGAAGGAAATGCAAGAGGCTAGTGATCAACAGATGAAGATTATGAGAAAGATGCAAGCCGAGATGATAGACTTGCAAGAGCAACTCCAAGTAGCAAGGACCCGAACCGAGATAGCTCTAGAGCGTTGCGATGTCTTACAAATGCAACTTGCTCAGAACGCAGCCGAAGCTGAGGCAGAGCCTGAGGCAGATCCCGAAGAGGAGCCTGAGGAGGACCCCGAGGAAGATCCCGAGAAGGAACCTGAAGAAGAACCGGAGGAAGAACCGGCTGAGGAGGAGGCACACTCAGAGGTGTCCTCAGATGATGACATCTAGTGATGATAACACCTAGATGGAGGGGTTGTCTCCATCCGAATTATTATTTTCTATGATTTTAAGGATTGATTGGAAATACTTTGTAGCGAATACAATGGTTTTAATCATGAATTATTAATTAGATTAATATATGGTTGTGATGTGATGTTTCTTATTTCTTTCTTACCTATCTTTTTATTACATGTATGGTGTGTTGTATATGAAAGAAAAATTCATGTTTAACATTTTATACTGTGATTCTAGGAAATGGCTGGAAGAAACGCTGGACACGGACGTGGTAACATCAACTTGACTGCAGCTGAACTCCAAACTCTGCTGAACGACCATGCGGCGGCCGCTCTAGCCGCACACGTTCAGATCCGCCGAGTAAGAGGATTGAGATGTATATTGATGGGTTAGCACCGCAAATTCAGGGCATGGTGACGTCTTCCAGACCAGCCACGATTCAACAAGCGATCTGTTTAGCTCACAAACTGACGGATCAAGCTGTGACCCAAGGTGCGTTACCACTCAAGGGTTCAACCACTAAAGCCCGTGACAACCCGAGTAATGACAACAACAGCAACAGCAACCCGAGCAGCGGAAAGAGAAAGTTTGACAACACCAGATCCTCATCCTCGAACCTCCCACAGCAACAACACTACCGTAAGCCCGAATTCACTCGGAGCTTTAACAATCAGAGTCACAACAACAATAACAACGGTAGCGGGCAGGGTTCGAGCGGATATACTGGGAAATATCCGAAGTGCAATAGGTGCAACTATCATCATGTTGGCCCGTGTGACCGTGTCAAGTGTCAGAGATGCGGAAAGATGGGTCACCAGGCAAAGGAATGTAGAGGAGACCTTGCGGCAAAGGGTGCTCCTAAACCACCTATGACGACGAAGGGATGTTTCGAATGTGGGCAGGAAGGTCATTTCAGGAAAGATTGTCCCAAGCTGAAACAGAACGACAACAATGGAGGTAATGGAAGTGGCAGTAGTGGTGGAAGCAATGGCGAAGGAAGAGCTTTTGTAATTGGGTCGGGTCAAGCCCGCAATGATCCTTAGGTGGTGACTGGTAAGTTCCCTGTGAACGATTGTTTTGCTTCTGTATTGTTTGACACTGGAGCTGATAGGAGTTTTGTGTCGAAAGCCTTTAGCCAACTCTTAGACTTAACTCCAACTCCGTTAGATGCTAAGTTTCCTGTTGAATTAGCTGACGGTAAGACTATAGTAACGACTCATGTACTTGCGGGATGCAAGTTAAAACTGTCAGGTCATGTCTTTGATATCGACCTTATTCCTTTTACGCTTAGTAGTTTCGATGTCGTGGTCGGCATGGACTGGTTATCCGAGAACCGAGCGGAGATTATATGTCACGACAAGATAGTCTACATTACTACCCCTTCCGGCGAGATCATTTCGATCCGAGGTGAGAGAAGCGGCATGACCACCAGCGTCATTACCCTCATGAAGGCGCAGAAGTACCTACGAAAGGGTCATCCGACAATTTTGGCGCAGATTGTTGAGAAACCCGCGGAGGAGAAGCGAATTTAAGATATACCGATTGTGCGAGATGTTCCGGAAGTTTTCCCGGAGGATTTGCCTGGACTCCCTCCTATACGACAAGTCGAATTCCAAATCGAGTTGACACCCGGTGCAGCACCCATAGCACGAGCCCCGTATCGGCTCGCACCGGCGGAGCTTCAGGAGTTGTCCACTCAGTTGCATGATTTATTGGATAAAGGTTTTATCCGACCTAGCTCATCACCATGGGGAGCCCCTGTCTTATTTGTCCGAAAGAAAGACGGGACTTTCCGCATGTGCATCGACTACCGGGAGTTGAATAAGGTGACGGTCAAGAACCGTTATCCTTTACCCCGAATTGATGATTTGTTTGACCAACTTCAAGGATCGAGTTACTACTCGAAGATCGATCTGCGATCCGGTTACCACCAACTAAGAGTGCGCGAAGAAGATATCTCAAAGACGGCTTTCAGAACACGGTATGGTCACTACGAGTTTTCGGTTATGCCTTTTGGACTAACCAACACACTAGCCGTATTTATGGATCTCATGAATCGAGTATGCAAGGCGTACCTCGACAAGTTTGTGATTGTTTTCATTGATGATATTCTCGTCTACTCCAAGGACGAAGCTGACCATGAAGAACACTTAAGGGTAATTCTGGAATTATTGAAGAAGGAACAACTGTATGCTAAACTCTCGAAATGTGAGTTTTGGCTTCGCGAGGTTCACTTTTTAGGACATGTGATCAACGAGAATGGTATCCATGTCGATCCCGGTAAGGTAGAGGCCATCAAAAACTGGGAAGCACCTAAGACTCCGACTGAGGTGCGGCAATTCCTAGGACTGGCCGGCTACTACCGGCGTTTCATCGAGGGATTTTCAAAGATTGCTCAACCCCTCACCGCTTTGACTCACAAAGGTACTAAGTACAATTGGGGTGACGCGCAAGAATCTGCTTTTCAACTGTTAAAAACCAAACTCTGTAGCGCCCCTATTCTAGCCCTCCCCGAGGGAACGGAAAATTTTGAGGTACACTGTGATGCATCGATACAAGGTCTCGGTTGTGTGCTGATGCAATTCGAGAAGGTTATAGCTTATGCCTCTCGACAACTACGGGTTCACGAGAAGAACTACACGACCCATGATATGGAACTCGGAGCTGTGGTGTTTGCCCTTAAGATATGGAGGCATTACTTGTACGGTACCAAGTTTACCATTTACACCGACCACAAGAGTCTCCAGCATATCTACGATCAGAAGGAGCTGAACATGCGACAGCGTCGTTGGGTCGAGCTGCTTAAGGATTATGATTGTGCCATCAAGTACCACCCTGGCAAGGCCAATGTAGTGGCCGACGCCCTCAGTAGAAAAGAAATCGATAAACCCAGACGAGTGCGAGCATTGCAACTCACGATTCATGCAAACTTACCCGAACAGATTCGCGATGCCCAACTCGAAGCTTTGAAAGATGATAATCTTCCATCGGAACTCATGCGAGGCATGAACAAGCAACTTGAAACCAGATCGGACGGGGTCCGATATTTTGAGAACCGGATTTGGGTTCCACGGTTCGGAGAGTTGAGAACTCTGGTAATGGACGAAGCACACAAGTCCCGATATTCTATCCACCCTGGCTCAGATAAAATGTACCATGACTTAAAGGCACTTTACTGGTGGCCGAACATGAAAGCCGACATTGCCACCTACGTGAGCAAATGCTTGACTTGTGCCAGAGTCAAAATAGAATACCAGAAGCCATCTGGTCTACTGCAACAACCGGAACTCCCAATGTGGAAATGGGAACACATCTCAATGGATTTTATCACGGGTTTACCTAAGACACCGACGGGATGCGATACCATCTGGGTGATCGTTGACCGGTTGACTAAATCTGCACACTTCTTAGCGATTAAGGAATCAGACAAAATGGAAAGACTGACTCGCGTCTACGTGAAGGAAGTAGTGTCTAGACACGGAGTGCCTGTCTCAATCATTTCTGATCGAGATTCTAGTTTCACTTCGCACTTTTGGAAGTCGCTGCAAAGCGCACTAGGCACCCGTCTTGATATGAGCACAGCATACCATCCTCAGACGGATGGGCAAAGTGAACGAACTATTCAGACCCTGGAGGATATGTTGCGTGCATGCGTGTTGGATTTCGGGAAAAAGTTGGGAACCTCACTTACCTTTGGTGGAGTTTTCGTATAATAACAGCTACCACGCAAGTATTAAAGCAGCGCCGTTTGAAGCGCTGTACGGACAGAAGTGTCGATCACCACTCTGCTGGGCAGAGGTGGGTGACAGCCAAATCACTGGTCCAGAACTGGTACTCGAAACTTCGGAAAAGATTGTTCAAATCCGAAATCGCATGGCAGCAGCATAAGATCGCCAAAAGAGTTACGCCGACAAGCGCCGAAAACCTCGCGAATTTCAAGTGAATGACCAAGTGTTACTCAAAGTCTCACCTTGGAAAAGTGTGGTTCGCTTTGGTAAGCGAAACAAACTCAACCCACGATATGTTGGTCCTTACCGGATAACTGAGTGCATTGGTCCGGTGGCGTACCGACTGGAGCTACCAACGGAACTCAGTGGCGTACACAATTTTTGTCACGTATCCAATTTGAAGAAATGCCTATCTGATGAAACCCAAGTAGTCCCTTTGGAGGAACTGCAAGTTGATGAACAGTTACGTTTCATTGAGGAACCGGTCGAGGTTTTGGATTGGGAAACCAAAACGCTCAAGCACAGCAAAATTCCAATCGTTAAAGTTCGTTGGAACTCGAGACGTGGACCGGATTTCACGTGGGAACGCGAGGATCAAATGATGAAAAAGTATCCTCACCTTTTTGAAGGGCTGACCAAACACAGAAAACCGCGAAACCCGGCAAACCGTCAGAAATCACCGGAGGTATGAATTAAATTTCGGGATGAAATTTCTTTCTACTAGGGGATGATATGACAAACTGAAAATTTTTTCTTACTTTTTCAGACACTCACCACGACTTGACTCAAATTTTCGGGACGAAAATTCTTTAACATGGGAATGATGTGACAATCGTCAATTTCAGGTTAACTCCGTTAACTCAACTCTGTCAATTCAAACTTAAGATCACTGAATCTATAACGCACACCTCATTACATTTAAACTAGGGTTTAAATGACGCTTAACACTTACTACATGTGTAGTCTTTCGGGAATTACACCGAAACGCAAACGAGTTGACGCAAACAATTGGTGAATAAACGAAAAACGTCAAAACAGTAATTATGTGATAATAATGTGTTAGACTTATGTGTTGTGTGATAACATCGTTATAAACACTAACTCAAGATGTAAACAAGTTAGTTTAAGCTAGATAAGTAATACTTAGAAGTGGAGGGGCCAAAGTGTAACATAGTATTATTATAAATAATAATAATAATAATAATAATAATAATAATAATAATAATAATAATAATAATAATAATAATAATAATAATAATAATAATAATAATAATAAACCCTAACTTATTCTTTCTCCCCCCACACAAATCCCGTTCGGACTCTCTCCCTTGGCTCCCTTGGCTGCCGCCACTCATACACACACATACAACCAAGATTTCAAGCCTTTGATTGAAGATTAAGGTGCTAGGAAGGTATAAACGACTATCCTATGCATCCTTTATACTTAATTTCGATGTTTAATGGGTTAATTGAAAACCCTAGAGGCCGATTTATATATGATTGTTGTTGATTTGATGATGATTTGATAACTAGATTGGATATTGTTACATGTTAATTGCTTGTGTCATTGATTTGAGTTCAAACAAAAACCCTAATCATGTATGTAATGTGTAATTGATGTGCATGGATAGTGATTATGGAGTCTAGAGTGTTATATGAATGAAGGATGGTCCATAGATAGTTAATATGTTGAGTTTGGATGCAAACAGTTTCTGGACAGATTGTGTTATTGATGTTTAATTGACTGTAACGAGGTGTAAATGTGAAAATTGGTTGAGATTATTGATACTACAGTAAACTAGGTTGAGTCTAGTTTCTAAATAATATAAATTTGTAATTTTTGGACAAGTAAAGGTTAACTTTTATGATTTTACAAAAACGTTGTGCAAAGCTGAGTTGTCAGACCTGCTGTTAGGTTGTTTTGTAAATGTTATATCTCATGAACTACGAGACCAATTGGGTTGGTTCCACTTCTACAAGTTGACTTATTGAGTTAGGAACCTAACCCAAGTGGTCTTGCATTTATTGGATTTTTCTTTTAACGGGAATTTCAAATAACATTCTGTTGCGCATGAATTTGACTGTTATGAGTTTGCTGTAATGATTTGATGATTGTGAGAAACCTATGTGGAATAAAAATATAATAAAATATGTTCTGGAAACCTAAGACATATATGCTTTTGTAATGATTTTTGGTAAATTAATTGTGATGCTATGATCGGTGAGATAGACTAGTTTTTCAAGTAGAATTCTGTCGTTAAGAAACTAGTTGCTGAGTTTTATGAAAGTTGCATGAAACAACGTGATTGCTAATTTATTATCGTGTTTTGACCAAATTGCCCTTGAGGGGAATGATTGCTAATTAATTGTCGTGTTTTGACCAAATTGCCCTCATGGGGAATAATTGCTAGTTAATCGTTATGTGTTGACCAAATTGCCCTTACGGGGAGTAATTGCTAGTGATGTACATTATGAATACATGACACGTAAATAATTTCTTACACATGTAATGTATCACAAATACACTTGTTAAAGTCACACACGATTCACAAACAAAACACGAAACATGTTATGTGCATAGGTATTATGTGCCGGGTCTAGAGACTCGATAATATTCCGACACTTAGAAAAATCTCTTTGTTGTTTTAGAACGCTAGAGAGAGTTTTTCTGTGACGCGCATCTTGGTGAATTATTTTGGGAATACTTCGCAAACAGTGAGTTTCACTTTCCCCTTTTAAACTTTTTAAACGCTATCATTAGGGGGCTTCGGTTTACGTTATCTGGAAGGAGCGAAACAACCGGCTTTTCAAGAACTCTTTCATGACTCCGAAGATGGTTGCGGACGAAATCATTAGGGGGACGCGCCTAAAGCTTATGACTCTAAACTTCAAGAATTCTGAACGGGTTTTTCGGGTTCTCGAGGATTGGCACTTTCCGCGGGGAGTTTATCACCAGATTGATGATAATGGTTGATTTGTTTTAGTTTTGTTTATTTACATTGTTCTTGTGTAAGCTTTGGCTGTGTTTACCAATGTTTGGTGGTTTTGGTTTGTTTACTCTTGTATGGCATGTCATACATGAGAACTAATATGGCACTCTGTCATATTACTTGTACTTTTTGTTTGTGTGGAATGCATTTAACCGGGTGAATCCCTTTACCCAAAAAAAAAACTTTTTAAACGCTTTTCACTTGGGGGAGATAACATACTCCGAAAACGCATTTAAGATTTTGTTAATATAGATTATATATCACTTGTAAAGACTAAGTGGCAAACGCGTTAACTAAAGTCCTTCATTCACATCGAACCGTTTAATATTGGATAATAGCGAGTCATTGTTGAGTTGTACTACTGGGTTTGACAAACCCCACCCAACGCTAAACTCGACTGGAGGTCGAGTGGGTGTAATCTTGGCTAAACACATACCATGGTCTGGATGACCTGGTGGCAAGGCAAATGATAAACAGTCAGCTTCGGTGTCGAACACTTAGTGATATAGATATATAATTGACATAACACTATCTGGTAACGCAAAACGCTTAACGCAAAACGCTGTAACGCAAAACGCTTAACGCAAAACGCTGAACGCAAATGCTAAACGCTTTATTTTATATAACTTGTGAACTCACCAACCTTGTGTTGACACTTTTAGTATGTTATTCTCAGGTAGCCGAGGCGGGCGCGCGGTTTAGGATCATGCATTGCATGAAACACTTTTAATTATGCAAACTTATTTTAAACTGTTATCATTGGGTTTTAAGTCGTCCTGCGTGACGCAACATTGGTTTCTATGGTTTTACGCTTCCGCATTCAATTACTCGTAAACGTTTTCATGGTTTTGAAACTTTGTTTTATGGTTTGATTATAACTAATGAATCCGATCCTGTTAGTTCACACGCTCTGACGGTAAAACTCCGTTAGTGGATTTTGAGGGTGTGACATCAACAAAACCTATTCCTTTCTTTGAATACTTTTGCTTACCAGATACTTCAATTATTCCATTTAGCAAAAAGGAAGAGTTTCTAAATTTTCCCAATTTGTTATTTAAATCAAGAACCTCATTTTCAAGCTCAGTTATATTTGATCTATGTTTCAAGATTTCTTTAAATTTTTGATCATTGACGGTCATTTTCGCCGACAACTCAGCCTTAAGATCATGATTACTTATAGTTAAAGCCTCAATTTTCTCTTTTGAATTCATTTGAGAGGTCAAGGATTGCCTATAAGTATCTTTTAACGAAACAATCTCTTTTAGCAAATTATCATTTTGAAGTTTCAAGACATCTATCTTAGACTTATTGGTCTCACAATCAACACATGATAATTTAGAAGTAGAATTACTAACCTCATTTTTCTTAGCCATGCAAGCATACATGGTTGAATTACTGATCTTTGCCATACAAGCGAAAGTAGCCGGAAGCTTTTCATTTGAGTCATCAGATTCAGACTCGGTATCAGCATCAGAAGATAAATCACTTCCACTTGCATCTTGAAAGTACTTAGGAAATCCAAACATTGCCAAATTTGCTTGATTGTTACCACATAATAACCTTTGTGACCAGTCATCTCCATCTACGTTGGATAACATTGCTTGAGATGCGGAAGACGAAGGTTTACCTCCAGAAGGCTTTCCTGCATCATTACCACTCTTTCCCGATGAGTTTTGATCTTGCTTTCTGGGACCGGTATACTCCTTTTTAGGCCTATCACATTCTTTGGCAAAATGACCAAATTCTTGACAATTGTAGCACTTGAACTTTAATTTATCAAACCCCAATTTCTTGTTCAAAGATGAAAGATCTTTACCCGTTCTCTGCATATACTTTTTAACTTTTCTGACTATCAT
Source organism: Bidens hawaiensis (assembly GCF_021521415.1). Classification (NCBI taxonomy): domain Eukaryota; kingdom Viridiplantae; phylum Streptophyta; class Magnoliopsida; order Asterales; family Asteraceae; genus Bidens; species Bidens hawaiensis. The sequence goes on from NW_027492895.1 coordinate 342,196, forward strand.
CGCCATGTTCCACTTTAATTCCATCAGTTCTAAATCATCAGGATCGATCTGATCATAATCTTCATCAGTCAGATCACTTGTAGCAATCTTACTACTAATCAAATTCTCATATGAAGTCATGAAAGGAGACAAAAACGCAAAGTTTTGTTTGGCCTCTCTCATGTTTACATTTGTTTGAGATGAGAATTGATGTGATGGAGATGAAGATCCAGATCCTCCAGTTGAACCAGAAGCACTAGATAATCCAGTATTCCCAGCTGTATAGAAACAGGCTCGTGGATCACTATACAAGGTTGTTGCAGTCTCACTTGCATTTTGTGTGAGAAATGCAGTGATAGGAGAAATGGTTGAACTCAATGGCATACTTCCACCATAAATTGCGGGATCTTGACTGTTTTTTGAAGACTTTTGACATTTAAGATCATATTCTCATGCTTCGATCTTTTGCATAAAATCCGATGCCGTCAAATCTTCATTGTTGAAATAATTATTCTCTTTCAAAATCATCAAGAAAGTAGAGTAGGAACTCGGTAGTGCACTGTTAATGGTATCAATTTTATCAATCTCAAAAGTTTACAATCTCATCTTCTCCATTTCAGCTATCAAATGATTAAACCTTGTTATCATCTCTTCAACAGTTTCACCTTTAAGTAGGTTAAAGTTTCTGAATTGAAACTTGAGTATAACCTTTTCGCTTTCAGCGGTGTTTCCCATACTTCTCATACGGATATGTTGAAATAAAGAAGCACAAATCTTTATACTCCCTACTTGGTGAAAGATATTTTCAGGCAAAGCCATAGTAAGAGTAGAATAAGCTTTTGTCTCAATTTCTAATGCTTTCTTCTCTTCAACCGAATATTGTGAGATAGCTTTAGGTGTAAAACCAATAGTCTCATCCCCAATTATTGGAACGGTGTAAACCTCATCCAAACAGTACGAACAATCAGGATGAACTGATCCTAGATGAGCACGTAAACGAGGTTCCCATTTAGCAAAATCACTAAATTTCATCAAACGTGGACATTTTAAATGTGAACCAATCTCATTGTAACATTTGTTGCATCAACATGTTTTGAAAAGCTAATGCATACATACCAGCCATTCTTGACAAGTTTCAAAATTCAAGGATTAAAAATTAAAATTAGTTAACGAACTGTAAACAGTGTAACGAACTGTGAACAATTGTAACGAACTATGAATAGTTGTAATGAACCACACCTTAACGAAGTTAAGATTAATGTTAACGAATCAGATGGTCAACAAATCAGATGGTCAACGAATTAAATGGTCAACGAATCAAATGGTCAACGAATCAGATGGTCAACTAACGAATTAGATAATCGACTCACTAAGAGAAGGCTTAGCGAATTGTAGGGCGAATCAGCTACAGTTGATAACGAATCAGGTTGTTACAACGGTTGTAACAAACTCTGACAACGAATGCCACGTGGCCAAAGTTGTTATAATACAATTTCCAAGGTAGACACGTGTCACACGAATCAGTTGACACGAATCAGATGGTGAAGCGAACCGGTTAATTAATCAACCAAAATTCATAACGAATTGGCTAAGTATGTTAACGAATCAAAGTGAATGTGTTAACAAATTAAGTAGAACACTTAACGAATCAAAAATGTATTCAAATCTTCAAATCTTCAAAGAAGATTTCCAGATTTCTGGAAACGAAGAACACACAAACAAGAAACGAAAATTTGTAATACCAACTCAATTCTCAACCAAATCACACATCCAACCTATCGATTTACCCGTAAATCGATCACGAGTCTAATCGTATCACTCTCGTAACCCAATTCACCATAACCCAGATCTAATCTAACCAAAAACGATCCCCTGTTCTCGGTCAAAACTAGATCCAACCAAAAACGATCCAAACACAATCCAAACTCCAATTCTAGTCAACCACAACTCACCAATACCTTAACAAATTCAGATCCAGTCCAATCTTTACAAAATCAATTCAATTCAGTCTTAAATCAATTCAAAACCAAACCGATTAATAATTAATCTATTTTCAATCTGAATAACATCAATTAATCATCAAATCAAGCGTAATGGAGCACCGAAAGCTCTGATACCACTTGTTTGATCTCTCGAATTAATCCTAACACAGTACACAGATTCTCAGATCTGATATACGATTAACCTTATACGGATCTAGCTCATGATTACGTATGATTTATATGTTATATGATGTATATTAAGTATCTATATATTAGTTGTATGTATGTGTATTAATAATATTAGTATGAAGATGAAGCTTGAGAGAGAATTCGGCAGAGATTCGTTAATTAAACTCAAAACTTATATTAAACTGTGAACAGTGTTCACTATAAATAGAAGATGGACCTAGTTCGTTAACATCCCCTAACGAACTAGAGTCCACTTTGTTACATACATTAAATTAAATACTCTTAACGAATCACCCCCTGATTCGTTAAACATCCTTAACGAATTAGGAGGGGTAATAACTTAGATCTAGTTCGCTAAACATCCTTAGCGATCTAGACTATAGCTTTAGCGAACTACCTTAATACATTCATAATTTATTACATAAATAAATGATAAATACATTAACGTTAAATGCAAAGACTCGAGATGCAAAACCGTGTATTAACACTTTTTTTCTTTAAAGATTATGATGATCATGTTATTTCAAGAAATCACAATTATTTTCTCAAGATCTTGGATCAAAAGTATAATATTTCCATGAACAACTATGAATATTCTTATGATCTTCAAAAACTCATAAAGTTATCATAAATATCATAAATTATAATATTTACACTTTAAACCCTATACTTTCATAAATGTCAATAAACATCCTAAACTAAAATATTTACACTTTAAACCCTATTGTTTCCTAAATGAAAATAAATACACAAAACAATAAGATATTACACTTTTAACCTCGTACTTTCTTATTTATCAAAACCATCTAAAACATTTTGAGCAAGTATACAAATAGAGTATAAACCGAGTATGTATTTATCTGACAAGCAAACGGTTCTGCCAAAGGCAAGAGTGGCGTAAATAATCACATTGGACCCGTGACCCTTACATGGGAATCAACTTGCTAGAGGTCATGCTCTAGTATGCGACACTCTAACTAACTTAAAAATCAAAACTTAATTTAGGGCTTCCCGTGACCGGTTCAACAAACTCTTGCTCGTGTTCGTGTTCATCTATCAAGCAAGGTGAGTTCATAGCCCCTTTTACATGTTTTAAAACGTTTTATACTTTGGGGTGGAAACATGCAACTTATTTATTTTAATGTTTTATAAATGCTATTTGATTCAAGCTTTATTCATATCATTGTGTGTGATCATTACAAGTATATACTTAATCGCATGTACAACCATTAACTTTTTAAGAACGTGGTAGTATGATGATAGATCTATTATCCCGACCCGCCCACTCAGTCCTCGGGTAGAGGCCTGTGTGTTCAAAATCCGATGATCGTTAAACATTAAACATAATAGTCTAATCGTGGATTAGACGACTCGCTAATCGTGTTAGAGGTTTGGTTGTAATCACAAAAGTATATAAAGTAACTTAACACATATGGAATGTTTTTAACATAAAACATATTTTTCCATAATTTTAAATTTAAAACCTATGTTCTCACCAATTATTTTTAGTTGACACTCTCACATGTTTTTATGGTAATGGAAATTAATGAAGATTCTTGAAGTATCACCTAGGGGATGTGTCAGACTTAGAAGTTTAATTGCTATGTCATGTTTCTATTATGGATTATGTTTGGTTTGAACAACGTGTTGGTTTATTTTAATAAGAGTTTTACATTTAATACCATGTGCATGATTTCAATCTACGCACGCCCCGGTGTTTCCGCCTTCGGCCGGGGGTGTGACAGATTGGTATCAGAGCCTTGGTCGAAGAGAGTTAGTAACCGACCTAGGTCTAAGAATGTCCCTTAGGTTGAAATTATGTTCTATTAGATGTACTAACTTCCCTTTTGTAGCATATATTTTAATTCCGCCAACCCTTCTGAAAACTCCCACATCCCCTTACCACCGTTGGACTTAGACTACATTGCGCTAGAAGACTTGGACATGCCTTTGAACCCTCCATCACCAAGTATCTCCACCTACAGCCCAATTAGTTAGGCCCGTTTAATGAGAACTCCTTCCCCCACCCATGGAGAACTAATAGGCCCAATTGGAGAATTCATAGCCCTGTCAGTCAATAGCTCGGTAGGAAGTAATCAACTACTTGGCGATGAGCTCGAGGTTGATGCCACTAGCAAACAGGGCTAGGCCCTTGGAACTAACTTGAAGATTATTGGAATTTTTGGGCTTACAATCCTGATCTATCTTTTCACTTTCTAGTTTATCTTGTATTCAAATTTTGATGCCATGAAATTTCTAGTTTGAACTATCTTTCTTTTGTAAACAATTGTTTTATTATTCCTTACTCTTTTACTTGTTCCAACTTTGTATGATGATTTCTTAGAAAGCCTCCTATACGCGATGCCTCTAATGACAACAACGACAACAATGCCCCATTGGCAACAGTGCTCGCTTAAATGGCCACTCTTATTCCTGCTATCGTCAATCAACTCAACGGCAAAAATAAAAAAACAACAATAATTGAAACAACTACGATCAATCCTACCGAACCTTTGTTTCTTCAAAACCCACCGAGTTTACTGGCTCGGAAGGTGCCACCGGCTTGTTAGAGTGGTTCGAGAGCACGGAAGCCCCTTTAAGCATGTGTAATTGCCCGGAGAATCTTAGGGTCAAGTATGTTGCTAGCACCCTTAAGCTAGGAGCTTTGACTTGGTGGAACAAGAGACTCTGAACTTTGGGGCCATACCATGAAAGGAGCCAATCACCTTGGCTATACCAACCGTTTTCAAGAACTATCCCAGTTAGTACCCCACCTAGTCACTCCCGAGGAGAAGGCCACTGATCGCTACATAAATGGCTTACCTTCTTCAATGAGGAGCATAATTTTGACCGTTGATCCTGGAACCCTCCAAGACACCATAAACCAAGTCAGTACCTTAACCGATGAACTAGTTAAAACCGGAATTTTGGTGAAGGATTCGGGGAAACAAAAAGAGAGAGAGTTCAAGAAGATAGCTATCAACCTAACATGAAACCAAAAACTACCAACTATGCCGCAGTCACCCCTGCTGTGCCCGTCCAAGCTGTGGCTCCTGCTAACCAAGCCCCAGCTAGGGCAGGGTACTCTGGACCTCATCCTCTATGCTCCACCTGCAACTATAATCACCCACCAAGTTCCCAATGTCGAAAGTGTACTAATTGTGGTCGATTTGGGCATCTAGCTCCTCGATGCTGAACTGCCCATGTTGCTATTAATCAAGCCATTGTAGCCAACGCCGCACCAACAAACAATAACAATGCTCGTGCTTGCTTTGAATGTTGTGGTTTAGACCATTTCAAGAACAAATGTCCCCAATTGGCTCCAAAGAACAACCAAGCCACTCGTGGTAGAGCTTTCAGTACTGGTGCTTCGGATGCACGTCAAGATCCCAATGTCATAACCGGTACATTTCTCTTAAATAGCTACTTTGCGTCCATACTAGTTTATACGGGTGTGAAAAGAAGCTTTACATTACTTGATTTTGAACCCCTTGTTAAATGGAAGCCGACAAAACTAGACTTCCCTTACACTGTCGAGTTAGCCAATGGTAAAACCATCCAAGCCAATTCTATTATACGCGATTCCATCTTGACTTTTGATGATCATTCTCTTAATATCGATCTAATTTCCTTTAAGCTTGGTTGCTTTGACCTAGTTGTGGGAATGTATTGGTTATCCCGTAATCTAGCCGAAGTTGTATGTGCCGAGAAGCTCATTCGTATCCCGTTACCATCCGGTGAAACACAAATCATTCAAGAAGAAAAACCCGATCGTAACCTAAAAATAATCTCTTGTATGAAGGCCCGTAAACTTTTGAGTAAACAATGCTATGCCTTTTTAGCCCACGTAGTTGACAAGAAATCCGAAAGGAAAAAGATTCAAGACATACCCGTTGTCAAAGACTATCCCAAAGTTTTTCCCAACGACTTGCGAGGACTTCCTCCCTCTCGACAAGTCGAATTCCGAATCGACCTTATACCCGGTGCAACTCCCATAGCCAAGTCCCCCTATTGCTTAGCCACGTCAGAAATGCAAGAACTCTCTAGCCAACTTCAAGAACTTCTCGAAAAAGGATTTTATTCGACCCAGTTTTTCACTTTGAGGAGCTCCTGTCCTTTTCCTAAAAAAGAAAGACGGATCTTTTCGAATCTGCATTGACTACCGAGAGTTAAATAAACTTACCATCAAGAATCGGTACCCATTACCGAGAATTGATGATCTCTTCGATCAACTTCAAGGAGCCACTTGTTTTTCAAAAATTGATCTTCGCTCGGGTTATCACCAACTGCGAATTCTCGATGAAGACATACCCAAAACCGCCTTTTGTACCCGCTGTGGACACTACGAGTTCATGGTCATGCCCTTTGGCTTGACTAATGCACCAGTGGTGTTTATGGACCTCATGAACCACATTCGCAAACCGTACCTTGACAAATTCATCATTTTTTTATTGAAGACATTTTAATCTTTCAAGAACCAAGACCGAGCATGAGCAACACCTTCGTCTCACCTTGGAACTGTTGAAGAAAGAACAACTTTATGCTAAATTTTCGAAATGTGAAATCTGGCTTAACGAAGTTCAACTTTTGGGTCGTGTTATTAACGATAAAGACATACACGTGGATCCCGCAAAATTCAAAGACATCAAGAATTGGGAAGCTCCGAAAACCCCATCAGAATTCCATTCCTTCCTTGGTCTAGCTGGTTATTATCGTCAATTCATCTCGAATTTCTCAAAAATAGACTTACCTCTCACCACCTTAATTCAAAAAGGCAAGCCGTTCATTTGGGAACAAAAGCAAGAAGACGCATTCCAAACCCTAAAACAAAAACTTTGTAGCTCACCCATCTTTACCCTTCCCGATGGAAACGGCGATTTCATTATCTATTGTGATGCTTCAAATCAAGGTATCGGTTGTGTATCATGCAGCCAGGCAAAGTCATAGCTTATGCCTCTCGTCAACTCAAGATCCATGAAAAGAACTATACCACTCACAATCTTGAGTTAGATGCATTCATTTTCGCTCTTAAAATTTGGAGACACTACCTTTATGTAACTAAATGTGTCATCTATGTCGATCATAAAAGCTTGCAACACATCCTCAACCAAAAAGAACTCAACATGAGGCAACGGCGTTGGGTAGGGTTACTTAGTGACTATGATTGCGAAATTCTCTACCATCCCGGGAAAGCGAAGGTCGTGGCTGACGCCCTAAGCCGAAAGGATAGAGTTAAACCCTCTCGTATTCAGGCCCGAATTCTTCAAGCTCAAGCCCAAGTGGTAGCCCAAAACAATCTCAAGGCCGAATTGGATCGTGAAGACGAAAAACAATTTGAAACTATGTCCGATGGAGTTCTCATGGGACGCATATGGATTACAAATTCTGAAGACCTTCAAAATCTTATCCTTGATGAAGCACAAAAAACTCGATACTTGATCCATCCGGGAGCCGATAAAATTTACCACGATCTTAGGGAATTCTATTGGTAGCCTGGTATGAAGAAAGATATAGCCTTGTATGTTGGGAAATCTCTCACTTGCTCAAAAGTCAAAGCCGAACATCAAAAGCCCTCGGGTTTGCTTCAACAACCCGAGATTCCTCTATGGAAATGGGATCAAATTTCCATGGATTTCATCACTAATCTACCAAAAACCACTCGTAAGCATGATTCTATTTGGGTTATAATCGATCATCTCTCCAAATCTGCTCATTTCATCCTTGTTAGTGAAGCCTACAAGATGGAGAGGTTGTCTCAAATTTACATCAACTAAATCGTGACACGTCATGGTGTTCCCTAATCTATAATCTCTGGCCGTGAAAATCGCTTTACCTCCAACTTTTGGCAATCCCTTCAAAAAGCTTTGGGGACTCGTGTGGATCTTAGCACAGCCTATCATCCCCAAACAGATGGTCAAACCGAAAGAACCATCCAAACCTTAAAAGACATGCTCCGTTCTTGCATAATCGAGTTTGGAGGAAATTGGGATGATCACCTACCTCTCATTGAATTTTCCAATAATAAGCTACCATACTAGCATCAAATGTGATCCTTTTGAGGTTTTGTATGGTAGGAAATGTCGAAAACCCGTGAGTTGGACCGAGATTGGTGACCCACAAGTTATTGGTCCCGAAATCGTCCAATCAACCTCCGACAGGTTTGCTATCATTCGGGAAAGACTTAAGGCCGCTCGTGATCGACAAAAGAGTTATGCTGACAACCGAAGGAAACCACTTGAGTTCAAGTTGGCAACCATGTCTTAATCAAAGTTCCCCCCTAGAAAGGCATAGTCCAATTTGGGGAAAAGGGAAAGCTTGCTCCTAGGTATGTTGGACCTTTTGAGATTCTTGATAGGATTGGTCCAGTGGCACACAAACTCAAACTACCTTAAGAATTGCGCGGTATTCATGATACATTCCATGTTTCTAACCTCAAGAAATGCTTAGCCAATGACACTCAGCTTATTCCCCTTGAAGATATCCGCATTGATCATAAACTTCATTTTGTTGAGGAACCTATTGAAATCGTGGATCGTGATATCATGAAACTCAAGCGAAGTCGAATCCGTCTAGTGAAAGGCAAGTGGAACTATAAGTAAGGACCCCAGTTTACTTGGGAACTTGAATATCAAATGAAACAGAAGTACCCTCATCTTTTTCAATCCGAACCAGTCTCTACTATTTAATTTCGGGACAAAATTCCCTTAAGTGGGGGACACTGTACCATGTATGGTTTTTTTTTCTTGTTAATAAACGCTAGTTTTTTCTACTCATTTAATAAAGTTATCGTATTCATTTCATCGTCTACATTTATTATTTTTGAATTATATGTTATTTATTGAATAACATTAATTTTGTATGCGTAATTATATGATCCAGTGCTCATTTCATCATAATCATGTTTAATTTTTAATATGACACGTTGAACCGGAATGCCTGGATTAATTTTTCTATAACATGTAACAAAATATTTTGCTATTATTATTAATATTATTTTTATCCTAAGTATTTAAATAAACCATGTAATTACAAAATGGAACATTTTAGAACCTTCTATCTTAACCTTATTTCACAAGTAAGTTTATCATGTTCTTTTAATTTGAAAGAAAAAAAAGATAAAATATAAAAAAAGATTAGAAAAAAAAGTTCAAAAAAGTTCGGTGCACTTTTCATATGCACACACATATTTTGTTTTTTTAATAATTATTATTATTAGTTTTTCTTATTATTATCATATTGCTTATCATTTGATATACAAACCAGTTTTATCTCTATCTCAATTGTATTCAAACCTCCTTACCTCCACTATAAATAGAGACTCTCATTCTCATTATTTTTCATACCAAATCTCATTCTCTATTTTCTCTCTAAGCATAAGCAAGTAAGTCTTTATAATAATTTTGCTTGTCATTGATGTTTTTATAAATTTTTGCTTTCTATTATGAATTTCTTCTTGTTTGTTCTTATGTTCTTGAGTTTTCCTTTGAATTTTCATAGTTGTTCATATGTTCTCACCATGATCATCATAAATTGTTAATAAAACCCTTACTTTTTTGCTTTAAAGATTATGATGATCATGTTATTTCAAAAAATCACAATTATTTTTCTCAAGATCTTGGATCAAAAGTATAATATTTCCATGAACAACTATGAATATTCTTATGATCTTCAAATACTCATAAAGTTAACATAAATTATAATATTTACACCTTTTACCCTATACTTTCATAAATGTCAATAAACATCCTAAACTAAAATATTTACACTTTGAACCCTATACTTTCCTAAATGATAAAAAAAAAAACTATAAGATATTACACTTTTAACCTCGTACTTTCTTATTTATCAAAACCATTCTAAAACATTTTTAGCTAGTATAAAAATAGAGTATAAACCGAGTATGTATGTATCTGACGAGCAAACGGTTCTGCCTAAAACATTTAATCACAAAAGTATATAAAGTAACTTAACAGATATGGAATGTTTTCAACATAAAACATATTTTTCCATAATTTTAAATTTAAAACCTATGTTCTCACCAACTATATTTAGTTGACACTCTCGCATGTTTTTCAGGTAATGGAAATTAAGGAAGATTCTTGAAGTATCACCTAGGGGATGTGTCAGACTTAGAAGTTTAATTGCTATGTCATGTTTCTATTTTGGATTATGTTTGGTTTGAAAAACGTGTTGGTTTATTTTAATAAGAGTTTTTACATTTAATACCATGTGCATGATTTCAATATACGCACGCCCCGGCGTTTCGCCTTCGCCCGGGGGGTGTGACAGGTTAATATCTATATGGTTTGTATTTGTTGTGGGCTTATACTATAAACCGAGATCAACTTGGATCTCGCTGGGCTTTTGGGTATCTTTGGGCCTATGTAGTTGATATATAAACATATTCCTTGGTCATTATGTGGTTGGTTGACCTTGACAGAGGAGAGAGAGAGAGAGAGAGAGAGAGAGAGAGAGACGGGTTGTAATCAATTGTGCTTAAGCACCCGATGTTAAAAAACGTGTGTTTTGAAGCATTTTCATCTTGTTGTTATTGTTTATTTGATTTCCATTTAATCCTTTCATTGTTGGATTCCACATAACGATCTCACGTGATATCATATTGAAAGATGCGTCTAAGGGACTTACAATTGGTATTAGAGCATAATGACCTATTCTAGGCTCGGTTGTGATATCACGGATTCAATGAGTGTGATTTGGTTCTTAATCTGGTGGCCGTAGTGTATGTTTTTCCGGTGGATCACTCATCGGAGGAGGAAGGATATAGTTTCGGTTATAGATTGAGTTATCTTTGGTTAAAATTCAAATCCCATTGATTTCGAGATTTAGTTGGTTACCAAACTTAAATGGTCAAAGCTATCTTAGGAGGTTTCTTCTTTATTTGATCATTTTTGGGCATCACTTGACTGTTTTCGGGATTGTTTAAGGGTATTCGGCCAAAACTCTGGGTTCTTGGTGACTTTCACTAGTTCTCGGCCAAGCTCTCGAATTCTCGGTCAAATTCTTGAGATCTTGGTCAGGTTCTCGGGTTATCGGTCGGGTTCGTGGTCAACTATCTAGGTTCTCAAATATCTACCTTAACTATGACACTTTCAAGTGAAATTGCCTTATATATAGAGAATTACAGTCTGCTAAGGCTTTTATGGGAAGCCCTTATTGAAGTGTAAGAGGGAAACGAGGACATGAGAAGAAGCCGACAAGATCTTTACAACAAAAATTCAACATGTTCAATCACGTTCTGGGAGAGTCTTTGGATACACAACTATAGAGATTTATATCTCTAGTCACTAAAATGCGATCCGCAAACAAAAACTTGTCTGTTGCTGAGACAAATAACAAACTAGTCAATTCCCTGCCACAAAGCTAGGATATGAATGTTGCTGTGATTAAGAAAACAAAGGATCTTGTTAGGCTAACTTTATTAGAAGTAATGGTAATCATTAAAGCATGTGATATGGATGAAAAGCAGTGTGCCATAAATCATGCCAATTCCTAAAATGCGACCGGCTACAGTGTAGCTTCCAATAATGCTCTCATCTCACAAGACAACTTTTGTTAGTGCACGGTTTTGTCGTCTCGAGTCTTTGTAATTTTCGTTTGTAATTTGTTATTATTTTAATGTTAAAGGGGTATTTATGAAAATATGAACCCATTCGTTATCTAAGGTTCATTTGTTAAGGATGTTTAATGAATGTGCCCATTCGCTATTATGTACAGTTCATTCGTTAAGGATGTTTAATGAATGATCCATAATCGTTATTTGTAATTATCCATTCGTTTAGGATGTTTAATGAATGGACCTCAATCGTTATGTAATTAATCTATTCGTCATGGAATGTTGACGAGGAAGGAGATAGTTTCGGTTATAGATTGAGTTATCTTTGGTTAAAATTCAAATCCCATTGATTTCGAGATTTAGTTTGTTACCAAACTTAAATGGTCAAAGCTATCTTATTGAAAGTCACCGAGAACCCAGAGTTTTGGCCGAATACCATTAAATAATCCCGAAAACAGTCAAGTGATGCCCGAAAACGATCAAATAAAGAAGAAACCTCCTAAGATAGCTTTGACCATTTAAGTTTGGTAACAAACTAAATCTCGAAATCAATGGGATTTGAATTTTAACCAAAGATAACTCAATCTATAATCCCATCGTCTATATAAGGCTTGTTCAGCCTTTGATAAATAAAGTATTGATTAAGGTTATACCGAAACTCTATCAAATTGATCTCTCTCAATCACTTCACTTAATATTAATCGTTTGTTACCTAATCTAAAGTATATCATATAACTAGATCTATCATCTAATAAATATACTATGGATATGTATTGATTAGATCCGGTGTTTCAACAAGTGGTATCAGAGAACTAGGGTTAGATTGCTTGTGGTTTAAGGTAATTTGGTATGAATTGACAGAGAACTCAATTATTAATTGTTAATTTTTGGTTTAAGTTAATTGAATTCACTTGAATTAACATGCTGATATGTTAATTGGAGTTCGATTTGGGTGAAATTGTGTTCGAATTGGATTGTGTAAGGATTGTGAGGGTTGAATTGAGTTATAAAGCATATTTGTGATGGTTTTGGTTTGGATTTGAATTATGAATGGAACATGGGATTTTGGTTTTTGGGTGATTGGATTTTGGTGATCGGTAAATCGATTTGTGGTTTACGGAATAGGATAAGGATGTTCGCGAGTTGATTACGAGTATTTTGAACTTTTGATTGGTTGATTTGGTGCAATATTGACGTAGTAATCCGTTAGTTTATTTTGTGTTTTACAAATTTAGATCTGGAAATTTTCTAGAAATCTGGAAATCAATGTTTGAAAGTTTGAAGATTTTAAGATCTTTGTCATTCGTTATGATTATTATTATTCATTCGTTACTTGTGTATTTTTTATTCGTTATCAGTTTCTAACTGATTCGTGACACGTGTGCAGTTTGTTACAACAGAATAACAAACTCATTCGTCATCAATTCGTTATTAAATCGTCCACTCATTCGTCATCAATTCGTTATTAAATCATCCTCTCATTCGTCACTGATTCGATAACCATTCGTCTTCTCATTCGTCACCGATTCGTTAACCATTCGTCTTCTCATTCGTCACCGATTCGTTAACCATTCGTCATCTCATTCTTCATTAATTCATCATTGATTCATCACTCATTCGTCATTCATACCTCACTTCATTCGTTAAGTTACTGTTCTTGATTCGTTATTAGCCATCTTCACTTATTCGTTATTAAAGTTTCATTTTAACTCTATAAGTTTGAATTTGATCAAAGTTTGAACCTGTGTTTACTTAAAATGGCTGGTTTTTGTGCACTGGCCTCTTAGAACGTACTAATGCAGCAAATGTTTCATCTTGATGCTGAAATTGGATCCCGTTCGAAATGTCTTTGTTTGATGAAATTTAGTGATTTTGCTAAATGGGAACCACGTTTTCGAGCACATCTTGGTTCTGTTCATCCTGATTTTTCTCGATGTCTTGGTGATGTTTATACAGTTCCAATGATTGGTAGTGAAACTACGGGATTTACTCCAAAGGCTTTTTCTCAATACTCGCAAGATGAAAAGAAAGCTTTAGATATTGAGACTAAAGCATACTCTACTTTGACCATGGCATTACCAGATAACATCTTTCATCAAGAAGGGAGTATTAATTATGTTGAGTCAAAGATTTGACCAAAATGAAGTATATGGAAGATTGGAATCTTCTCAACCTCCTCAGAATTCGCTAAGTATGGATCCGGGCACACCTTAGACCTCCGAGCAAGCTTTTACTTAGCCGAGTACGATATTTTGTCTATCGGGCAAGGTTATCTTCAAGAAGTCTTCTTTAGTGGATATCCGAGCAGGGTTTGTAAATTAGTGTATTACCAAGCAAGGTTCACTAGTTTATGTAAATCCGGGCAAGGTTCACTTTATCAAGAAAGTCTTTTCTTCATAGCCAAGTAAAGTTCACTTCCGAGTAAGCTTTTGGCTAACCAAGTCCATGAAGCCAAGTGATTGAAAGACCGGGCAAGGTATTCATTAATAATAGTCCGAACAAGCTTGATTGAAATGAATATCTTTAAGTAAAATCGGGCAAGGTTCAACTCAATAAAGGAACAATACTCCCGAGTACACTTTGCTAATAAGTTATTTTATAGCAAGGAGTTAAAATGGACCATTGAAAAACAAGGTTGCTCGTAAGGGTTTGTCGGGCAAAGTCTGGCAAAGTCAAGAAGATTGAAGTCTACTCGGTGAGTATTTTACTTGGTAAAATACTCTTCAAGTAAATTCTACCCGGAAACTGATCCCGAGCACACTTCTATGTTACCAAGTTGTGAAGGATGGCAGAGTACATATCTTACTCCGAAAATGAAGATTGATGCAAAGCCTACCCGGGAGACTTGTTTTACACTTAGAATATTTTGTGACTATGTAATTTGAATATGTATTTACGTTTGGGGTTTCTAGAAGGAATGACAGTTGTCATAGGTTGGCAGGCATATAAATAGAATGTTTTAGGGCACGCCGCCTGAGGCAGAGACACATTAATGAAGAAATAATATTGTGTGTGTGACGGCTGTCTTAGTACGGAAAAACCTTCTTTCAAGAAACCCTAAATCGATTATCCACTTTTTATGATTGGTATTATATAAATGGAAATCTTTTGAGTGAATCTTGTTCGTGTTGGTTACATTTGAATATTGATTAAGCAACCGTATGTTTGTTATTGATTCCGCCTTTAACAAACGGTAATCTTTCTAAATATAGCAACCCGTCATTAACTCCCTTGTCGACACATCAATTTGTGTGAGTTATGACATGATTAAGTAAGATCCAGCTGAAATCGGGGACCTGACAAGTGGTATCAGAGCTTGTTGCTTAGTGCTAACACAGGGTATTCGGGCAAGCTTTTTGAAATTTTAGACTATAACACACTTAAATGTTTATGTGTTTTTAATTTCATTCCTAGCATGCTCTGTGATATTTGTGTTTATGATTTCTTTGAAATTACAAGTGTTTTCGGGCAAACTTTGTTTTCCGAGCACACTTTATATTTTGGGTACATTTTTGTTCCCTCAATATACTTGGTAATTTCAAAACTTGATTTTCTGACTACACTGTCTGCTAGAAGTCCTTTTCCGGGCACACTTTTTACTATAGGAAGGTTATTCGGGTATACTTTGCATAAGAAGGTTGTTCGGGCACGATAAAACATTGTGAAGGTTACTCGGGCACACTATGCTTCCAAGTATACTTGATTGAATATTTTTTTAGTATGATTGATTGATTATGATTCCTATTTCATTAGGGTTTATGCTAGACTAAGTCATTTAATTTGAATTCAATAAATTTATACGGGGATCTTCATTGATTCCTAGTAAGGAGGTTTATTTGATATCCTATACTTGATTATTTGCCTTGTGATTAATTTCTCAAGAAATCAGGTATTTCAGGTTAACTTCCTTCATTTTACTTAAATTTATTTCATGAATTACTTTAACTTTAAATACTTTACCATTTCTGTACATATTACAATGCAAACATTCCTTAAGTAGATAAGGAACTTATTAGCTAAAAGACAAAACACTTTTTAAGTTTCTCACTTTACCTGGCATGTAAAAGAAAGAGAGAATCAAATAAGCTTTATCTACAGCTTTTCTGCCAAAATGTGCAGAGATCTACTTTACATTTGTCTTAACTCTCATTAAAAAGAGACCTTCATATGTTACTCAAAATTGAAAATTCACATTTAAAGAGAAACTCACATTTCTGTTTTGTGCAGATTTCAATATCATTCAAGACAACGGTTTGAATCGAAATATTCTTTATGCCTTAATCTTCATTTGTATCTTAATTACACTTACTTAGAAATCTAACTGACAATTGTGTGTTCATTTCTTAAAAAGAGAATCAGCAATGGATCCAACTCCAAATTATTCAAATTCCTACAAACATCATCTTTCTGAAGACTGAAAAAGGCTCTACAAAGAGTTCAAACCCTAATGTCTGAGGTTGAGAAGACCTCAGTTGCCCCAAAACAGGGGGAGAAAACACTGAATCAGGGGGAGAATTCGTTAAAGCTTCTTTCTTATTATGAAGAAAACAGTTCAGATGAAGAAACTGACAATGTTCCAGAAGATGAAAAGAAAGATCTTGAGGAAAGAAAGAAATTAAAAGGGAAAGAAATTTCTCTAGAAGATGATAAAATTAAAACTTTCCTTCAAGAGAATACAATAGATTCAGACATGGATGAATCTGAATTAGAAGCCGAAAGAGTCTATGTGCAAAGAATGATCGAAATTTATGACAGAGAACTTCTAAATCAAATGCTGACTGACAAAGACTTTGAAGAACAAGAAAGTCTGATGAAGCTATTTGAAGACAATAAGAAATTAAGGAATGAATCAAACTATGAACATCAGAAGGAAGTCCCACAAGAATTGATTGAAAATTGCATAAATGATGAGGAAATTCCAAATGGTGTGCTAGTATATCTGCTCAAGCTGATTAAACTGGAAGAACCAGAGACAGAGGTAAAAGAGAAACTAGACACTGTTATTGATAAAATTTCAAAAACGTTGAACGAAGAGACCGTTCAAGACAAAATGAAAGATGAATTGGAAGAAGAAATGAACACTCAAAAGTTCTTGAGCAAATATGGTGGTAAACCAAAATTTTTGGTGAAGAATGGAATTCCTTTTAACCTGGTAAAAGTCATGACAAGAAAAGAGGTCTTGAGAAACTTCAAGAAAATGAAAGAACAACAGTTAAACAAGAAGAAGAGAGCTGCTCAGTCTCTAGTGGGTAAGGGAAAAGGAATATCCAAAAAGATGGTTGATCTACCAAAGATGACAATGAAGGGGAAATCCAAAGTAAAGGAATTCTGCAAAAAGACAACATCCTTGGTCTCAAAACAGAACAGTACAAAGAAAAGGAAGATGTCTTTAACTACTCAAGAAAAACCAAAGCAGAAGCACTTGAAGATGGATAAACCCTTTATCAAGGCTACAGTAAAAGCCAAAAAACCTTCAGTCAACCACAATGTTATACCAAGTGGAGTATTTTATGACTCAAGGATTGAACATCTGAATGTTATGATGAAAATAGAGAGATTGTGAAAATCTTCTCTAAAAATGACTTCAGAAAATTTAATCTATGGCAATTAACTGTGATTGCAGCACTTCATCTCTCCGATTTTAAAGAAAGGCAAAGGCCTACAAGTGCTAAGCAATCAGAACTGTTAAGTTTCTTGAGTGAGCAAGAAAAGTTAAACTTCCCATGCCTGAACAAACAACTCTGGCTGAAATGAAGATTTATAGAATAGGCTTTGTGATGTAATGTCTTCAGACAGCTTTTGATTATGTAATCTGTTTATGTTATTTGATTATGTAATTTGACTTTTAATTTGACGTGTATTTTTGACTAAGTGTAAGTAACCTTAGAAATGTTTTGGAACAGCTGAGGTGTTCCAATCTAGGGGGAGATTGTTGAGTCAAAGATTTGACCAAAATGAAGTATATGGAAGATTGGAATCTTCTCAACCTCCTCAGAATTCGCTAAGTATGGATCCGGGCACACCTTAGACCTCCGAGCAAGCTTTTTTTACTTAGCCGGGTACGATATTTTGTCTATCGGGCAAGGTTATCTTCAAGAAGTCTTCTTTAGTGGATATCCGAGCAGGGTTTGCAAATTAGTGTATTACCGAGCAAGGTTCACTAGTTTATGTAAATCCGGGCAAGGTTCACTTTATCAAGCAAGTCTGTTCTTCATAGCCAAGTAAAGTTCACTTCCGAGTAAGCTTTTGGCTAACCAAGTCCATGAAGCAAAGTGATTGGAAGACTGGGCAAGGTATTCATTAATAATAGTGGTCCAAACAAGCTTGATTAAATGAATGTCTTTAAGTAATATCGGGCAAGGTTCAACTCAAGCAAGGAACAGTACTCCCGAGTACACTTTGCTAATAAGTTATTTTATAGCAAGGAGTTGAAATGTACCATTGAAGAACAAGGTTGCTCGTAAGGGTTTGTCGGGCAAAGTCAAGAAGATTGAAGTCTACCCGGTGAGTATTTTACTTGGTAAAATACTCTTCAAGTAAAGTCTACCCGGAAACTGATCCCGAGCACACTTCTATGTTACCAAGTTGTGAAGGATGGCAGAGTACATATCCTACTCGGAAAATGAAGATTGATGCAAAGCCTACCCGGAAGACTTGTTTTACACTTAGAATATTTTGTGACTATGTAATTTGAATATGTATTTACGTTTGAGGTTTCTAGAAGGAATGACAGCTGTCATAGGGTGGCAGGCATATAAATAGAATGTTTTTGGGCACGCCGCCTGAGGCAGAGACACATTAATGAAGAAAGAATATTGTGTGTGTGACGGCTGTCTTAGTACGGAAAAACCTTCCTTCAAGAAACCCTAAATCGATTATCCACTTTGTATGATTGATATTATATAAATGGAAATCTTTTGAGTGAATGTTTTTCGTGTTGGTAACATTTGTATATTGATTAAGCAACCGTATGTTTGTTATTGATTCCGCCTTTAACAAACGGTAATCTTTCTAAATATAGCAACCCGTCATTAACTCCCTTGTCGACACATCAATTTGTGTGAGTTATGACATGATTAAGTAAGATCCAGCTAAAATCGGGGACCTGACAATATATGCATTATTGTTCAACTTATCAAGATGAGGAGAATTGGAAATACCGAGGAAAGTAAGAAAGTGATGCTAAAGTTTCAATTTCGAAACTTTAACTTATTGAAAGGTGAAATTGTTAGAGTCCAGGTTGCTAGAGTCCAGGTTGCTAGAGTCCAGGTTGAGCTTCAGGCAAATCAGGATATTAAAAGGAAGCTTGTTGTTGCTGTTCCGGATACGTGGGGGGAGACAAATAAGATCTCGGAGATTAAGATTGAATATGATTGGGAGCCCCCCAGATGTTCTCTATGTGAGGTGTTTGGTCATTCGAACGGAATCGTGGGGAAGAAATAGCTTTGCTAGAGTCCAGGTTGAGCTTCAGGCAAATCAGGATATTAAAAGGAAGCTTGTTGTTGCTGTTCCGGATACGTGGGGGGAGACAAATAAGATCTCGGAGATTAAGATTGAATATGATTGGGAGCCCCCCAGATGTTCTCTATGTGAGGTGTTTGGTCATTCGAACACTCAATGCCCGAAACAAGTTCATGATAAAAAGTTAAATGAAGAACCAACGAAAGTCACTAATGATGATGGTTTCCAGAGGGTGAAGGGAAAGAAAAAAGTTATTACGCAAGTCAAAAAACATAATCTTGTCTATCGACCGGTCGTTAAACCTGCTGTGTCACAACCTATAAATAAACCACCCGCTCAAGGACAAGTTAAGAATCATCCTGTGGGTAAACCTACAACTCCTATGGCGGTGGGGGTCCAGTTAAAGGAAAAGCATGCTGTCCAAACAAGTAACCGGTTTGGTAATTTGGCGGATGAAGCGGAAAGTGATGCAGATGATGATGATGTGGAGGAGCTGTTTACGGATGTGGCTAAAGCTATGACAGCGGATATTGGTTCTGAGGGTGCAAGCACACCCGGTGAATTGGGTGTTTAATGGGTACCATCGCCACTTGGAATATAAGAGGGTTGAACCGCCCTCTTAAACAAAAAGAGGTTCGTAAGGTAATCCAAGAGAATAATATTCAGGTGTGTGCTATTCTTGAGTCTCACGTCAAATTAAATGCGGTTTTTGATGTTTGTAAGAAGATTTGTAAAAATTGGGATTGGACCAGCAATGGTAGTGTTTGTGATAAAGGTACTCGGATTATTGTGGGGTGGAATACGGATTTAGTTGATCTTATGGTTATTGATTATTCGAACCAGGTTCTTCACGTTCAGTTAAAGTTTAAGCTTGATAGCAAGGTGATGTATGGTTCTTTCGTGTATGCTGAGAATTGTTATTTGAAAAGAAGGGAGTTATGGCATAATCTTGCTGTTCATAAACAATTCACTCGTGGTAAACCTTGGGCTTTACTTGGAGATTTTAATTGTGCTCTTAATTTGGAAGACAGCTTGCATGGTTCTTCCAAAATTTCCACTGGGATGCTTGATTTTCGTGATTGTGTTAAGAACATTGAAGTTGAGGATATTAATGGGGTCGGACTCCAATTCACTTGGAGCAATAAACCGAAAACGGGTATGGGTCTTTTCAAAAAGCTTGATAGGGTGATGGGAAACTCTAAGTTCATGGAGATTTTTAATGATTCTTCGGCGGTGTTCCTTCCATATCGGATCTCAGACCACTCTCCATGTCTATTGAAATTCCCTTCTCTTATTAAAAGTAAGCCTAAACCGTTTAAATTCCCTAATTTCTTGATTGGAAAACCGGGTTATAATGATATTATTGCTAACGGCTGGAATATTGAGGTGAATGGTTATCACATGTTTCGCGTGGTAAAGAAACTCCAAAACTTAAAACATCCTATCCGTTCTTTGCTGCACCGGCAAGGCAATCTCCACAAGAAAGTTAATGATATGAGAACCCTTCTGGATGCTTGTCAAACCCGTCTAGACATTGACCCTACTAATTTGGAGATGATTCGGGAGCAGAGTAGTTATCTCAAGGCTTATCATGAGGCGGCTAAAGATGAGGAAGAATTCCTTAAACAGAAGGCTAAAGTTGACTGGTTAAAGCTTGGTGACTCTAACACTGCGTACTTTCACAATTCCTTGAAAATGCGAAACCATAAGGGTCGTATTGATATTATAAGTGATGCTCAGGGTCGTTTATTTGAGGGGTTGGATGTTCCTTCGGTGTTTGTTAATCATTTTAGGAACATTTTTGGTTCAGATTTGCAACCTTTGAGAAAACCGGATAATCAGATTTTTACTACTAAGCTCACGGCCTCTCAGGCGGAGCTTATGGTTAGACCTATATCCGATTTGGAAATCAAGGATGCGTTTTTCTCTATTGGGAATTCCAAAGCGCCGGGTCCTGATGGGTTTTCCTCGGCCTTCTTCAAAAGTTCTTGGGATATTGTTGGGAAAGATGTTTGTTTGGCGGTTCATGAATTTTTCAGAAAAGGAAGTCTCCTTAAACAGGTAAACCACACTATTATTGCCCTTATTCCCAAAGTGACCAACATTGTGACTCCTAATGATTTTCGCCCCATCTCGTGCTGAAACACTTTATATAAATGCATTACCAAGATTATATCGGTTCGTATGATGAAGGGTTTGGAGTCGTTAATTGATATAAATCAGTCTGCGTTTGTGCCTGGGCGTAGGATTTCTGATAACATCCTTTTGACCCAAGAATTAATGCATAATTATCACACTAATAATGGTCCGCCTAGATGTGCTTTTAAAGTTGATATCCAGAAAGCTTACGATACGGTCAGTTGGGACTTCATTCGTGATATTCTTTTTGGGTATGGTTTCCACGATAAGATGATTCATTGGATAATGGAGTGCATAACCACTTCTTCCTTTTCGATATCCGTTAATGGGAACTTACACGGGTTCTTTAGTGGTAAAAGAGGTCTGAGACAGGGAGATCCGATGTCCCCTTATATTTTCACACTGGTTATGCAAGCTCTCACGTTAATTTTGCATCGAAAGGTTCGTTTTGAACGCTCGTTCCGTTTTCATCGCTATTGTGAAAAATTAAATATTATCAATATTTGCTTTGCGGATGATTTGTTCCTGTTTGCTCGAGGTGATGTGAATTCTGCTAAAACTATTATGGGGGCTCTGAATGATTTCAAAGATATGTCCGGGCTTACTCCGAGTGTTCCGAAAAGTACCGCGTTTTTTTGTAATGTCCCGGACCGCGTTAAAAGTGGTATTTTGAGTATTATGCCCTTCGTTGAGGGAAGGCTCCCGGTTAAATACTTGGGAGTACCACTTATTTCCACGAGGTTAAATTACCGGGATTGTAAGAGGTTGCTGGATTGTATGGATAGTCGGATTGGAGATTGGAAGAATAAAACTTTGTCCTTTGCGGGTAAACTGCAGCTGGTCAGGTCTGTTCTGTCGTCCTTATATATTTATTGGTCTGCTGTGTTTTCACTCCCTTCTAGACTTATTGCTGATCTTGAGAAACGAATTAAAAATTTCCTTTGGGACTATGGTCACAATAAGGGAAAGCATAAAGTCTCTTGGGATATTGTGTGTCGGCCGAAATGTGAAGGTGGTTTGGGTATCCGGCGTATCCGGGATGTCAATAACTCTCTTCTGGTTTATCATATTTGGAGTTTAATCAATGTTCGTAATTCGTTGTGGGTTAAATGGGTTCATGAGTATAAAATGAAGGGGCGAAATTTTTGGAGCTTGCAGATTCCTAACTCGTGTACTTGGGGGTGGAGGAAAATTCTTCAGTTTCGTCCCCGTATTAGACAGTTTATATGGCATGAAATTGGTAATGGGAGAGCTACTTCAGTTTGGTACGATAAATGGGATGTTCTTTGTCCTTTAATTGATTATATCAACCCTAGAGCAATTCATCGGGCTGGATTGTCTTTAGTGACATGTGTCAGTGATGTTGTTCATCATAATAACTGGGGTTGGCCGCCTGATTGGATGTTGAGATACCCAATTCTTTCGAACTTAAAAGATGTAAGTCTTTGTCCGGATATGAGGGACAAGATAGTGGTTTTGGATGAGAATGGGACTTCAATAAATTTCTCGACTTCAGGTATATGGCATCTTCTTCGGAGACCGGCGGATAAGGTGTCTTGGGTGCATGTTGTTTGGTTCTCTCAATGTGTTCCAAAACACTCCTTTATGTTGTGGACTGTGATTCATGACAGGTTGAGCACGCAGAATCGTATTATGGGGTGGAAGATTGGTGGGTATCCAAATCATAACTTGTATTGCTGCCTTCTTTGTAATGGAGAGCCGGATTCTCGTAATCATCTCTTCTTTGACTGTAAGTTCTCTTCTGAGGTTTGGAGTATTGTAAAAATGAAGGGGAAGTTTCAGGGGTGCAGAAATGGTTGGGCGAATATTCTCCAATATGTGTCTCAATTTGGAATGTCCAACTCTATTGAGAATGTTGTTAATCGGCTGTTATTTGGGGCGTCGGTGTACGTTATTTGGAAGGAGCGAAATAACCGGCTTTTCAGGAACTCCTTGAAGACTCCTACGACTGTTGCAGAAGAAATTATTAGGGGTACTCGCCTAAAGCTTATGACTCTTAAGTTCAAGAATCCGGAACGGATTAATCGGGTTCTCGAGGATTGGCATTTTCCGCGGGGAGTTTCCCATCAAATTGATGATAATGGTTGATTTGTTTTTTTTTCCTTGGTTCTTGTGTAAGCTTTAGCTGTGTTTACCAGTTTTGGTGGTTTTGGTTTGTCTACTCTTGTATGGCATGTCATACTTGAGAACTAATATGGCACTCTGCCATATTACTTGTATTTTTTGGATGTGTGAATGCATTTAACCGGGTGAACCCCTTTACCCAAAAAAAAAAAGGTGAAATTGTTGAAGATATGCTTACTAGATTTAATCATCTTATTGCTGAAATGAATAAGTTGAAGATGGAACCAACTAAACATGATAGAATTGATATAGTAAAAAATTCTTTACCTGGTTCATATTCGACGTTTCTAATGGTGTTGAAAGAAAACAACTATTTCAAGAATGAAGATCTCACGGCCTCGGAATTCATGCAAAAAGTGGAAGATCGAGAATATGATCTGAAATGTCAGAAATCTTCAAAAGAAACTCAAGATCCAACTCTTTATTGAGCTTGTATGCCTTTGAGTAGCTGTGCAACTCCAATTACTGCATTCCTTACTCAAAGTGCACAAGAAGGATCATCGGCTTATAGTGATCCTAATGTATGTTTCATGGCTTCTACTGTTAATGATAGTTCTGGGGGATCAACCACTTCTAACAATTTTACTGCACCACCAAATGTGAACATGAAGGAAGTTGAACAAAATTTTTCTTTTCTTTGTGCGTTTATGTCATCATATGAAAATTTGGTGAGTAAGATTGCTACAAGTGAGTTGAATGATGAAGACTATGACCAAATCGATCTAGATGATTTGGAGTTAATGGATCTTAAATGGAATATGGCCATGATTGTTAGAAAGGTGAAGAAGTTTATGCAACGAACTGGTAAAGACTTACCATCTCTGAACAAGCAAGTTGGTTTTGACAAGTTAAAAGTCAAATGCTACAACTGTCAAGAGTTTGGCCATTTCTCTTTTTACCGGTTCTCTCTTATTAGGAAAGGCGATTTTGGTAGCTAACCTTATGCGATCGGCCGCATAGGGTTTTTGGCTTTCCTTGGGTTTTTTGTTGCTCTAATCTTGTTCCAATCCTTGGTTCTGATTGCTTAGTAGGTTTGTTATTGATCACGGCTATTGTTATAGTTTAGTTAGATCGATAACACCCTATTAATTGATTAAGGATCTTGTGGTTTTCAAGGTTAGGGTTGTTTCTTATTTCTTGATCTTGTTCGTTCTTGGGGTTGTTAGATCTTGGATCTTTGGGCAGATTTGGATTAAGGTTCCATTCTCCTCTTGGTTCCTTGGATTCGGCTGGCTTGGGTTTCTTGGATTCGGCTGGATTAAGGTTCTTGTTATTGGTTCTTGATCTTGTTCTTGGTTTCTTCGTTCTTGGCTGTTACGTGAGATCTTGTTCTTGGCTGAATCTTGCTCTTGATCTTGATCTTGTTATTGGCGGACCTTGTTCTTGATCTTGATCTTGATCTTGGTTTGGCCGAATCTTGTTTTTGATCTTGTTCTTGGCTGATTTGGTTTATTGTGAGTGAGATATTGTTCTTGATTTGGTTTGATCTTGGCTGATTCGTGTTTCCTTATTTATTGATCTTGATCTTGATATTGATTTTGGGGTATCTTGGCTGGATTTTTATTGGGGTTGCATGGAGAAAAAGGGTGGCATTGGTTCTGTTGATCAGGTTATACATGGGTTTCCAGCGAATCGGGTAACGAACATTGATGGGGCTCCCCCTCGTAGGGGGGTTCTGAAAACTGGTTCTTCGGGAAACCCTATTGTTACGGGTTCTTTTGGTTCGTTTGCTGCAAACACTACATTCACTGCTCCGTTAAATGACGTTATCCATAATGTTGGTGGTTGTTCAGCAGTGGGGAACAAAGCTAGTGGTTGCTTGAGCGATAACAAGGGTATTGGATCAGGTTCGCTAAAGAGTCAACAAGATAAGGGTTGTTCAGCTTTTGTTCCGAATGAAAATAAGGTGGTTGGAGCTGAATCGTCTAATATTCAGAGGGATGTAGGGAAGGAAAAACATATGGAAAATTCAAAGCCTTCCTACATGAGTGTTGTTCAACTTGAAAACAAAACATCGAAGGCAACTTTAAGAAAAGTAAATGTTGAATCAACGATGGATGGAGTTGATGTGGTTATACCGGTTGATTCTGTCAAGAAAGTTAAAGAGAGGTTTAATAATACTTTGTTTGGCTATTTTTTGGGTAATAGACTCCCTTTTCCGGTTGTTGAGGATTTTGCTAAGAAAAATTGGAACAAATATGGGCTTACGAGACTAATGATGAATGCGAAAGGGTTTTTCTTTTTCAAGTTCCATACGGAAGCTGGGATGATGAAGTTGATTGAGGATGGTCCTTGGATGGTTAGGAATGTTCTCATTATTCTCCAAATTTGGACTATGGAGTCAGATTTGGAGAAGGAGGATGTACGGTCTGTTCCGGTTTGGGTCAAATTACAAAACATTCCCCTGGGTGCCTTTACTGAGGAGGGTCTAAGTATGCTCGCGTCAAGAATTGGGGATCCGATAAGTATGGACTCTTATACTGCTAATATGTGTAAGGAATCGTGGGGAAGAAGTAGTTTTGCTAGAGTACAGGTTGAGCTCCATGCAAATCAGGAGATTAAAAGGAAGCTTGTTGTTGCTGTTCCGGATACGTGGGGGGAGACAAATAAGATCTCGGAGATTAAAGTTGAATATGATTGGGAGCCCCCCAGATGTTCTTTATGTGAGGTGTTTGGCCATTCGAACGCCCAGTGCCCGAAACAAGTTCACGATAGAAAGTTAAATGACTAACAAACGAAAGTCACTAATGATGATGGTTTCCAGAGGGTGAAGGGAAAGAAAAAAGTTAATACGCAAATCAAGAAACATAATCTTGTCTACCGACCGGTGGTTAAACCTGCTGTGCCACAAACTATAAATAAACCATCCGCTCAAGAACAAGACAATAATTATCCTGTGGGTAAACCTACAACTTCCATGGCTAAGGGGGTCCAGTTAAAGGAAAATCATACTGTCCAAACCAGTAACAGGTTTGGTAAGTTGGCGGACGAGTCGGAAAGTGATGAAGATGATGATGATGTGGAGGAGTTGTTTACGGATGTGGCTAAAGCTATGAAAGCGGATATTTTTTCTGAGGGTGCAAGCACACCCGGTGAATTGGGTGTTTAATGGGTACCATCGCCACTTGGAATATAAGAGGGTTGAACCGCCCTCTTAAACAAAAAGAGGTTCGTAAGGTAATACAAGATAATAATATTCAGGTATGCGCTATTCTTGAGTCTCACGTCAAATTAAACGCGGTTTTTGATGTTTGTAAGAAGATCTGTAATAATTGGGATTGGACCAGCAATGGTAGTGTTTGTGATAAAGGTACTCGGATTATTGTGGGGTGGAATACGGATTTGGTTGATCTTATGGTTATTGATTATTCGAATCAGGTTCTTCACGTTCAGTTAAAGTTTAAGCTTGATTGCAAGGTGATGTATGGTTCTTTCGTGTATGCTGAGAATTGTTATTTGAAAAGAAGGGAGTTATGGCGTAATCTTCTTGTTCATAAACAACTCACTCGTGATAAACCTTGGGCTTTACTTGGTGATTTTAATTGTGCTCTTAGTTTGGAAGACAGCTTGCATGGTTCTTCCAAAATTTCTACTGGAATGATTGATTTTCGTGATTGTGTTAACAACATTGAAGTTGAGGATATAAAGGGGGTCGGACTCAAATACACTTGGAGCAATAAACCGAAAACGGGTATGGGCCATTTTAAAAAGCTTGATAGGGTGATGGGAAACTCTAAATTCTTGGAGATTTTTAATGATTCTTCGGCGGTGTTCCTTCCGTACCGGATTTCAGACCACTCTCCATGTCTATTGAAATTCCCCTCTTTTATTAAAGGTAAGCCTAAACCGTTTAAATTCCCTAATTTCTTGATTGAAAAACCGGGTTATCATGATATTATTGCTAAAGGCTGGAATATTGAGGTGAACGGGTATCACATGTTTCGCGTGGTAAAGAAACTCCAGAACTTAAAACACCCTATTCGTTCTTTGCTGTACCGGCAAGGCAATCTCCATAAGATAGTTACTGACCTAAGAACCCGTCTGGATGCTTGTCAAACCCGCCTTGACACTGACCCTACTAATTTGGAGTTGATTCGGGAACAGAGTAATTATCTTAAGGCTTATCATGAGGCGGCTAAGGATGAGGAAGAATTCCTTAAACAAAAGGCTAAAGTTGATTGGTTAAAGCTTGGTGACTCTAACACTGCATACTTTCACAATTCTTTGAAAATGCGAAACCATAGGGGTCGCATTGATATTATAAGTGATGCTCAGGGCCGTTTATTTGAGGGATTGGATGTTCCTTCGGTGTTTGTTAATCATTTTACGAACATCTTTGGCTCTGATTTGAAACCATTGAGGAAACTGGATAATCAGATGTTTACTACTAAACTCTCGGCCTCCCAGGCGGAGTTTATGATTAGACCTATCTCCGATTTGGAAATCAAGGATGCGGTTTTCTCTATTGAGAATTCCAAAGCGCCGGGACCTGATGGTTTTTCCTCGGCCTTTTTCAAGAGTTCTTGGGATATTGTTGGGAAAGATGTGTGTTTGGCGGTTCGTGAATTTTTCAGCAGAGGAAGTCTCCTTAAACAGGTAAACCACACCATTATTGCCCTTATTCCTAAAGTGACTAATATTGTGACTCCGAATGATTTTCGTCCCATCTCGTGCTGCAACACTTTATATAAATGCATTACCAAGATTATCTCGGTTCGTATGATGAAGGGGTTGGAGTCGTTAATTGATATTAATCAGTCAGCGTTTGTGCCTGGGCGTAGGATTTCTGATAATATCCTTTTGACCCAAGAATTAATGCATAATTACCACACTAATACAGGTCCGCCTAGATGTGCTTTTAAAGTTGATATCCAGAAAGCCTATGATACGGTCAGTTGGGACTTCATACGTGATATTCTTTTTGGGTATGGTTTCCACGATAAGATGATTCAGTGGATAATGGAGTGCATAACCACTTCTTCTTTTTCGATAGCAGTTAATGGGAATTTACACGGGTTCTTTAGTGGTAAAAGAGGTCTGAGACAGGGTGATCCGATGTCCCCTTATATTTTCACGCTGGTTATGCAAGCTCTCACGTTGATTCTGCATCGAAAGGTTCGTATTGATGGATCGTTCCGCTTTCATCGATGTTGTGAAAAGTTAAATATTATCAACATTTGCTTTGCGGATGATTTGTTCCTGTTTGCTCGTGGTGATGTGAATTCTGCTAAAATTATTATGGGGGCTCTGAATGATTTCAAAGATATGTCCGGGCTTACTCCGAGTGTTCCGAAAAGTACCGCGTTTTTCTGTAATGTCCCGGACCGTGTTTTTTTTTTTTGGGTAAAGGGATTCACCCGGTTAAATGCATTCCACACAAACAAAAAGTACAAGTAATATGACAGAGTGCCATATTAGTTCTCATGTATGACATGCCATACAAGAGTAAACAAACCAAAACCACCAAACATTGGTAAACACAGCCAAAGCTTACACAAGAACAATGTAAATAAACAAAACTAAAACAAATCAACCATTATCATCAATCTGGTGATAAACTCCCCGCGGAAAGTGCCAATCCTCGAGAACCCGAAAAACCCGTTCAGAATTCTTGAAGTTTAGAGTCATAAGCTTTAGGCGCGTCCCCCTAATGATTTCGTCCGCAACCATCTTCGGAGTCATGAAAGAGTTCTTGAAAAGCCGGTTGTTTCGCTCCTTCCAGATAACGTAAACCGAAGCCCCAAATAGCAGCCGATTAACAACATTTTCAATAGAGTTGGACATTCCAAATTGAGACACATATTGAAGAATATTCGCCCAACCATTCCTACATCCCTGAAACTTCCCTTTCATTCTTACAATACTCCAAACCTCAGCAGTGAACTTACACTCAAAGAAGAGGTGGTTACGAGAATCCGGCTCTCCATTACAAAGAGGGCAGCAATACAAGTTATAATTTGGATACCCACCAATTTTCCATCCCATAATACGATTCTGCGTGCTCAACCTATCATGAAGCACAATCCACAACATAAAGGAGTGTTTTGGAACACATTGAGAGAACCAAACAACATGCACCCAAGACACCTTATCAGCCGGTCTCCGAATAAGATTCCAAATTCCAGACGCCGAGAAATTCATTGAAGTCCCATTCTCATCCATTACCACGATCTTGTCCCTCTCATCCGGACAAATGCTGACTTCTTTTAGGTTCAAAAGAATTGGATACCTCAAAATCCAATCAGGCGGCCAACCCCAGTCATTATGATGAACAACATCACTGACACAGGTCTCTAAAGACAAGCCAGCACGATGAATAGCTCTAGGGTTAATATATTCAATTAAAGGACAAATCTCATCCCACTTATCATACCAAACTGAAGTAGATCTCCCATTCCCAATTTCATGCCATATAAATTTTCTAATCTGAGGACGGAACTGAAGAATTTTCCTCCATCCCCACGTACACGAGTTAGGAATCTGCAAGCTCCAAAAATTTCGCCCCTTCATTTTATACTCATAAATCCATTTAACCCACAACGAGTTACGCACATTGATTAAGCTCCAAATATGATAAACCAGCAGAGAGTTATTGACATCCCGTATACGCCGGATACCCAAACCACCTTCACACTTCGGCCGACACACAATATCCCAAGAGACTTTATGCTTTCCCTTATTTTGACCATAATCCCAAAGAAAGTTTTTAATCCGTTTCTCAAGATCAGCAATAAGTCTAGAAGGGAGAGAAAACACAGCAGCCCAATAAATATATAAAGACGAAAGAACAGACCTGACCAGCTGCAATTTACCCGCAAAGGATAAAGTTTTATTCTTCCAATCTCCAATCCGACTATCCATACAATCCAGCAACCTCTTACAATCCCGGTAATTTAACCTCGTGGATATAAGAGGAACCCCCAAGTATTTAACCGGGAGCCTTCCTTCAACAAAGGGCATAATATTCAAAATACCACCTTTAACACGGTCCGGGACATTACAGAAAAACGCGGTACTTTTCGGAACACTCGGAGTAAGCCCGGACATATCTTTGAAATCATTCAGAGCCCCCATAATAATTTTAGCAGAATTCACATCACCACGAGCAAACAGGAACAAATCATCCGCAAAGCAAATGTTGATAATATTTAACTTTTCACAACATCGATGAAAACGGAACGATCCATCAATACGAACCTTTCGATGCAGAATCAACGTGAGAGCTTGCATAACCAGCGTGAAAATATAAGGGGACATCGGATCACCCTGTCTCAGACCTCTTTTACCACTAAAGAACCCGTGTAAATTCCCATTAACTGCTATCGAAAAAGAAGAAGTGGTTATGCACTCCATTATCCACTGAATCATCTTATCGTGGAAACCATACCCAAAAAGAATATCACGTATGAAGTCCCAACTGACCGTATCATAGGCTTTCTGGATATCAACTTTAAAAGCACATCTAGGCGGACCTGTATTAGTGTGGTAATTATGCATTAATTCTTGGGTCAAAAGGATATTATCAGAAATCCTACGCCCAGGCACAAACGCTGACTGATTAATATCAATTAACGACTCCAACCCCTTCATCATACGAACCGAGATAATCTTGGTAATGCATTTATATAAAGTGTTGCAGCACGAGATGGGACGAAAATCATTCGGAGTCACAATATTAGTCACTTTAGGAATAAGGGCAATAATGGTGTGGTTTACCTGTTTAAGGAGACTTCCTCTGCTGAAAAATTCACGAACCGCCAAACACACATCTTTCCCAACAATATCCCAAGAACTCTTGAAAAAGGCCGAGGAAAAACCATCAGGTCCCGGCGCTTTGGAATTCTCAATAGAGAAAACCGCATCCTTGATTTCCAAATCGGAGATAGGTCTAATCATAAACTCCGCCTGGGAGGCCGAGAGTTTAGTAGTAAACATCTGATTATCCAGTTTCCTCAATGGTTTCAAATCAGAGCCAAAGATGTTCGTAAAATGATTAACAAACACCGAAGGAACATCCAACCCCTCAAATAAACGGCCCTGAGCATCACTTATAATATCAATGCGACCCCTATGGTTTCGCATTTTCAAGGAATTGTGAAAGTATGCAGTGTTAGAGTCACCAAGCTTTAACCAATCAACTTTAGCCTTTTGTTTAAGGAATTCTTCCTCATCCTTAGCCGCCTCATGATAAGCCTTAAGATAATTACTCTGTTCCCGAATCAACTCCAAATTAGTAGGGTCAGTGTCAAGGCGGGTTTGACAAGCATCCAGACGGGTTCTTAGGTCAGTAACTTTCTTATGGAGATTGCCTTGCCGGTACAGCAAAGAACGAATAGGGTGTTTTAAGTTCTGGAGTTTCTTTACCACGCGAAACATGTGATACCCGTTCACCTCAATATTCCAGCCTTTAGCAATAATATCATGATAACCCGGTTTTTCAATCAAGAAATTAGGGAATTTAAACGGTTTAGGCTTACCTTTAATAAGAGAGGGGAATTTCAAAAGACATGGAGAGTGGTCTGAAATCCGGTACGAAAGGAACACCGCCGAAGAATCATTAAAAATCTCCAAGAATTTAGAGTTTCCCATCACCCTATCAAGCTTTTTAAAATGGCCCATACCCGTTTTCGGTTTATTGCTCCAAGTGTATTTGAGTCCGACCCCCTTTATATCCTCAACTTCAATGTTGTTAACACAATCACGAAAATCAATCATTCCAGTAGAAATTTTGGAAGAACCATGCAAGCTGTCTTCCAAACTAAGAGCACAATTAAAATCACCAAGTAAAGCCCAAGGTTTATCACGAGTGAGTTGTTTATGAACAAGAAGATTACGCCATAACTCCCTTCTTTTCAAATAACAATTCTCAGCATACACGAAAGAACCATACATCACCTTGCAATCAAGCTTAAACTTTAACTGAACGTGAAGAACCTGATTCGAATAATCAATAACCATAAGATCAACCAAATCCGTATTCCACCCCACAATAATCCGAGTACCTTTATCACAAACACTACCATTGCTGGTCCAATCCCAATTATTACAGATCTTCTTACAAACATCAAAAACCGCATTTAATTTGACGTGAGACTCAAGAATAGCGCATACCTGAATATTATTATCTTGTATTACCTTACGAACCTCTTTTTGTTTAAGAGGGCGGTTCAACCCTCTTATATTCCAAGTGGCGATGGTACCCATTAAACACCCAATTCACCGGGTGTGCTTGCACCCTCAGAAAAAACATCCGCTTTCATAGCTTTAGCCACATCCGTAAACAACTCCTCCACATCATCATCATCTTCATCACTTTCCGACTCGTCCGCCAACTTACCAAACCTGTTACTGGTTTGGACAGTATGATTTTCCTTTAACTGGACCCCCTTAGCCATGGAAGTTGTAGGTTTACCCACAGGATAATTATTGTCTTGTTCTTGAGCGGATGGTTTATTTATAGTTTGTGGCACAGCAGGTTTAACCACCGGTCGGTAGACAAGATTATGTTTCTTGATTTGCGTATTAACTTTTTTCTTTCCCTTCACCCTCTGGAAACCATCATCATTAGTGACTTTCGTTTGTTCGTCATTTAACTTTCTATCGTGAACTTGTTTCGGGCACTGGGCGTTCGAATGGCCAAACACCTCACATAAAGAACATCTGGGGGGCTCCCAATCATATTCAACTTTAATCTCCGAGATCTTATTTGTCTCCCCCCACGTATCCGGAACAACAACAACAAGCTTCCTTTTAATCTCCTGATTTGCATGGAGCTCAACCTGTACTCTAGCAAAACTACTTCTTCCCCACGATTCCTTACACATATTAGCAGTATAAGAGTCCATACTTATCGGATCCCCAATTCTTGACGCGAGCATACTTAGACCCTCCTCAGTAAAGGCACCCAGGGGAATGTTTTGTAATTTGACCCAAACCGGAACAGACCGTACATCCTCCTTCTCCAAATCTGACTCCATAGTCCAAATTTGGAGAATAATGGGAACATTCCTAATCATCCAAGGACCATCCTCAATCAACTTCATCATCCCAGCTTCCGTATGGAACTTGAAAAAGAAAAACCCTTTCGCATTCATCATTAGTCTCGTAAGCCCATATTTGTTCCAATTTTTCTTAGCAAAATCCTCAACAACCGGAAAAGGGAGTCTATTACCCAAAAAATAGCCAAACAAAGTATTATTAAACCTCTCTTTAACTTTCTTGACAGAATCAACCGGTATAACCACATCAACTCCATCCATCGTTGATTCAACATTTACTTTTCTTAAAGTTGCCTTCGATGTTTTGTTTTCAAGTTGAACAACACTCATGTAGGAAGGCTTTGAATTTTCCATATGTTTTTCCTTCCCTACATCCCTCTGAATATTAGACGATTCAGCTCCAACCACCTTATTTTCGTTCGGAACAAAAGCTGAACAACCCTTATCTTGTTGACTCTTTAGCGAACCTGATCCAATACCCTTGTTATCGCTCAAGCAACCACTAGCTTTGTTCCCCACGGCTGAACAACCACCAACATTATGGATAACGTCATTTAACGGAGCAGTGAATGTAGTGTTTGCAGCAAACGAACCAAAAGAACCCGTAACATTAGGGTTTCCCGAAGAACCAGTTTTCAGAACCCCCCTACGAGGGGGAGCCCCATCAATGTTCGTTACCCGATTCGCTGGAAACCCATGTATAACCTGATCAACAGAACCAATGCCACCCTTATTCTCCATGCAACCCCAATAAAAATCCAGCCAAGATACCCCAAAATCAATATCAAGATCAAGATCAATAAATAAGGAAACACGAATCAGCCAAGATCAAATCAAATCAAGAACAATATCTCACTCACAATAAACCAAATCAGCCAAGAACAGGATCAAAAACAAGAATCGGCCAAACCAATATCAAGATCAAGATCAAGAACAAGGTCCGCCAATAACAAGATCAAGATCAAGATCAGGAGCAAGATTCAGCCAAGAACAAGATCTCACGTAACAGCCAAGAACGAAGAAACCAAGAACAAGATCAAGAACCAATAACAAGAACCTTAATCCAGCCGAATCCAAGAAACCCAAGCCAGCCGAATCCAAGGAACCAAGAGGAGAATGGAACCTTAATCCAAATCTGCCCAAAGATCCAAGATCTAACAACCCCAAGAGCGAACAAGATCAAGAAACAAGAAACAACCCTAACCTTGAAAACCACAAGATCCTTAATCAATTAATAGGGTGTTATCGATCTAACTAAACTATAACAATAGCCGTGATCAATAACAAACCTACTAAGCAATCAGAACCAAGGATTGGAACAAGATTAGAGCAACAAAAAAACCCACGGAAAGCCAAAAACCCTATGCGGCCGATCGCATAGGGTTAGATACCAAAATCGCCTTGCCTAGAGAGAGAACGTATGTGTGTTATGTCCCGGACCGTGTTAAAGGTGGTATTTTGAATATTATGCCCTTTGTTGAAGGAAGGCTCCCGGTTAAATACTTGGGGGTTCCTCTTATATCCACGAGGTTAAATTACCGGGATTGTAAGAGGTTGCTGGACTGTATGGATAGTCGGATTGGAGATTGGAAGAATAAAACTTTATCTTTTGCGGGTAAATTGCAGCTGGTCAGGTCTGTTCTTTCGTCTTTATATATTTATTGGGCTGCTGTGTTTTCTCTCCCTTCTAGACTTATTGCTGATCTTGAGAAACGGATTAAAAACTTTCTTTGGGATTATGGTCAAAATAAGGGAAAGCATAAAGTCTCTTGGGATATTGTGTGTCGGCCGAAGTGTGAAGGTGGTTTGGGTATCCGGCGTATACGGGATGTCAATAACTCTCTGCTGGTTTATCATATTTGGAGCTTAATCAATGTGCGTAACTCGTTGTGGGTTAAATGGATTTATGAGTATAAAATGAAGGGGCGAAATTTTTGGAGCTTGCAGATTCCTAACTCGTGTACGTGGGGATGGAGGAAAATTCTTCAGTTCCGTCCTCAGATTAGAAAATTTATATGGCATGAAATTGGGAATGGGAGATCTACTTCAGTTTGGTATGATAAGTGGGATGAGATTTGTCCTTTAATTGAATATATTAACCCTAGAGCTATTCATCGTGCTGGCTTGTCTTTAGAGACCTGTGTCAGTGATGTTGTTCATCATAATAACTGGGGTTGGCCGCCTGATTGGATTTTGAGGTATCCAATTCTTTTGAACCTAAAAGAAGTCAGCATTTGTCCGGATGAGAGGGACAAGATCGTGGTAATGGATGAGAATGGGACTTCAATGAATTTCTCGGCGTCTGGAATTTGGAATCTTATTCGGAGACCGGCTGATAAGGTGTCTTGGGTGCATGTTGTTTGGTTCTCTCAATGTGTTCCAAAACACTCCTTTATGTTGTGGATTGTGCTTCATGATAGGTTGAGCACGCAGAATCGTATTATGGGATGGAAAATTGGTGGGTATCCAAATTATAACTTGTATTGCTGCCCTCTTTGTAATGGTGAGCCGGATTCTCGTAACCACCTCTTCTTTGAGTGTAAGTTCTCTGCTGAGGTTTGGAGTATTGTAAGAATGAAAGGGAAGTTTCAGGGATGTAGGAATGGTTGGGCGAATATTCTTCAATATGTGTCTCAATTTGGAATGTCCAACTCTATTGAAAATGTTGTTAATCGGCTGCTATTAGTGCTTCGGTTTACGTTATCTGGAAGGAGCGAAACAACCGGCTTTTCAAGAACTCTTTGAAGACTCCGAAGATGGTTGCGGACGAAATCATTAGGGGGACGCGCCTAAAGCTTATGACTCTAAAGTTCAAGAATTCTGAACGGGTTAATCGGGTTCTCGAGGATTGGCACTTTCCGCGGGGAGTTTCCCACCAGATTGATGATAATGGTTGATTTGTTTTAGTTTTGTTTATTTACATTGTTCTTGTGTAAGCTTTGGCTGTGTTTACCAATGTTTGGTGGTTTTGGTTTGTTTACTCTTGTATGGCATGTCATACATGAGAACTAATATGGCACTCTGTCATATTACTTGTACTTTTTGATTGTGTGGAATGCATTTAACCGGGTGAATCCCTTTACCCAAAAAAGAGTTTGGCCATTTCGCCAAAGAATGTGATAAGCTGAAGAAGGAGTATAATGGACCTTGAACTCAAGATAGAAATTCTGGAAAGAAGGGTAATGATTCTTCTGAAAAACCTTATGGAGGTAGTCCCTCTAAACCTTCAGGATCACAAGCTCTTCTCACGGTTAAAGGAACGAAATGGACTCAGAGATTGTTGTGTAATGAGAATCAAGCAAATTTGGCTATGTTCAAGCAGAATGAAAGTTTTCAAGATGCTAGTGGGTACGATTTGTCTTCTGACAATGATTCTTCAGATGATTCTTACAATATGCAATCAACTTCTTTTGCGTGCATGGCTAAGATTGACGAGGTTAGTTCTTCTTATGTTAAATCATCTGAAAAGATACCTTGTTCTGTATGTGTAATTGTTAAGCCTAGGTTTGATTCCTAGAAAAAGCATAATGACTTACTGGTAAAACAAATTGCTTCAATCAAGGATACATATAGACAATCACTAGAATCACAAATGAGGTCTAGGGAGAAAATAGAAGAAGTGTCTATAAGTAACCATGATCTAAAAGCTGAATTGTCAGTAAAAATGACAATCAATGATCAACAATTTCAAGAGATTCTTAAACATAGAACTAAGATAAATGAGCTTGAAAATGAGGTTCTTGATTTGAAAAGCATTGGGTAAGTTTTGAAAGTCTTTGTTTTTGTTAAATGAAATCATTGAGGTATACGATAAACAAAAGGATTCAAAGAAAGGTGTGGGCTTTGTTGAAGTACCACAACCATTTCATAATGATTATACTCCAAATCCATTTGCGGGAAAGGAGGAAATCATTAATGAATCATTTATCGTTGAGGAAAACCTTCATTGGTTAAAAATGACAATGTTAATGTTCCAACTTCAACTCAAAAACCTCATATTCATAGTAGCAAGGTCTTTGTTGAAAGTATTGATTAAAGTTATACCGAAACTCTGTCAAATTGATCTCTCTCAACCATTTAACTCAATATTAATCGTTTGTTACCTTATCTAAAGTATATCATATAACTAGATCTATCATCTAGTCAATATACTATCAATATGTATTGATTGGATCTAGTGTTTCAACAAGTGGTATCAGATCCACTCAGCCATAAAAGGATATATAATATCTATGTTTAAATCTTCTCAGGGTTAGTACACTCAGCCACAATAGTCTCTGAATAATTTCTCAATGCTTAAGTCTGCTCAAGGTCAATTCACTCAGGCACCACCACAACCAATTCTTGTGTTCTTTTCTCAACCTGTTCAACAACCTGCTTCTGCCACTAAGCCCTAACCAACTGCCGCATCCTCTAGCCAGTCTCCTACTCAAACTCCCACCATCTCAAAGGAAACTCAAGAAAACATCTCATTGATGCAATGTTTCATGAATTATTACAACGCTTTTCTTGCTGGAGATCTGGTTCAGCCAGCTGTAGCTGCTGAGTTAGATTAAATTCACCCTGATGATGTGGAGGAAATGGATATCTCTTGGAAAATAGCCATGGTAGTGTTTCGCGCAAAGAAATTTATCAAGAGAATAGGCAGAAACAACTGGAATGTGTCAGCTAACCAGAAAGTGGAATTTAACAAAGACACTCTGAGGTGCAACAACTGCCACGAGCCGAGTCACTTCGTTCGTGAATGCACTAATCCAACTAAGGAAGGAAACAGTGAAGGGGCACTAGTTCCTATTAGAAATGCAAGAGGAGAAAATACAACTATTTCAAGTGAAAGTGAGTGGAGCTTGGTAGCTCAACAGTTTTCCTGGAATGACTAGATGACAGCTCTCAACATCAGCAATAAGACTGCCAAATTTGTCAGGATTGATGTTGCTGAAGAAGAGATCGATGTTGAGGAACAAGTTAAGAATATTCAATTTGCATTCATGGCTTTCACTTCTTCCAGCTCATCCGAGGTAAGTTCTGAATTATGTTCTCAATCTTGTGTTATTAAAGTAGATTTATATAAATCTCACAATAGTAGCTTGATTAAAGAAATGGAGGGAATAAAACATGAGAACTTCACTCTTAAAAAAAAGTCAACAAAGCTCGAGTATCGCGGGCAAAATTGCTCATATTTTAGAAATGCAAGACAGATTTTTACAAGACAAAGGCAAGGGGATTGCTCTTGATCCTGAACCTATTGATGTACAGTCCTTACAACATAGAGTCTTTGAGCTTGAACAAGACTCAGTGGTGAAGGATGTACGGATCCAAGAGCTTGAAGCAAGTAACTCTGATAAAGACTCAAAGATAAAAGAGCTTCAAGCAAACATGGGTGGCCTTACTACAATGTACTTAGACCTCCAACAAAATTTAATTTATAAGTTTGGTGATGAATTTAAAGGTAGTGATGATAGTGGTGAGAAGACAACCAGTGAAAATCAATGTAGCGGTTCCAGTGTGCTTCTACGTCTAATATTGA
Source organism: Bidens hawaiensis (assembly GCF_021521415.1). NCBI lineage: Eukaryota > Viridiplantae > Streptophyta > Magnoliopsida > Asterales > Asteraceae > Bidens > Bidens hawaiensis. The sequence goes on from NW_027492895.1 coordinate 381,190, forward strand.
TGCTTTAGAGCCACTAGAACAATATCTTTCCCCCCCTCCAAAGACAATTGAGCATTATGATAACGAAGAACTCAAATAAAAATGTGGAGTCTTCCGATCACCCTGATATATTCATTATTGAATTCGAAAAGGGATTCTCTGATAAATATGGTGATCGATCAGGTGTTATGTTATGGGGATACGATATTGATAAATCTATGTGGTTTGGTCATAAGAAATTCGGGTAACACTGCGTATTATTAGAAGATGAAAGACTTTGGGTCATGGACAAAAGTTGACCTACGTGATTTAATCAACGCTCATTTTCACAACCCTAACAACGATACGAAGGCTACCGACTTTTGGAACTTCTTAAAGAATCCAGTTGATCGAGGATTCCCAAATACGACTACAACTGAATCCTTTTTGAAGAAAGCCAACAACTGGGAAAACCATGGTCAATGTCTTGTGGCCAGCAACAAAGAAGGCGAGTCACATTCCGCTTATTACAAGAATCCGCGATGGAGCACTGGATGAAATGAAATTCTAGACGTATGATGGTGAGACGGCTACACTCATTATTCGTCTACGAAAGGGATAGTTCCGAATTGTTAATCCACGGGACTTGCTGAAGTTTGGCAAAAAAGACATCAAAACTCTTAGCAATTTTTCAAATCATGGCTTAAACATTGTACAAGCCAGCTTCTAAGGAGTATACAGGCATGGTTGGGTCAATCATACGTACAGGTTTATGGGCCGATGCTTATAAAGAGGCGAATGCAAATATATTAGAGCATGATTGAAGTGAAAGATATAAACCAAGGGGGATTTTGTTGGGTTAATATCAATGTGGTTTGTATTTGTTTTGGGCTTATATTGTAAACCGAGATCCATTTGGATCTCAATGGGCTTTGTGGTAGCTTTGGGCCTATGCAGTTAATATATAAACATATTCCTAGGTCATTATGTGGTTGGTTGAACGTAGACAGACGAGAGAGAGAGAGAGAGAGAGAGAGAGAGAGAGAGAGAGAGAGAGACGAGTTGTAATCAATTGTGCTTAAGCACCCGACATTAATAAACGCGTGTTTTGAAGCATTTGCATCTTGTTCTTATTGTTTATTTGATTTACATTGAACCTTACGTTGTTAGATTCCGCATAACAAAGATCTCACGTGATATTATATTGACAGATCCGTCTAAGGGACTTACAATAAATAAAATAATCATATTGAAACTCGATATTCATGTATCACCATGACTTTTTGAATATTTCATTTTTAAACCACAATACTAGATGAATATATAACTAAAATCATCATATTGGAATTCGACTATTCTCGTATTACAACAAAAAATCAAATTGCATAATTAAATAGAACCGAAAGCTGGGTATTCGTGTACCACCACGACTTGGTAGACTTTCAGTTAAAACACAAGGTAAAACATTATGGGTCGGAGTCACACGTCGCATGAACCACCATGACTTTTATTTCATCCTTAGGAGTGCAACCATATTCCTTTTCACAAAGAGGACATGGTCACGTTGAAAGCTTTAAAGTTGTGATTCATATGGCGTTGGGTGATATGTTTTGGCCTAATAGGTTTCATGCCCTTTCTGAACTCTCTAAGTAAGAAACCATGTCCCGCGTCTGATTGGGATTTATGTGCATTACTTATCCTTAGGTTTCAATAACCATGGTGTCAAGAGTTCAGAACACAAGCACGATTTCCTTCCAGTTACTACATACTCGCCACGTAGAATCATCTTTAAGAAGAATAAATCGGAAAACCAGATAGAAAATCGATTGTTGAAAAAAATGTTTGAAAATCTTTGTTTTAGGCATAAGCCTTGGACTCGTGTGTGCTTGTGTAATTGAATCATCAGTAAAATAGTAACAAGAAAGTTCTTTGACCAATTACATAAGACCCACATAATTTCTAATCATGCAGCCTAAATAAATAAAAATAAGTTATAACCAACTAGAACACTATGTCTACTGTCCTATCTCTGATACCAATTTGTAACACCCTGGCTAAATCGAAATGCGCTCGAGTGTGACGTTCAAATTGTTCAAAACACATGTGACACTATTAAGTGACAATATTATAATTATTTCATTGATGATTCAAATAACAAGTTGTTTTGCAAATAAGAAAGTTAGAAGGAAATGAAACATATCAAACACTTTATAAATAATCCTAAGTCTAGTGTCTTCTCTTGTCTCATCCTCTAATAAGTATACCTGCAACTGATGCTAAACTGCCGGTATCTAGTCAAAAACAATTAGTATCAGTTCCTAATCACCTAAACAAGCTAGGGTAAGTAGGGTGTCGAACACAAGGAGTATGTGGTCAATGTAATCGTGCAAAAAAGTTTCAATATTATGAAGTAATAAGTTTTAGTGCTGATCAGACAAACAATTAAGTTGTTTTACTAATGATTAATCAAATTCACAAATTCAAGCAATTAACAAAGATGAATCATACCCGGGGTTCAAGAATGTAATTTAATAGTTTCTCATTGTAAGGCCCCGATCCCGGAGCCCTACTTTGGACGTTGGATTTACTCATAAACGCAGTTCTAAATATCATAGTTAAATAAAACTTTCGTGGAATATTAAATCATTCATTAGTTGTTACATATTACTTCATAAACATGTCTTACAAACATTCATGTCTTTCAAAATAAACGTTATTAATGTTAAAACATCATGAGTCTTCGGATGCTAGTCTCATATTTGTCCACCACGTGCCCGCTCAAGCTAGCTGCCTCATTCTACTCACCTGCGTGCATACTAAAAGTCATCTACACTAAGTGAGTTCTAGTTAATCAGGCGACATACAATATATACACATATCATACATACATACATATCCGAAGATACATATCCATACTTAACCAATTACCCTTCTATCATACATACATACATACACACATGCATACATACATACATACATACATACATACATACTATCACTTACCTCAGTCCACCGAGAGTATGTTCATAGTCCGCCATCTTTACCTATACTCAAGGTCGTGAACACGTAAGAGGTCCGTAGTCCTTACCTATGTTCACCATTTATGGTACGTGCAAGGTCCGTAGTCCATCTCTATACCATACTACATTAGCAACACATACAAGGTTCACAGTCCTTCCCTATGTTGCAACCTAATTCATAGCACGTACGAAGTCCGCAGTCCTCCCCTCTGCTACCACAATACAACTACAACATACATAAGGTCAGCGGTCCTTTCCTATGCCGGCTCCTAGCTAAAGTATGTATAAGGCCCACTGTCCTTAATGACGTTCTCATCTATCATATGTATCACGTATAAGGCCCGCAGTCCTTAACTACGTTCTCATCTATCACCTGTATCACGTATAAGGCTCGCAGTCCTTAACTACGCCATCACGTGCCAAGTCTATGTCCAACGGAAGTTAGAGGGATTTGCCATCCTAACTACGTTAGACATAGAACTCACATACCATTCATGTACATGCATACACATACTTCACATATACAACAATTACACCGTAGCATAAGAACACTCTAGGCGTTCTTCACATCATTCATTTAACAATCATACTCCTTGTCGATACGTGCAATATCCGAAGATCGTTCATGCACCGTCAAGCATTCATTCATACATAATCATACAAGGCATACACTTACCACTTAAGGTAAGTGTATTAACTTATCACATCGAGTATGCACACATCACCAAAAACATAACAAGGAAGTGGGGCTAGAAACTCACCTGGGTTCCGTTACGTTCTCCATTAATTGCTATTCCTCTCTTTAACTGTGCTCGGCTAACTGTACATTAATTACATGTATCAATACTTGTCCTAATCACATTATTCAGGTTTCATCAAAAATGGTTAAATATGATCTATTTTAATAGCATTGTATTTGAATACCTAATGATCACATGTATAGCTAATGATCACATTGTAAGCTAATTATCACATTTTAAGCTAATGATCATATTGTAAGTTATTGATCACATTGTAAGCTAATGATCACAATGTAAGCTAATGATCATTGTATGCGAGTACTTTATATGTAATCGGTCATCCCTTTGTAATCGACTTCCATAGTATAATTGATTTATCTCATTGTAATCGAGTTCATGTAAGCGAGTTAATAAGTTGTATGCGAGTATACTATGTAATCGATTGGTTCAATTGTAAACGAAAACGTAAGCGAATGAACACATGTAGGCTAGTATAAGCAATGTAATCGATTATGGTTATTGTAATCGAATTGGACCATGTATGCGAGTTCATTTTGTAAGAGAGTTCATTGTAAGCAAACGATCTGAAGAAATGGGTCACTGTTTGGTCCTATATCATCATTATCTTCACTCGTTTTAACCTTAATACGGCTCGGTATTAACCCATGGATATTTTCTTAACCGTTTTCAGCCAAAACTTGACACGAGTGACCATAAAGCTTGAACCTTTATGGTCCAAAACGTCCAAGGCTAGGTCTAGGGTTTCATTTATGAACCGTTCATAACCATAAGTTCGTTAAGTCCATTTTAATCATCAGTTCTGCAACTTTATGAATTATCCAAACCCGGTCTACTCTAGGTTTGAGTTTCAAGGCAAACCGTTTATAACATAACCATTAAGGGTCAAGAACGTACCTTTACTCGTTTTTAGGTTATGGTTTAGCTTGGTGATGAACTACAATCTTGTATCTTGCTTAAATATCCAAGATCTGTCAATCTTTATCTTGGTTTTTCGTCTTGGATCCCTTCTTTGACTTACGCCCGTGAAAAAGAGTATCTGTGTGTGTTTTGAGTGTGTAGAGATTCTTGAAAGATAAGATGAATGGAAATGGAAAGGATTAGGGTTTAAGGGGGTATTTATACTCCCTTAGGCCCATAGACCTAAGGCCCATCTTTCCTTTTTGGTCCATAACTCATTCCATTTAAATAGCCTACTTACTCTTTCATATTTTACTATTATTATTATTATTATTATTATTATTATTATTATTATTATTATTATTATCGTTCCACTAACTCAATTATTTCACCCGACGCAAATAATATATTAAATATTATTTTAGAATTTGGGGATGTTACACTCATGCAACCTAACCGATTAATTATCATAGACTTACTAAAGACTGATTAACATGTTTAAACTTAGGCACCAACAATTGCTAACACACGGCACTGGTTATCAAACGGTCCCTGCCAGTGTGAGTCAACTAAGGGTAATTGTGTGTTTTGTTGTATTCAATCTAGTCAAACAACCTTATGAGCAATTACTAAAGCAACCGACAAACTAGTCGTTCTGATCAACGTAAACCTAAACCGATTGAATGCACAGCAATACTAAATATCAATACTCATAGATCAATCAACGATAATTATAAATTGTATGTTCTTGGTTACATTAAAAATTGAATAGAATACAAACTTTACATCCCAGGAATGAATCAGAGTGATTAGCGGCATTAGCCGAGCCTCAACTTCTTGGAATTTTCAATGATGATGATATGGAACATATATGTGATCTCGGTATGACTCGAAATGGTGGAATCGCCCTCAATTTCCTCTGGAAATCGCCTGAAAGAAGTTATTGGATGACAGGGTCATGCTTCAGAGAAATAACATAAAACCCTAACTTTTCCGTCTGCGTCGTCCATCGCGGTATTCAATGGGGTCTTCTGTGGTCCATCACGTATCACGATTTACTATTGGTCAACGTCTCAATTAAATCACATAACGATACACGATAGGTCTTCCGGCCTGCCCATCGCGTCGCGATCGGCCTTTTCACCAGCAATTAATTATTATTTTCTTCGTTTCGCGTGCTGGATGTCCTGGGTCTTCATCCCATGCCTCAACAGGTCCAAATTAGCTGCTTTAACGTTTGTAACCTGAAATTCAATAGGCACATATGAAATATCGAAGTTCCTATAATAAACAATTAAAACTAGTAAATAAACGAACTAAAATATACAAATTAACCGACCATCACAAAATCCCCACACTTATCTTTTGATTGCTTATGCAACGGTAAAACAAAATTGAAAATCGAATCACGTTGATTCAACAAATACCCATGATGAACTTCCAAAACCATAAAAATCCCACCCAAAGGTCAGGGAAAATGAAGAGAAAAAGTAATTATTATAAAATTTAAGTCCGATTGTTCATATTACATATCCAGCATATAAATAAAGAGTCTAATATGAAATGGGCCTAAAATGGGCCATGAGCCGAACACAAACCCAAAAACAAAAACATAAATACTGCAGAAAAAACATAAAAAGGCCCAAAACTTTATTTAGGAGGCGTTTTTGGGCTTCGGACAGGGGCCAAACCACCATAGGCTGTTTGCCACAATGTGCTCCTCGTCTCAAGCTTCGATTTGACTAGTAATAGGCCTAAAACGGAGCTTTGTGGGCCAAGTTATGCCTGTTTTCGTGGGCCACCTTTTATAGCGCGATATTGGGACTCCAAATACATAATAGCCCGGTCTTCAATACTTGGGCCCACATCAATTGCCCTCAAGCAAACTCTAAAGTAAACATTAGCCTCCATCATAGGTATGTGAATTATCGCTATTAATACTAGTAAGGTTTAAGGTCATACCCAGTTTCCCAGTATTGTTTTTAAATGGTACTATAAAAACTATAGAGCCATGCAGACGAGTGTACTTTGTTTCCGGTTAAGGCATGCATGTTCATACCCCTCACACTATCAACACTCCTCTCGGTTAAATATCTGTACTAGCAAAAGATGTGTCAGTACATGCCTCTTCCCTCAAATACCATATATGAATCACAACTTAATAAGCTTGTAGACCAGTCTTATCTCCACCCATTACCCACTGGTTGCATAGAGAATCGGACTAGAGTTTTGCTGAGGCTTAGGTTTGGGTGCAGATTAGGCATATTTAGTGACTAAGGTGGATGAAACCCAGTTTAACAAATACATAAACAACTAATCAAAAACAAGCAAACTGTCAATTACATAACTGGATATAAACATACTTCTTTTTGGATTTTTGCTGAATTTTCCATTTTTTTACTAAACTGATAAACAATACACTGAAACAAATAACTATACAACTCTGACATCACATATTTACAACTCCTTTAACTAAATACAACTCGATAACGAACTAGATTTCATCACACAGGGTTAAAATAAAATAAAGGCCAAGGCATAAATGGTGTGTAATGTTCGGTTTAGAAAATAAAAAGGAATAAGGTCCAAATGGGCTCCTAGGGGATAATGTACGGGTTTCTAAATTCCTAATTATCTCCATACAGGTGGTGGTATTAAGATCTCGATAATCATGTGACAAACAAGTTCTAATTTTGTAAAACATACCGATTTCCCTCAATAAATGATAAGACATGTTTTATATCTATTATATAATATGTGTATTAAGTATAGACGGGCATCTCACAATATGCATGAAATTATGGGCTGCCGATATGAAACATGTATACCCAACCCTTTGACTCGTTATCCTCGCCTAAGCGACCCCATTTTCAACTTCTCTTGTTGAAAACATTTGTGAGTAAAACTATCGAGAAGCTGAAAAACCAACCATGACCAGAAACCTATAACTTGGCATTAATAACAATAATCAAAAGTTAACAACCTTGGTGTCCGAACACTCTTCGATGTACTATCGGGCTAAAATTTTCAAATTTCCCCCATCCCCACAGTTGAGGTTTACATTGTCCTCAATGTTAAAATATTTAAACAATTAATGAACATTTGAGGGACAGGGTTGAAATTGACTGTTTAATAATTTAAAACTCGGGACTCTAATGTGATGGTTCTACTAAACATTTATACAATTACACTTTTAACATTCAAAATAACGAAAGAAAATACATTATGAAACTGAAATCACCTGATATCATCGAATAAACATTATGGAATGGAACAATCGGCTCGCGAACTCCCGTAAACACCCGTCTCAACCAAATACCAAAAACTGACAACCGAACAGGCAAAATCTCGTGACGTGTAGAAGAAAGCTTCTCACAAGTGTAAGACATAGATCTTTTAAGCGTTATAAACATGATTTTCTGTTAATTTTATTAAAACAATTACCGAGCCGAATTAAGTCGTTTCATAATAAATTTTGTTAAACAAGTTAAAACCTATAAAACACCTAACTCACTTTCGTAGGAATCACGATTGCATTTAGCGTATGCAACAAGACCTTTAAACCCCCGTAGCCCGGGTGGACGAGTGAGGTCTCGTGAGGGTTTATAGTGAACTACATCCACAAAGTTCCAAATACAACAAAATATACAAATAAATCAACCCAACAGTCACATCAAAGGATATATATACATACAAGCCCAACCAGTTACCCATACAATATTCCCAATATAATAATAATATTATACAGGCCATGAGAATAAAAACAAAATAAAAGATAAAAATAAATCAAAAAGGGTAACAAAAGTATACTATGGTGGCGGTGCGTCCTCGCCGCCATCCTGTGGGTCCGCAGGCTGCTCTATATATATGGTCAGCGAAGTTGGGAGCGGTACCTGCAAATGAACAAATAATAATCGAAAATAATCATCATGGTGGGCCAGGTGGGCCCGCATCTCCTCCTGATGGGCCCGAGCCTCGCGCTATATCGCCAGTTGCTGCTGATAAATCATGTCAAGTGTAACTGGCTGCTGCGACTGCGGTGGCGACTGTGATGATGAAGATGATGGCTGCCTCAGTGGATACTGCTGCTAAGGCCGCATCATGCACGACAACAGAACGTGCTGCTGATGGGTAGGACTCCCCATCTGCATCGCCACGCCTGCTGCAGTCCCCTGTGGTGGTGGTGCCTGCGGGCCCTATCGGACCGGAACTAACGCCAGTGGATTTTGAAGCTCACAAATCCCGGCCCGACGAGCCTCCTCCAATACATAAGCCCCCGTAGCCGGGCCTGGAGTAAAATACTCAATTTGATAACGGTCGAACGCCCGAGTCGCTCGACGATCCTCGTGATATATGGCTCCAATGATAAGCGTGCTGAAGATCCCTGTAGGATGCGACCTCGTTCGAACGACAATAGAAGTAGCATCGCCACTTTGGCCTCTCGTCGGCCAATGATAGATAGAAGACACAACATATCAAGGTTGTTGCACTTCTTCTGGCCCGAATGACGGCCCACGATAGTACAGGCAACGATACTGTGAATATAGCGATGGACGAGTCTCTAATGGACGACTCCACATAATTGCTGGAGTGGGCCCCTTCGGCGATCTCTGCCCAAGCTGGTCCTCCGTGAGCTAGTGCTCACGGTCTCGCTAAGCTCGCAGTATGTAGACACAAATACTCTGCAAAAACTCTGTAGCCTGAACCGCCACAGCGAAGTCTGGAACATACATCTCATACAGATGTCGTCCCAATGAGAATGACACCGCATGTGGCTTAAGAAAATCGGTGGACGTATATCTAAAAGTCGAATAAAACTCACGTGTGAGCTCGACATATGGAACTGAGTCACACGCAAGCACCTGGGTCCACCGATCAGTAAAATACTCACGTACCTGGGTGTCGACGCCCAAACTCCGCAGCAACGTCCAAATGAAAGATTAGTGGCGTAGAAGCTTCATATCTCGAATACAGGTCAGCCTAGTGTACTCGTCTGTGAGAACGCCAAATCTGAGTACCATGTAGTGAGTACGACGACCATCACCAACTATATCCTATCACTCAACGTCCGAAGTAATCGGTAACTCCGGACCATCATACTGAATAATATGAGGTAGCCTCCGCTGTATTAACCGATGCGGCTCAGGATCTCCCCGAGGAGCATAAACGGGACCACGACGGCCCCTCAGGTCGGGTCCTCTCCCTCTTATGCCCGGGGGCGCTAGAAGATCCTGGAATATCCGACATATCTATAAAATCAAAACATTCAAGTTAGATATGTCAAAATAAACTATGGCAAGGACCGTATAGCATTTCGTTCGCGGTCGTCCCACACATAATAAAATAAAAATAAAAATAAATAAAGACGAAAATTTCGGGGACACCCTATAAAATATTTATACAACCAAATTGTCCTGCCCGATTGGAGATTGAGTACGATCGGTCAATCAATTTTCAATTCAAACCCAAACTAACACGCATAAACAAACTCAACAAAAGACTTGAGTTGAACTATTAACATACAGATAACTATTAACAAACTGACATGAACAAAATAAACGAACTGACTATCTCGATTAATGTGCAAACAAATAATTTACATATCGGCAAAATCAATAATTAGGATATATAAAATTTGTTAAATCAAGTTAAAAAAAATTTCGTTTTATTTCGAAAATTCATTATCATTAAAATAATAATAAAATAATGATTTTAAAAATTTGAACTTAAAACCCAACTTATCGCTATGTTTAGCATAACCGACACAACTTGTTAATCAAACTAATTAACCAGACCACCTAACTAACCCGGCAACCATAACAATTTCAAAAGTCATGACTAACTCATAACCGAATAACTAACCCGCTTCAATATAAACACATGTTAATCAAACTAATTAACCAGACCACCTAACTAACCCGACAACCATAACAATTCTTACCGCCCTACACCCGAGCCCGCATGTTAATTAATAAAATAATAATAAAACATACTATAGTGTCGGAATGAACCATGAGCTACTAATCGGTACTAGGCAGGCTGTAAAAGTGACTATCGTAGACTGGATTGGTGGTGGACGGCAATGATGGTGGACGGCAGTGATTGTGACTGGCGTGATGGTGGTTATGGTGGCAGTCGGCGACGGAAGTGGTGGCTGGATGGTGGAGATGGTGGTTGGTAAATGGTGATGAACGAACGGCTGTTAATAGGGTGGTGGTGTAAACGTTGGTGGTGGTTAGACAGTGGTGATGACGTAATGGTGTTGGACGGCGGTGTAAGACGGTGATGTGGTGGTGGACGGCGGAGGTGGCTAGTGGTGGTGGTTAATGGTGATTGTGTGTAATGAGGAAGAAGAAGAATGGAGAAGAAGAATAAGAAGAGTATGTTATTTATATATTTTTTTCGGATCCTCCATAACCCATCGCTATACGCAAAGAGTTAAATTCACATGGGTGACGATACACGACCCAAATTGATTTTAATTAGGGTTTGACCGCATCGCGATACGAGATGGGGTATGGAGGTGCGTCATCGCATATCGTGATGACGTCATCCATGTCAGGGATACCACTTTCATAGCGATACGCGATGGAGATGTTGATAAGGTCATCACGTATCGCTATGGGTTTTGTTAACAGAAAGTTTTGCCTGAAAACGGGTTCTGAAATTTTCTGACCCGACCTCTTTTCGGCATCCCGACATCACCCTGAACACGTTTCCAAACTCAAAACATACTTTACGTACTTGGAAAGACGTGTAAATGACCAAACTCTTACCGAACTTCTTGAAAATGCAAGTCTTCAAACAAGCTTCCCCACACTTGATGTTTGCTGCACAAAACTCAAGACGACCATCAAGACAAGACTCAATAAAATGAAAACGAACTGGACAGACACTTACAAACCCCGGGTTACCTCCCGTAGGCGCTGAATTTCTTGTCTACAGCTCGATAGTGCCTTGAACTGTCAATTGACTTCATAAACCGGTGAGGTAACAATAAAACTCACCGATTCTTTGTCCATCCCATGAATATCCTTCATTTCCAAGTATGGCTTCAATCTATAGCCATTCTCCAGTTGCCTCACATGGTCATCAAAATCTTCAATCTCATATTGACTATGGTTTCCAACTCTAACAACCAAATACGCGCCCGTCCAATTACTTTTCAACTTACCCGGGAAGAGCTTCATCCTTGTGTTGTATAACCACACCTTCTGTCCAACTTCAAAGTTCTTCAACCGGATATTAGCATCATAGACCTTCTTCATCTTTAACTTGTGCGCGGATGCACAATCATATTCTTTATCCCTCAACTCCTCAATTTCACATAAAGCTAACTTCCTTGCCTTACCTGCATCATCATAATTCATTTTAACCTGTTTAGTAGCCTAATATGCTCTTTGTGCAATCTCTACCGGTAAAGGACAATCCTTACCATACACAAGTCTATAAGAGGTGGTTCCAATTGGCGTTTTATAAGCGGTTCAGTAGGCCCATTGAGCAAAAGTCAACTTGGTTGACCAATCCTTTCGGTCCGTCCGAACAGTTTTTTTGTAAAATCTGTTTAATTTGCCTATTGGAAACCTCAACTTGTCCACTCGTTTGTGGATGGTAAGGAGTTGCAATTCTATGATCAACACCGTATCGTTTAAGCAATTTTCCAAATTTAAAGTTTTTAAAATAAGATCCCCCATCACTTATGATGATTCGGGGGACTCCAAATCTTGAAAATATCTTACTTTGCAAAAAATTACAAACGACCGTGTAATCATTCGTCCCAGTGGATGTTGCGTCAACCCATTTAGACACATAGTCAACGGCCACTATGATGTATAAATTACCGTGTGAATTCGGGAATGGGCCCATGAAATCGATCCCCTAAACATAAAAAATATCGCGATGGGCCTTCTAACCCGCAATTAATTATTATTTTCCTCATTTGGCGTGATGGACGTCCCGGGTCTTCATCCCATGCCTCAACAGGTCCAAATTAGCTCCTTTAACGTCTATAACTTGAAATTTAATAGACACGTATGAAGTATCGAAGTTCCCACAATAAACAATTAAAACTAGTAAATAAACGAACTAAAATATATACAAATTAACCTACCATCACAACATCCCCACACTTATCTTTTGATTGCTGATGCAGCGGTAAAACCAAATTGAAGATCGAATCACGTTGATTCAACGAATACCCATGATGAACTTCCAAAACCATAAAAATCCCACCCAAAGGTCAGGGAAAATGAAGAGAAAAAGTAATTATTATACAAATTAACCAACCATCAGTAACATATGTATAAAATAATGTCAACTAACTTAATAGTTGTTGAGTTCACGCTGTTTGATATAATACATAAAAACCATACAAATCCATGAAACTTGTGAAAAGCAAATAAGGTTATTTCCCGATGGTAACAACCAACGTACTCGTATAATGAGGCATTTTTTCCACTCATAACAACAAGGTCTTGAGTGCAGGGGGGGTATGATCATACTTTCTTGAAGAAATCCATGTGCAAGTAATTTTGAGCAACAAGTAAACACACAAGTTCATGTAGCTAATTGTAGTTTAAAGCGAAATCGAAAATTATTGATTTCTGTAGGATATGTACGTTACCCCCAAAAGTAATAAAAAAACGTTAAAAGGGGGTGTGAGAAACTCACCTTGAAATTGAAGTTAAACATGATATAACAACCGGAAGTGCGTTTAAGGACATTGAAAGGATCGAACCTCACGAACTATAATTAAAAAGGAAATACAAAATTTAAAAACTGACTATCGGGATTACAAAAGTTAAATAATATTAGTTTTATGAATAAGACATTATTTTAACATATGTTTCATTAACTTACGGCAAATGGGGAATTGGAGATTTTTTTATTTAAAATGAGTTTAACAAACATGAATTAAACTTTATATATATCATATGGTTTTTATTAGTTGAAGACTGATTTGTAGATAAATAATTAGAACTTATTAATATAAGATTAAATAACAATATTAATAACAATTTATGATTAAACGTTTTATTTATTCTAGTAATGTAATTAATTAATTTACTAATTAATTAACTTAAATGTTTTGCATGAATTATTTTAAAGAAATTATAAATATTAGTTTATGTTGAAATAAAATAAACATTAATTAATTTAACCAATTATTAATTTAAAGATATGAAGTATGTTATTTCTATTATAAGATAATTTAAATAAAAGGAATTTTTATAAATCATCTTATCTAAAAGAAAGTTATGATGATCAAATGATCATAAGATTTAGATAAATATATATTCATGCTTGTTCTTGCAAAACAATTAGGTTTGATCCAAGATTTAGAAAAATCAACATGTTTATCTTGGATATCCATGATCATAATGATTCTTAAAACCAAAATATAAGATTTTTATGATAGAAGTAACATGATAATGAAGAACAAATTATGAACAAGTATGAAAATTCAAGGTAAAATAAAAACAAAAACTATAAAATGCATGAAATGGTAAAAACTTGTTAGTGTTCTTAAGCTTAAGAGAATAATGTATTGAGGTGTGAAAAAGATTGAGGGTTAGTCATCCTTTTATAGTGAATATTTAGAGTGCTTACATTTTATAGAATTTAAGAAATTAAATCATGTTTAATAAATTATAACACATATAAAAAATAGTTTAATGGGGTTTTTAAAAGGTTTAACTATTTTAATCAATTTTTTTGAATTAAAACATTCATTAGTTTTTATTAGTTAAGTAACATATGAAATGATGATGATGATGATGATGATGATGATGATGATGATGATGATGATGATAATGATGATGATGATGATAATAAAAATAATAATAATAATAATAATAATAATAATAATAATAATAATAATAATAAAAGTAGTAGTAGTAGTAGTAGTAGTAGTTCAATAATAATTCAAGTAAATTGCATGAGACATGTACATGAGTATTTGATCTTGATTATGAATGTTTTATTTGAGTATGCAGTACTATAAGGGTAGTGAAAAGTATAATTGCATAGAAATGATCACTTAAAATACATGAAACGAAAATTAAGATTAATTAATAATATTAGAAAAATATATAAATTAAAATAGAAACAAAACCAAAAATATAAAACGGGTCGGGTTTTCGGTTTTATAAATTATGAATGTTACAGTTTGGGAATTTGTTTTGCAATGGATGATCCTGGTGAAGCTGCTTATATTCTAGGAATCAAGATTTACCAAGATGATCTAAGCGGCTTCGAAGGCTAAGTAAAAGTACATGCGTAGACAAAGTAATGGCATGCTTCTCGATGGATAACTCCAAGAAAGGAGGAATTCCCATTGCTAAAGGAACCGTGTTGAGCAAATCACAATCTCCTTCAACGGACATTAAAACTAAGCATATGAAAGCAATTCCATATGCTTCAACGATTGGTTCTATCATGCATGCTATGTTATGCACTAGGTTTGACATCTCATATGCTTTAAGCATGACTAGTGGTCTTCAGCAAAGTCATGGTGTTGTCCATTGGACTGGAGTAAAGACATTCTATGGTACCTGAAAAGGACCAAGTATATGTTCTTAGTGTTTGGAGGAGTGGAAGAATAGATCATTGTAAAGTGGTACACTGACGCAAGCTTCCAAATTGATCGAGATAATTCTCGCACACAATTAGGATTCATATTCACACTCAATGGAGGAGATATTAACTGGAAAAGCTCCAAGCAGAGTGTAGTGGCGGACTCTGCCACCGAATCTGAATATATAGTTGCGTTAGCTGCTAAGTAGGTTGATTGGATAAAGAAATTCATCACTGACCTTGATATGGTTCCGAGTATTCATAAACCAATCGATTTGTTCTGTGATAGCACATGATCCATTGCCCAAGCAAAAAAGCCCAGATCTCATCACAGAGGCAAGCACATTCTGAGGAAGTTCCACCTTATACGGTAAATATCGGAAAGAGAAGACATCAGAGTAAGCAAAGTAGATCCAGATCAAAACCCGAAGAACCGTTCACTTATCCGATGACTCAGGACAAGCATGATATACACAAGTATGCTATCGGTCTTAGATTAGCTAGAAATTTGTTTTGATTTAGTATTTGGATTCCCGAACATTTAAACAGTTATACTTTTGAGTTCACATTTAATTTAGTGGTTAAATGCAAACGTTTATTAACTATGTTTGAATTTTAATATGTTTAATCCATGAATATTGTATTCTAAATTATCCGTAGTCGGTCATACTCGTGGGAACGACTCTGAACTAAGACTACTCTGACTTTGGAGTCAAAGAGCTTGAGAATCCATGGTGATTCAACTCAAGTTGATGCAGTCAATTGATATGATTAGGTGATTAATTTATTAGGCTTAACTATGTCTAAGTGTGTGTGTTGAGATGAAAATTGGGTAGCATAACGAGAGGAAACTCAATAAAATATGAACTGCTATGAATGAATAGGTTACTGGGGGTATTTATAGAAGATGGTGACTCATTCCCTATACATCAACAGTGAATGAGCCACATTTGCTACGCCATTCGCTAAACATCCTTAGCGAATATCCCTTATACTTTAAACCTCATTCGTTAAACATACCTTAATGAATGAGCCACAAAACTATTCTCATTTTCTATACATCTTATAGAGAATGTGCCTTACATAATTAAAAAATAGCCTATGTACATTAAATCTATTACAAATACGATAACACGAAGAATGGGGCGACTTCTGATGTATCAACAAACTCCCCTCATCTCAGGCTTTATAGTCTTCACATGTTGAATCTTTTGGTCTTCGAATTGGCATAGCAATGAATTCCAAATGCGTGACAAATGCGAACTAAATGTTCGAATTGCATAAATATCTTATTATCTTTGTCCACGAATCCCAACACCTCTCTGAACAGCTTAACCATAATCACAATCTTCTTCCTCTAAATCTCAGCCACAGTTTGATTCGATCTCATCCGCATTGGCAGTACGCATCACCATACCAACCTCATAATCCATAAATAATATGGTGTTGGCTTTGATCGACTCGATAGGCTCAAATTTGTAGTATCTTGATAAACCACTATCTATCGATCATTACCCGCACCACTGCTACTACTAGTACCTGCAGCATATGAACCGTGAGCTTGTTCCGGCTCGCTGCCATTTTCAGCAGCATCAGGATCCTTATCTTCATCGTCGTTCTTCAATTTCTTTAATGCATCATCTTTGTAGGTTAACTGAAGAATAAGGTCCTCTTGTTCTTTCATCTTCACCCCCTGAGCTGTTACAATATCACACAACTCTTTCTTCTCCTTTTGGCAGTACGAGATATAACTCATTAGGCGACGTTGATTCATCAACATCTGATCATGTTGTTGATGATCAGCTGCCATCTGATTCTCATATAAATGAATCAGACTAAGGAGCATATGCATCTGTTGTGTAGACGGCAAGGTATGAAATGAAGATGGTACAGGCTGCACCGGACCATATGGACGGCTAATTCTCATAAATGATGAAGCCGAAGGTTGAATCAGCATCATTGTAGTAGCTGGAGATATTACCATCGATTTCACATGAGGTGTAGGTAAGGGAGATAACACCATTTGTGTAATCAAGCCAAACCTCGGATCTGATGATCCAGCCTTCGTAAGAGTAATTGTCATTGTGCTATCAGTAAGCGACACCACCGGCCGTTGTTGCAAAGAGGACCTAGGCATTTGTGGACCTATCTCCACACCCGAACCATGCCTCATCCAACGCTTAGGCGTTTGATCTTTAAGCTTCTTCTTGCCCTTGCATTTACGTTGAGCAGCATATGAACGCTTCAGCACGCCGTGCATCACCCCCATTTCCACCGTTTCCACCACCATCATCATTTCCACCATCATCATCACCGTTCAGAATCTGAGTCATCATGGATCAAACGATCATCATAAGGACATTCATAATCAGAATTCGCCAAATGACCAATTAAACGAATCAGATCTCATTTGTGACTCTAATGATTATCCATATGTATCCTTGATTGATGCAAGTTCTTTCATTAGTAAATCATTTTGATCATTAATTAAATCAATTTTTGACTTAACAGTTTCACAAACAGAACATGACACATTCTCAGATAATTTAACAGAAAAAGAACTAACCTCGTCAATTTTAATCATGCATGCAAACGACGTTGGTTGCATGTTGCAGGAATAATCAGAATTTGATTATGTTTCTAATTCATTTTCATATGGCAATCCTTTTCCACTAGCATCTTTAAAATTTTCAATTAGCTTGAATATTGCAAGATTAGCTTGACTTCCATTGCCTAACAGTCGTTGATTCCATTCTATCCCTTCAACTGTGAGTAAAGCTTGTGATCCTGTAGCCTTTGAAGAATCTCCCCTAGAAGATTTATCTTTAACATCAGTAAAAGGCTTTCTTGAACTTCAGTCTTGATAACGGGGACCATTGTATTCCTTCTTTGGCTTATCACATTTCTTAGCAAAATGACCAAACTCTTGGCAATTGTAACATTTGAACTTCAATTTATCAAAATCAACACGTTTGTTTAAAGATGGTAAATCTTTACCAATTCGTTGCATAAACTTCTTCGCTTTTCATACAATCATAGCCATGTTCCATTTGAGATCCATTAACTCTAGATCATCCGGATCCGTCTAATCATAATCTTTGTCAGTCAATTCACTTCAGTCTCCTTCATTTTCACATTCGTTGGTGAGTGAATACATTAGCAGTTGATCCACTAGAATTATCATTAAACCGAGATGCCATGAAACATACATTTTGGATCACTATAGGAAGATGATCCTTCTTGTGAAGTTTGAGTAAGAAACGCATTAACTGGAGCAACAGTTTTACTCGAAGGTAAGTAACCTCCATATAAGGGCGGGTCTTGAGTTTCTTTTGGTATTTCAAGTCATGCTTTCAATCTTCAATCTTCTCCATAAATTCCATTGCAGTAAGATTTTCATTCTTAAAGAAACTATTTTCTTTAAGTGCCATGAGAAAGGTTGAGTAAGAACTTGGAAGAGATTTTCAATCTTATTTTCTTGTAAGCATCTCTTCAACAGTCTTTCCTTTCAATAAGTTAAAATTTTGAAACTAAAACTTTAGAATCACCTTCTTACTCTCCTCAGTATTTCCCATACTTCTCATTTTAATGTGCTGAAACAAAGATACACAAATTTTAATGCTTCCCGCTTGATGGAAAATATTTCCGGGTAATGCCATCGTTAATGTGGAATATGCATTTGTTTCAATCTGTAAAGCTTTCTTTTCTTCTTGAGAATATTGAGAAAAGGCTTTTGGAGTAAACCCAATTGTTTCACTACCACCCATAGGTACCGTATAAACATCGTCAAGACATCTTGAATATTTTGGGTGTACAGACCCTAGATGTGCTATAAATCGTGGTTCCCGTTTTGAAAAATCACTAAACTTCATTAAACGAGGACAATTTGAATGTGATTCGATCTCAACATGGAGATGTAACATTTTTTGCATCAACACGTTTTGAGATGCCAGTGCGTAGAAACTAGCCATCTATATAGTCTATAGAGTTTAGGTGTAGCAATTTCAAAATTTGATACTTAAAGGTTTAAAATGAAAATATTTCTATCAAATGGATAGGACGAATTCATGAATATGATAACGAATGATGAACATTGGCGAATGAACTATGTTAACGAATGTGAGTACGAATCACGTGACGAATAAAGTGACGAATGACACTCAATTTTCACGAATGATAATAACGAATAAAGATGAAGAATCAACACCCGAATAGTTTAACGAATGGAAAACGAATGTGATAACGGATGGTATGATGTATACGTAACGAATGTGCTAAAGACGAATGAGTATTTGTGACGAATCGGTTAGCGAATGAGTGTTGACGAATGGGTTTCTATCACGAATAACTGATAACGAATCAGCTACAGGAACAAATGAAGTTCTTTTTCAGTTATAACAACCTTGACCCGTGGCACGAATCAGTTAAGCTCAGATAACGAATAAAGATCAAATGCGTAACGAATGAACAAATTCATCATAATGATTGAGTGTTCATCTTCGAATCTTCAAACATTCAAGTACTAATTTCCAGATCTGGAAATTTTTCCAGATTCATACTTTTTCCAAGGAGTCACAAATTCATGATAACTAGCCAAAACTTAACCATATCACGCGATTAACCACTCAAAATGCTCGTATAAATCTCATGAACAAACCCGAACCAATACGATCACACAATTTCAAGCCAAAACCAATCCAAATATCAATCAAATAGAATACTATGTTTCTAAAACATACACACTCAATCTAAATCCATTCCAAAACACTTCAATAACACAATTCAACAACCACAAAAACCACACTGCTAATACCGAATCCAATTCCAATCAATTTATCATCTAATTAACATCTCGTCATGTTAATTCAATGAAAATAAATAAAATCAACTTCGGATCTATAATTAACAATCAAGCAATAAATTAACCAATCAATTCATGATAAATTACCTTTACACATACACAATCTAACCCTAGAATCTCTGATATCACTTGTAGAAACAGTTTCTAATTGAGCTTCGATATATCAATTAATCAATTCATAGTGATTAACCAAGTCAGATATAGTTATCTGATATGCATATGTGTCTTATAGATTATAGAATGAAGTGTGCGAGAGAGCAATTCGGCAGAGTAACTGCTTGAAAATACGTTAAACACACACTTAAATTATGAAGGCTAGAATAACCTATATATAGAAGACGAATGCCATTCGTTACACATTATGTAACAAATGGCCTTCATTCGTCTTCATTACAATAAGTAACAAAATGATATAGCAAATGACTCATTCGCTATACCCCATTCATCAACATTCTATGACGAATGGATACGTTTCAATAACGATTAAGGTCCATTCGTTAATCATCCTTAACGAATGGACACGTATAACAAGGAGCCACTTGTTTTCAAAAATTGATCTTCTCGACTTCTGGAATATGGCATCTTATTCGGAGACCGGCTGATAAGGTGTCTTGGGTGCATGTTGTTTGGTTCTCTCAATGTGTTCCAAAACACTCCTTTATGTTGTGGATTGTGCTTCATGATAGGTTGAGCACACAGAATCGTATTATGGGGTGGAAAATTGGTGGGTATCCAAATCATAACTTGTATTGCTGCCTTCTTTGTAATGGAGAGCCGGATTCTCGTAATCATCTCTTCTTTGACTGTAAGTTCTCTTCTGAGGTTTGGAGTATTGTAAAAATGAAAGGGAAGTTTCAGGGGTGTAGGAATTGTTGGGCGAATATTCTTCAATATGTGTCTCATTTTGGAATGTCCAACTCTATTGAAAATGTTGTTAATCGGCTGCTATTTGGGGCTTCGGTTTACGTTATTTGGAAGGAGCGAAACAACCGGCTGTTCAAGAACTCTTTGAAGACTCCTAAGATTGTTGCGGACGAAATCATTAGGGGTACGCGCCTGAAGCTTATGACTCTAAAGTTCAAGAATTCTGAACGGGTTAATCGGGTTCTCGAGGATTGGCACTTTCCGCGGGGAGTTTCCCACCAAATTGATGATAATGGTTGATTTGTTTTTTGTTTTGTTTATTTACTTGGTTCTTGTGTAAGCTTTAGCTGTGTTTACCAGTGTTTGGCGGTTTTGGTTTTGTTTACTCTTGTATGGCATGTCATACATGAGAACTAATATGGCACTCTGTCATATTACTTGTAATTTTTGGTTGTGTGGAATGCATTTTACCGGGTGAATCCCTTTACCCAAAAAAAAAAATTGATCTTCGCTCGGGTTATCACCAACTGCGAATTCTCGATGAAGACATACCCAAAACCGCCTTTTGTACCCGCTGTGGACACTACGAGTTCATGGTCATGCCCTTTGGCTTGACTAATGCACCAGTGGTGTTTATGGACCTCATGAACCACATTCGCAAACCGTACCTTGACAAATTCATCATTTTTTTATTGAAGACATTTTAATCTTTCAAGAACCAAGACCGAGCATGAGCAACACCTTCGTCTCACCTTGGAACTGTTGAAGAAAGAACAACTTTATGCTAAATTTTCGAAATGTGAAATCTGGCTTAACGAAGTTCAACTTTTGGGTCGTGTTATTAACGATAAAGACATACACGTGGATCCCGCAAAATTCAAAGACATCAAGAATTGGGAAGCTCTGAAAACCCCATCAGAATTCCATTCCTTCCTTGGTCTAGCTGGTTATTATCGTCAATTCATCTCGAATTTCTCAAAAATAGACTTACCTCTCACCACCTTAATTCAAAAAGGCAAGCCGTTCATTTGGGAACAAAAGCAAGAAGACGCATTCCAAACCCTAAAACAAAAACTTTGTAGCTCACCCATCTTTACCCTTCCCGATGGAAACGGCGATTTCATTATCTATTGTGATGCTTCAAATCAAGGTATCGGTTGTGTATCATGCAGCCAGGCAAAGTCATAGCTTATGCCTCTCGTCAACTCAAGATCCATGAAAAGAACTATACCACTCACAATCTTGAGTTAGATGCATTCATTTTCGCTCTTAAAATTTGGAGACACTACCTTTATGTAACTAAATGTGTCATCTATGTCGATCATAAAAGCTTGCAACACATCCTCAACCAAAAAGAACTCAACATGAGGCAACGGCGTTGGGTAGGGTTACTTAGTGACTATGATTGCGAAATTCTCTACCATCCCGGGAAAGCGAAGGTCGTGGCTGACGCCCTAAGCCGAAAGGATAGAGTTAAACCCTCTCGTATTCAGGCCCGAATTCTTCAAGCTCAAGCCCAAGTGGTAGCCCAAAACAATCTCAAGGCCGAATTGGATCGTGAAGACGAAAAACAATTTGAAACTATGTCCGATGGAGTTCTTTACTTCATGGGACGCATATGGATTACAAATTCTGAAGACCTTCAAAATCTTATCCTTGATGAAGCACAAAAAACTCGATACTTGATCCATCCGGGAGCCGATAAAATTTACCACGATCTTAGGGAATTCTATTGGTAGCCTGGTATGAAGAAAGATATAGCCTTGTATGTTGGGAAATCTCTCACTTGCTCAAAAGTCAAAGCCGAACATCAAAAGCCCTCGGGTTTGCTTCAACAACCCGAGATTCCTCTATGGAAATGGGATCAAATTTCCATGGATTTCATCACTAATCTACCAAAAACCACTCGTAAGCATGATTCTATTTAGGTTATAATCGATCATCTCTCCAAATCTGCTCATTTCATCCTTGTTAGTGAAGCCTACAAGATGGAGAGGTTGTCTCAAATTTACATCAACTAAATCGTGACACGTCATGGTGTTCCCTAATCTATAATCTCTGGCCGTGAAAATCGCTTTACCTCCAACTTTTGGCAATCCCTTCAAAAAGCTTTGGGGACTCGTGTGGATCTTAGTACAGCCTATCATCCCCAAACAGATGGTCAAACCGAAAGAACCATCCAAACCTTAAAAGACATGCTCCGTTCTTGCATAATCGAGTTTGGAGGAAATTGGGATGATCACCTACCTCTCATTGAATTTTCCAATAATAAGCTACCATACTAGCATCAAATGTGATCCTTTTGAGGTTTTGTATGGTAGGAAATGTCGAAAACCCGTGAGTTGGACCGAGATTGGTGACCCACAAGTTATTGGTCCCGAAATCGTCCAATCAACCTCCGACAGGTTTGCTATCATTCGGGAAAGACTTAAGGCCGCTCGTGATCGACAAAAGAGTTATGCTGACAACCGAAGGAAACCACTTGAGTTCAAGTTGGCAACCATGTCTTAATCAAAGTTCCCCCCTAGAAAGGCATAGTCCAATTTGGGGATAAGGGAAAGCTTGCTCCTAGGTATGTTGGACCTTTTGAGATTCTTGATAGGATTGGTCCAGTGGCACACAAACTCAAACTACCTTAAGAATTGCGCGGTATTCATGATACATTCCATGTTTCTAACCTCAAGAAATGCTTAGCCAATGACACTCAGCTTATTCCCCTTGAAGATATCCGTATTGATCATAAACTTCATTTTGTTGAGGAACCTATTGAAATCGTGGATCGTGATATCATGAAACTCAAGCGAAGTAGAATCCGTCTAGTGAAAGGCAAGTGGAACTATAAGTAAGGACCCCAGTTTACTTGGGAACTTGAATATCAAATGAAACAGAAGTACCCTCATCTTTTTCAATCCGAACCAGTCTCTACTATTTAATTTCGGGACAAAATTCCCTTAAGTGGGGGACACTGTACCATCTATGGTTTTTTTTTCTTGTTAATAAATACTAGTTTTTTCTACTCATTTAATAAAGTTATCGTATTCATTTCATCGTCTACATTTATTATTTTTGAATTATATGTTATTTATTGAATAACATTAATTTTGTATGCGTAATTATATGATCCAGTGCTCATTTCATCATAATCATGTTTAATTTTTAATATGA
This sequence comes from Bidens hawaiensis, assembly GCF_021521415.1. NCBI lineage: Eukaryota > Viridiplantae > Streptophyta > Magnoliopsida > Asterales > Asteraceae > Bidens > Bidens hawaiensis. The sequence goes on from NW_027492895.1 coordinate 405,291, forward strand.
CACGTTGAACCGGAATGCCTGGATTAATATTTTATAACATGTAACAAAATATTTTGCTATTATTATTAATATTATTTCTATCCTATGTATTTAAATAAACCATGTAATTACAAAATGGAACATTTTAGAACCTTCTATCTTAACCTTATTTCACAAGTAAGTTTATCATGTTCTTTTAATTTGAAAGAAAAAAAAGATAAAATATAAAAAAAGATTAGAAAAAAAAGTTCAAAAAAGTTCGGTGCACTTTTCATATGCACACACATATTTTGTTTTTTTAATAATTATTATTATTAGTTTTTCTTATTATTATCATATTGCTTATCATTTGATATACAAACCAGTTTTATCTCTATCTCAATTGTATTCAAACCTCCTTACCTCCACTATAAATAGAGACTCTCATTCTCATTATTTTTCATACCAAATCTCATTCTCTATTTTCTCTCTAAGCATAAGCAAGTAAGTCTTTATAATAATTTTGCTTGTCATTGATGTTTTTATAAATTTTTGCTTTCTATTATGAATTTCTTCTTGTTTGTTCTTATGTTCTTGAGTTTTCCTTTGAATTTTCATAGTTGTTCATATGTTCTCACCATGATCATCATAAATTGTTAATAAAACCCTTACTTTTTTGCTTTAAAGATTATGATGATCATGTTATTTCAAAAAATCACAATTATTTTTCTCAAGATCTTGGATCAAAAGTATAATATTTCCATGAACAACTATGAATATTCTTATGATCTTCAAATACTCATAAAGTTAACATAAATTATAATATTTACACCTTTTACCCTATACTTTCATAAATGTCAATAAACATCCTAAACTAAAATATTTACACTTTGAACCCTATACTTTCCTAAATGATAATAACTACACAAAACTATAAGATATTACACTTTTAACCTCGTACTTTCTTATTTATCAAAACCATTCTAAAACATTTTTAGCTAGTATAAAAATAGAGTATAAACCGAGTATGTATGTATCTGACGAGCAAACGGTTCTGCCTAGGGCAAGAGTGGCGTAAATAATCCCATTGGACCCGTGACTCTTACCTGGGAATCAACTTGCTGGAGGTCATACTCTTGGTTTAGAACATTCTAGGGCATCCCGTGACCGGTACAACAAACTCTTGCTCGTGTTCGTGTTCATCTATCAAGCAAGGTTAGTTCATAGCTCCTTTTAAATATTTTTAAACGTTTATACTTTGGGGTGGAAACATGCAACTTATTTATTTTAATGTTTTATAAATGCTATTTGATTCAAGCTTTATTCATAATATTCATTGTGCGTGATCATTACAAGTATATACTTTATCGCATGTACAACCATTAATTTGTTAAGCCTGTGGTAGTATGATGATATATCTATTGGCCCGACCTGCCCACTCAGGACTCGGGTAGAGGCCTGTGTGTTCAGAATCCGACGATCGTTAAACATTAAACATAATAGTTTAATCGTGGATTAGACGACTCGCTAATCGTGTCAGAGGTTTGGCTGTAATCACAAAAGTATATAAAGTAACTTAACAGATATGGAATGTTTTCAACATAAAACATATTTTTCCATAATTTTAAATTTAAAACCTATGTTCTCACCAACTATATTTAGTTGACACTCTCGCATGTTTTTCAGGTAATGGAAATTAAGGAAGATTCTTGAAGTATCACCTAGGGGATGTGTCAGACTTAGAAGTTTAATTGCTATGTCATGTTTCTATTTTGGATTATGTTTGGTTTGAAAAACGTGTTGGTTTATTTTAATAAGAGTTTTTACATTTAATACCATGTGCATGATTTCAATATACGCACGCCCCGGCGTTTCGCCTTCGCCCGGGGGGTGTGACAGGTTAATATCTATATGGTTTGTATTTGTTTTGGGCTTATACTATAAACCGAGATCAACTTGGATCTCGCTGGGCTTTTGGGTATCTTTGGGCCTATGTAGTTGATATATAAACATATTCCTTGGTCATTATGTGGTTGGTTGACCTTGACAGAGGAGAGAGAGAGAGAGAGAGAGAGAGAGAGAGAGACGGGTTGTAATCAATTGTGCTTAAGCACCTGATGTTAAAAAACGTGTGTTTTGAAGCATTTTCATCTTGTTGTTATTGTTTATTTGATTTCCATTGAATCCTTTCATTGTTGGATTCCACATAACGATCTCACGTGATATCATATTGAAAGATGCGTCTAATGGACTTACAATTGATATTAGAGCATAATGACCTATTCTAGGCTCGGTTGTGATATCACGGATTCAATGAGTGTGATTTGGTTCTTAATCTGGTGGCCGTAGTGTATGTTTTTCCGGTGGATCACTCATCGGAGGAGGAAGGATATAGTTTCGGTTATAGATTGAGTTATCTTTGGTTAAAATTCAAATCCCATTGATTTCGAGATTTAGTTGGTTACCAAACTTAAATGGTCAAAGCTATCTTAGGAGGTTTCTTCTTTATTTGATCATTTTTGGGCATCACTTGACTGTTTTCGGGATTGTTTAAGGGTATTCGGCCAAAACTCTGGGTTCTTGGTGACTTTCACTAGTTCTCGGCCAAGCTCTCGAATTCTCGGTCAAATTCTTGAGATCTTGGTCAGGTTCTCGGGTTATCAGTCGGGTTCGTGGTCAACTATCTAGGTTCTCAACTATCTACCTTAACTATGACACTTTCAAGTGAAATTGCCTTATATATAGAGAATTACAGTCTGCTAAGGCTTTTATGGGAAGCCCTTATTGAAGTGTAAGAGGGAAACGAGGACATGAGAAGAAGCCGACAAGATCTTTACGACAAAAATTCAACATGTTCAATCACGTTCTGGGAGAGTCTTTGGATACACAACTATAGAGATTTATATCTCTAGTCACTAAAATGCGATCCGCAAACAAAAACTTGTCTGTTGCTGAGACAAATAACAAACTAGTCAATTCCCTGCCACAAAGCTAGGATATGAATGTTGCTGTGATTAAGAAAACAAAGGATCTTGTTAGGCTAACTTTATTAGAAGTAATGGTAATCATTAAAGCATGTGATATGGATGAAAAGCAGTGTGCCATAAATCATGCCAATTCCTAAAATGTGACCGGCTACAGTGTAGCTTCCAATAATGCTCTCATATCACAAGACAACTTTTGTTAGTGCACGGTTTTGTCGTCTCGAGTCTTTGTAATTTTCGTTTGTAATTTGTTATTATTTTAATGTTAAAGGGGTATTTATGAAAATATGAACCCATTCGTTATCTAAGGTTCATTTGTTAAGGATGTTTAATGAATGTGCCCATTCGCTATTATGTATAGTTCATTCGTTAAGGATGTTTAATGAATGAACCATAATCGTTATTTGTAATTGTCCATTCGTTTAGGATGTTTAATGAATGGACCTCAATCGTTATGTAATTAATCTATTCGTCATGGAATGTTGACAAGGAAGGAGATAGTTTCGGTTATAGATTGAGTTATCTTTGGTTAAAATTCAAATCCCATTGATTTCGAGATTCAGTTTGTTACCAAACTTAAATGGTCAAAGCTATCTTATTGAAAGTCACCGAGAACCCAGAGTTTTGGCCGAATACCCTTAAATAATCCCGAAAACAGTCAAGCGATGCCCGAAAACGATCAAATAAAGAAGAAACCTCCTAAGATAGCTTTGACCATTTAAGTTTGGTAACAAACTAAATCTCGAAATCAATGGGATTTGAATTTTAACCAAAGATAACTCAATCTATAATCCCATCGTCTATATAAGGCTTGTTCAGCCTTTGATAAATAAAGTATTGATTAAGGTTATACCGAAACTCTATCAAATTGATCTCTCTCAATCACTTCACTTAATATTAATCGTTTGTTACCTAATCTAAAGTATATCATATAACTAGATCTATCATCTAATAAATATACTATGGATATGTATTGATTAGATCCGGTGTTTCAACAAGTGGTATCAGAGAACTAGGGTTAGATTGCTTGTGGTTTAAGGTAATTTGGTATGAATTGACAGAGAACTCAATTATTAATTGTTAATTTTTTGGTTTAAGTTAATTGAATCACTTGAATTAACATGTTGATATGTTAATTGGAGTTCGATTTGGGTGAAATTGTGTTCGAATTGGATTGTGTAAGGATTGTGAGGGTTGAATTGAGTTATAAAGCATATTTGTGATGGTTTTGGTTTGGATTTGAATTATGAATGGAACATGGGATTTTGGTTTTTGGGTGATTGGATTTTGGTGATCGGTAAATCGATTTGTGGTTTACGGAATAGGATAAGGATGTTCGCGAGTTGATTACGAGTATTTTGAACTTTTGATTGGTTGATTTGGTGCAATATTGACGTAGTAATCCGTTAGTTTATTTTGTGTTTTACAAATTTGGATCTGGAAATTTTCTAGAAATCTAGAAATCAATGTTTGAAAGTTTGAAGATTTTAAGATCTTTGTCATTCGTTATGATGATTATTATTCATTCGTTACTCGTGTGTTTTTTATTCGTTATCAGTTTCTAACTGATTCGTGACACGTGTGCAGTTTGTTACAACAAAATAACAAACTCATTCGTCATCAATTCGTTATTAAATCGTCCACTCATTCGTCATCAATTCGTTATTAAATCATCCTCTCATTCGTCACTGATTCGATAACCATTCGTCTTCTCATTCGTCACCGATTCGTTAACCATTCGTCTTCTCATTCGTCACTGATTCGTTAACCATTCGTCATCTCATTCATCATTAATTCATCATTGATTCGTCACTCATTCGTCATTCATACCTCACTTCATTCGTTAAGTTACTGTTCTTGATTCGTTATTAGCCATCTTCACTTATTCGTTATTAAAGTTTCATTTTAACCCCATAAGTTTGAATTTGATCAAAGTTTGAACCTGTGTTTACTTAAAATGGCTGGTTTTTGTGCACTGGCCTCTTAGAACGTACTAATGCAGCAAATGTTACATCTTGATGCTGAAATTGGATCCCATTCGAAATGTCTTTGTTTGATGAAATTTAGTGATTTTGCTAAATGGGAACCACGTTTTCGAGCACATCTTGGTTCTGTTCATCCTGATTTTTCTCGATGTCTTGGTGATGTTTATACAGTTCCAATGATTGGTAGTGAAACTACGGGATTTACTCCAAAGGCTTTTTCTCAATACTCGCAAGATGAAAAGAAAGCTTTAGATATTGAGACTAAAGCATACTCTACTTTGACCATGGCATTACCAGATAACATCTTTCATCAAGAAGGGAGTATTAATTATGTTGAGTCAAAGATTTGACCAAAATGAAGTATATGGAAGATTGGAATCTTCTCAACCTCCTCAGAATTACTGTCATATTACTTGTAATTTTTGGTTGTGTGGAATGCATTTTACCGGGTGAATCCCTTTACCCAAAAAAACCTCCTCAGAATTCGCTAAGTATGGATCCGGGCACACCTTAGACCTCCGAGCAAGCTTTTACTTAGCCGAGTACGATATTTTGTCTATCGGGCAAGGTTATCTTCAAGAAGTCTTCTTTAGTGGATATCCGAGCAGGGTTTGTAAATTAGTGTATTACCGAGCAAGGTTCACTAGTTTATGTAAATCCGGGCAAGGTTCACTTTATCAAGAAAGTCTTTTCTTCATAGCCAAGTAAAGTTCACTTCCGAGTAAGCTTTTGGCTAACCAAGTCCATGAAGCCAAGTGATTGAAAGACCGGGCAAGGTATTCATTAATAATAGTCCGAACAAGCTTGATTGAAATTAATATCTTTAAGTAAAATCGGGCAAGGTTCAACTCAAGAAAGGAACAATACTCCCGAGTACACTTTGCTAATAAGTTATTTTATAGCAAGGAGTTAAAATGGACCATTGAAGAACAAGGTTGCTCGTAAGGGTTTGTCGGGCAAAGTCTGGCAAAGTCAAGAAGATTGAAGTCTACTCGGTGAGTATTTTACTTGGTAAAATACTCTTCAAGTAAATTCTACCCGGAAACTGATCCCGAGCACACTTCTATGTTACCAAGTTGTGAAGGATGGCAGAGTACATATCTTACTCCGAAAATGAAGATTGATGCAAAGCCTACCCGGGAGACTTGTTTTACACTTAGAATATTTTGTGACTATGTAATTTGAATATGTATTTACGTTTGGGGTTTCTAGAAGGAATGACAGTTGTCATAGGTTGGCAGGCATATAAATAGAATGTTTTAGGGCACGCCGCCTGAGGCAGAGACACATTAATGAAGAAAGAATATTGTGTGTGTGACGGCTGTCTTAGTACGGAAAAACCTTCTTTCAAGAAACCCTAAATCGATTATCCACTTTTTATGATTGGTATTATATAAATGGAAATCTTTTGAGTGAATCTTGTTCGTGTTGGTTACATTTGAATATTGATTAAGCAACCGTATGTTTGTTATTGATTCCGCCTTTAACAAACGATAATCTTTCTAAATATAGCAACCCGTCATTAACTCCCTTGTCGACACATCAATTTGTGTGAGTTATGACATGATTAAGTAAGATCCAGCTGAAATCGGGGACCTGTCAAGTGGTATCAGAGCTTGTTGCTTAGTGCTAACACAGGGTATTCGGGCAAGCTTTTTGAAATTTTAGACTATAACACACTTAAATGTTTATGTGTTTTTAATTTCATTCCTAGCATGCTCTGTGATATTTGTGTTTATGATTTCTTTGAAATTACAAGTGTTTTCGGGCAAACTTTGTTTTCCGAGCACACTTTATATTTCGGGTACATTTTTGTTCCCTCAATATACTTGGTAATTTCAAAACTTGATTTTCCGACTACACTGTCTGCTAGAAGTCCTTTTCCGGGCACACTTTTTACTATAGGAAGGTTATTCGGGTATACTTTGCATAAGAAGGTTGTTCGGGCATGATAAAACATTGTGAAGGTTACTCGGGCACACTATGCTTCCAAGTATACTTGATTGAATATTTTTTTAGTATGATTGATTGATTATGATTCCTATTTCATTAGGGTTTATGCTAGACTAAGTCATTTAATTTGAATTCAATAAATTTATACGGGGATCTTCATTGATTCCTAGTAAGGAGGTTTATTTGATATCCTATACTTGATTATTTGCCTTGTGATTAATTTCTCAAGAAATCAGGTATTTCAGGTTAACTTCCTTCATTTTACTTAAATTTATTTCATGAATTACTTTAACTTTAAATACTTTACCATTTCTGGACATATTACAATGCAAACATTCCTTAAGTAGATAAGGAACTTATGAGCTAAAAGACAAAACACTTTTTAAGTTTCTCACTTTACCTGGCATGTAAAAGAAAGAGATAGAATCAAATAAGCTTTATCTACAGCTTTTCTGCCAAAATGTGCACAGATCTACTTTACATTTGTCTTAACTCTCATTAAAAAGAGACCTTCATATGTTGCTCAAAATTGAAAATTCACATTTAAAGAGAAACTCACATTTCTGTTTTGTGCAGATTTCAATATCATTCAAGACAACGGTTTGAATCGAAATATTCTTTATGCCTTAATCTTCATTTGTATCTTAATTGCACTTACTTAGAAATCTAACTGACAATTGTGTGTTCATTTCTTAAAAAGAGAATTAGCAATGGATCCAACTCCAAATTATTCAAATTCCTACAAACATCATCTTTCTGAAGACTGAAAAAGGCTCTACAAAGAGTTCAAACCCTAATGTCTGAGGTTGAGAAGACCTCAGTTGCCCCAAAATAGGGGGAGAAAACACTGAATCAGGGGGAGAATTCGTTAAAGCTTCTTTCTATTTATGAAGAAAACAGTTCAGATGAAGAAACTGACAATGTTCCAGAAGATGAAAAGAAAGATCTTGAGGAAAGAAAGAAATTAAAAGGGAAAGAAATTTCTCTAGAAGATGATAAAATTAAAACTTTCCTTCAAGAGAATACAATAGATTCAGACATGGATGAATCTGAATTAGAAGCCGTAAGAGTCTATGTGCAAAGAATGACAGAAATTTATGACAGAGAACTTCTAAATCAAATGCTGACTGACAAAGACTTTGAAGAACAAGAAAGTCTGATGAAGCTATTTGAAGACAATAAGAAATTAAGGAATGAATCAAACTATGAACATCAGAAGGAAGTCCCACAAGAATTGATTGAAAATTGCATAAATGATGAGGAAATTCCAAATGGTGTGCTAGTATATCTGCTCAAGCTGATTAAACTGGAAGAACCAGAGACAGAGGTAAAAGAGAAACTAGACACTATTATTGATAAAATTTCAAAAACGTTGAACGAAGAGACCGTTCAAGACAAAATGAAAGATGAATTGGAAGAAGAAATGAACACTCAAAAGTTCTTGAGCAAATATGGTGGTAAACCAAAATTTTTGGTGAAGAATGGAATTCCTTTTAACCTGGTAAAAGTCATGACAAGAAAAGAGGTCTTGAGAAACTTCAAGAAAATGAAAGAACAACAGTTAAACAAGAAGAAGAGAGCTGCTCAGTCTCTAGTGGGTAAGGGAAAAGGAATATCCAAAAAGATGGTTGATCTACCAAAGATGACAATGAAGGGGAAATCCAAAGTAAAGGAATTCTGCAAAAAGACAACATCCTTGGTCTCAAAACAGAACAGTACAAAGAAAAGGAAGATGTCTTTAACTACTCAAGAAAAACCAAAGCAGAAGCACTTAAAGATGGATAAACCCTTTATCAAGGCTACAGTAAAAGCCAAAAAACCTTCAGTCAACCACAATGTTATGCCAAGTGGAGTATTTTATGACTCAAGGATTGAACATCTGAATGTTATTGTAACGATTCCGACGAAACCAGGTATACCCTAACCGGTAGACAATAGTTACGTTATATTTAATGCCGGGTACATGAATTACCATAGTAATTATACGAGAATACATGGTTCACTGTATTGATTGTACGTGAATATATAATTCATCGTATTGAATATGCGATTAATCGATCGATAGTTATTGAAACCCGAACGAATCGAGGGTTCAATTATAGACGATATCTATAATATTTAGTGATTTTACGAAGCATTAATGCTTCGGGATAAGTAAAGTACGGCACAGAAAAAGAATTTCGATTTAACGATACGTCGGTACGTTAAACGAAATATGAATACCAAACCGAGCAAGATACCATCATTCAAGCCGAAAAAGATGCGCAAATAATATTATTAAGGTGTTTTAAGGAAACAAGGGTTATGGTTTAAACTTTTAAATGTATTAAACCGGTTTAAATGAAATGCATTTTTAAAAGCCGAATTAAGCGTCTAAACGAAAAACGAACCGAACCGAGTTTATCCAAAACGTTATCCACATCTGGAAATCTTAATATGTGGATGAGAATGAAGGAGGTGGGCCCCACCCCACCCCCCTCAAAATCTGCCATAAGGTGGATATTTCCACCATAATTTCATTTCCCATCTTCTCAAGTAAATAACCAAAGAAACCTCCATCATCTCTCTAGAAATCCAAGTATTTTGAAGACAGAGCAAGGTAAAAATCGAGTTATTTACGTTCTCATCTTCATTTCTTGAGTTTATTTGCAAGAAAATGAGGTTTCAAGTGAAAAAAAGGGTGAAAACCCGAGATGAAAACCGATTCTTGCATGATCAAGTGATGTATACGGGTTATACAAGGGATCTTGGTCCAAGAAAGGAGTCAAACGAACCAAAAATGAATTTTTACGGTTTAAACTTTAGTTTTAAAACAATAACCGAAACTATGGTGTAAAAGGCTTGATGGTGAGTGTAAATTGCTTGGTATTGTGGTATATTGGCTGTAGGTTCTGTGCTTAGTTTGTAGCTAAGGCAGAAAAATCGAGATTTAGGCGTGTAAAAGCGGAAAGAGCAAGGTATTTCGGTTTATAAATTTGTATATGTGTTTGGACAGATTGTGATGTAGTTTGAGCTGGGTCACGAAATTTTGCAGGGATGATAAACATATGAAAATATGACTTCTGTGAATTTTTGGTAATTTTTGGATAAATATAGAATATTTGGTGAATTTAATGCTAGATTTTGGCTAAAAATTGTGAAAAATAGTTAAAGACCTTGAAAAAATGCTGAAAAATTTCAGATAAGCTTTTTAGGTCATGTAAAGGTCACACACAAAATTTCGGGTCATTTGGAAAACCCTAAGTATGATTTCTGGATAAACGAGTTCTAGAGCTTTTAGCTCGGTTTTGGCATAAAAAGAGTATTTGAAAGTGAGTCTGGATCTGTAAATTTTTACAGGGAACTTATGGTATGGCAGGGGCCATCCTGGAAAATTTGGGATTTTTCGGGTGTCGTTTGGTATTTACGGCATATTTAGTGTTTAAATGAGTTTTAAAAATGGATAAATAAATATTAAGTACAAATAAATTTTGGAAATATTTTTATAAAATTCTAAACTGTCAAAATGTTATTTGTGCAAAATCTCAAGATCCGAGGATGAACGGATATTTATTTGGAATAAAAGTGAACTTTTATAATATAAAACGCGTAAACCAGCAAAGTTCGGGTAGACGAGCTGACTGGTATACGAAAACCCTAAAAATGAGTTGTTTTCATATTATTTATTAAATCGAGTAAAAACAAACCATCCGAAAATAATTCGGATGATTTGGGTAATTTTTATAAGGATTAATAGTTTCCGGTACGTTAAAAACGGATACGGATCCCGTAGCTAATCGGGACATCGAAACCCTGTTCTGTTTTCATAACCTTAATCAGTTTATCAGTCAACAACTATTTTCGAGTCGTGTGTGACCATACTCATTTTCGAAACGTAAAAACGGACAACTGTGCTAGTCACGCAAAACGGGGAAAACGGGCCGATAGTGATTTTGACTATCGGACATTATACGACATCACAATCTGAGTCCAGAAACCTATTTTTGGGTTAACACTGCTCCCAGAATGGTTATATTACTGGGGTAACGGTGTTCCCCGAGTGACCAAATGATACGGTTAAAGATTATATAAACACTAATTGTATAATAACGATCGTAGGGATCATATTACAGATTGGACGTGTTAACTGATAATGACTGTTGTTACCTGCTTGCATGTGCTAAGGTGAGTTTCACGAGCCCCTTTTTCTGAATTGTTTTTAAATATTTTCTCGGGGCGGAAAGCATGTTACTATTAAAATGTTTTAGTATATACTGAACGCATGGATTTGCGTGTATTTATATATATTTTATTGTACGGGAATCGTACGGAAATGTACTAAGATGGTGATTGTCTGAGTTGCTAACATTGTAAGGCCCCGCAACACGAGTGATTAGCTAAAAGCCGGTAGAGTGTGAATAGTACTATTGGTCTGACAAACCCAACTGGTCCGGCATGGATTTGCTGATGTTTCCCAGCCAGTTGCACATGTCTATTTTGTTGTTATTTAATTTGCTATGTAATGTTAGGCATAGCGGTTTAGGGCACGTTCGTGGGCGGAGTATGCCACGGGGTTGTATGTGGATAGTCAGAGGTTTCACTTGTGGGCTCAGCATAATTACATCGATAATATTATATTATGATATTGATTTATCATGGTTTACTCGAATTGTGAAACTCACCAACTATTCGTAGTTGACCCGTTTTCTCACATGCTTTTCAGGTACGATTAAGATGAAGTGATTGCTTACGTTCTAAGTGCTTGATGTGTGTAAGATTTGCGTGCGGGATGTGACGATACATTATATTAAATAGAATTATGTATCGTATTGTATGATGTGTGTATCACCTAGACGGTAATGAAATATGAGATAATGTAATTTGAAGTATATTAATGTATTCAGTTTTCTTTATAAACAATGTGGTTGATATCAGAGGTGTCTGTGGCGCCCCGGTTACGTTTCCGCTGCGGTTGCGGGGTGTTACAGAAGTTGGTATCAGAGCCATTGGTTATAAAGATTTAGGATGTCTTTAAAAGATATCTAAAATATAACCGGAGGCTCAAGTATTATTGAAACTGAATATCAACTAATAATATATGGTGACGAGTATCGGGATGAACTCGGTCGGACAAGTGAGTTATTATGGTCCGGAACATAATAACAGACTTGTCTGCACGAGGGAATTCAGGGGAAGTCACTGGGTACATTAATAGGTAAAAATGGCAACATATGTGTAACGCATATAATATTATTTATGCGTGCTAATGTGTATATATATATATATGTACATATCTTGTGGGTACATGTATTGAGAAATAGGACCCGGATAAGGAACCGGGGGATGAAATAATAAAAGTACCGAGGATGCTGAAATTTCTAGAGCATCGGTTGATGATAAGTCTGACTTATCGGGCCATAGTTATGATAGCACCAAATTAGATCTCCCGATTGACATTAACCAGAAATATCTAGTAACCGTCACTCCCAACCAAAATTAATAAATCCCTTACCCTACCAATACCGGTGCCGTCTATCTTAATAATCCCCTATGTTCACCCGAACCGCCGACCCTCACGTACGGACGGACCTGTACCTGAACCCATTATTATTCCATTAAGGTAAAAAAAATAATAAATAAAATAAAATAAATAATAATAATAATAATAATAATAATAATAATAATAAATTTGATAATAAATGAGCAGCTAAAAATAATATATAGAAATATATATGTGTATTTCTCACTCTCAAACATATGAGACATACCACCTCCAGATCGAGAATTACCGATTTTAGCGAACCTAGAACGCCTGAGGACATTGACTGAGCAAGTGATAGAGTTTCCCATAATAGTAATTGATAATATTTGAAGGCAACATGGGTTGCGCGATTACCTTGAACCTTGCAACTCCCTATGTTATCCTTACATCCGTTAGATGCCTATACCCATGTATACTCAAATAGAATGATTACCCATACACAAAGAGGTGTTGGAATCATTATAGCATAGTTGGTTGTTCGTTCGTAGGTGGTATACCGTGTATGCCGGATATACAAATAGACACGGATATTATAACTCCGTGGTACGTAATCGTTTGGTGCTCACGGTGAGCATGTATCGGTTATGCTGACATGCAGAAGGATATTGAAATCAAGCATATTAAACATTAATCTTTGTTGAGAAAGATCTATATGTCAGTTGGTGACAAGGGTTATGAAACATATTTAAACGTTAACCGATGTCAGGTTAAGTCCATATGTTATTATATTTGTGGGACATATATACTAGATACTGGTATGTGTAATATGTATGATAATATTTGGTGTGTATGTGTACCTGCTGTTATGATTGAGCTGGTTACGAGTTATACGGTGAGATTAGTATTGATTACTGCGTACGGGATGGGTACGGCAGAATGACATAAAAAGAGTAACTCCAATGATGGAGATTGATATGATTCAGTTGATTGCTCAAAGATAGCAGATGATGATACCGAATGTCGTATCACAGATCACTGCTAGTGTTGATGCAAATGTGATCGCAGAATTATAGATCGAGCAATCACATGATTATGAATATTTCAATTCTTAGTGTTATTACTAAGAGTGATAATGTCCCACCGAATACTATTATGACTACAAGTATTAGTTATAAACTAAACATGAATAGTAGTCGTAATGAATTAGATCCTGTATGAAGGATATGTTTGTTGGTTGTGTTAAGGAAATTGTTAATAGTTTACTGATGGTAAAGGGAGGAATAGATTAGCGAGTGGATAGAAAAGATCGAAATGGTTAAGGATATTGGTAAGAGTCTAGAACATTGTGTAGTGAAATATGCTACAGATATGTTGGTAGATTATGTTGTATCGTGATGGAACACGATGGTACAAAATTATAGTTAGAAAATTATTACTCAGATGATATGGTCGGAATTTAAAATTCTTGGGCTAGAGCACTTTTATTCGAGTAATTAAGTTCAGAGATTGGAAACTGAGCTATGGAAGATAGAAATGTTGTGTGCTGATCATTTAGAACACGCTAATCGTTTGAAGGAATTGTCATGTCTGGTAACATGGCTAATTACTCCTGAAACTAAGCGAAGTGAGCGTTATATTGGGGACTAACTCCATCGATAAGGAGTATAGTCAATCCTGTAAAATATACAATCTTTGGAAGGGTTGTGTCACAAGCCAGCATTGATATATTTGACTCTATGGGAAACGGACTGGAAGGACGTTAGGTGAGACGTCGAGTGTTAAAGAAGAGAAATGATAAAGGTATAGTGCAAGATAGGCTTTTGAATAAGTAGGTACGTCCTACAACCCAGAATTATACTAAGACTAGTTCTGGTGTGAAAACATGAACCGCATGAAGGGTCCTTCCCTAAATGTGGAAAATATGGTTATCGGCAGGAAGAAGAATGTCGAGTGATAGTAGGCCACAGGTGTGGTAAAGATGGACGTAATGCCCCAATTGTAGAACCAATTGAAGCCATGTGAACCGGCAACCCCAACCGATTCGTGTACAACCACTCCGAACCCAACAGCTTCAATAACAATCCATCCAAAGAAATCAAATTATGCCAAACAGTTGTACTTGCTATGAATGTGGCAGTACAGAACGTTTCAAGACAAATTTCCCAAAGTTGAACCAAGGTGTCGTTGGAAGACGAACCTCATGACAAGCATCAACCTCTGATCAAGCAAGGAGCCGTGCTTTTGTGAGTAATTCGAATAAAGCACGTCATGATCCAAAGGTGGTATTAAGTATGTTGTAGTTTTAAATCAATAGGCTTCAGTGATATTTTTACGGTCGCCGATAGAAGTTAGTTCCTGTTAACCTCCTACCATTTGGAAAGATACCGATTAGTGAAACTATAGAACCCTATACTGTAGAATCGCTAACGGTAAATCCCTAATGGTTAACTAAATTGTTCGGAATTGTCCTATTATTCTGAACGATTAACCTTTTCTTATTGACCTACGACCAGTAAAGTTAAGAAGTTTTGACGTAATAGTTAACATGGATTGGCTAACTCAACATGAAGCTGAAATCAAATATGAAAAGAAGATGATTAGAAGCTCTCTTTCGGACGATGAAGCGATTAGATATAGAGAAAAGTGTACGGTATTATGTTACCACTCTAATCTCATCTTGAGATGTTATAATATTTACGTCAAGAAGACGTGGTGTATTTAACAAACGTGATTGCCACAGATTTAAAAGAAAACATATAGAAGATGTTCCGGTGATACGTAAATATCCAGAAGTTTTCCCAAAAAAAAAAAAAAAAAAAAAAAACTGCCCGGAATACCACCAGCATGACAAGTTGAAATTCGTATCGATCTAATACCAGGAGCATATCCTATTGCCAAAGTATCTTACCGACTTGCACCAACTGAAATGCAAGAATTATTGGATAAGGTTTTATACGACCTAGTTAGTCACCATGGGGTGCACCAGTGTTATTTGGGAAATGAAGGACGGAAGTGTTAGGATATGTATTGATTAGGGAGAATTGAATAAAGTGACGATCAAGAATAGGTATTCACTTCTTCGAAGTAAATGATCTGTTTAACCAACTGAAAGGGGCGATTTATTTTTAGAAAATTGATCTTAGATATAGTTATCACCAAATGAAAAATCCAAGAGGAGGACGTTGCAACAACAGCGTTTCGGACTCGTTACGGCCATTATGAATTCTTATTTATGCTGTTCGGGCTAACAAATGCGCAGGCAGTGTTCATGGAACTCATGAACCGAGTCTGTAAACTTTATTTTGACAAATTTGTTATAGCATTCATTGATGATATTTTGATATATTTGCAACGTAAAGAAGAGCACGAACGACGTTTAAGGAAAATTGTGGAAGTGTTAAAGCAAAAGGAGTTGTACGCGAAGTTTTCGAAATGTGATTTTGAATACAGAAAGCATAATCCCTTGATCATGTTGTAAAGCAACAAGGATTTCACATAGATCCAAATAAGATAGAAACCATTAAAATTGGCAGTCACCCAAGGCAGCAAAGGAAATGCGCCAATTTTTAGGACTAGCCGGAGACTATCAGCGGTTTATTGAAGAATTTTTAGCATTACCCAACTCATAATCCTTTGTACGACGCAAATGTACAAATTTTATAGATGATAAGAGACCGCAGTCTCATATTCAACGAAGACGGGTAAAATTGTTAAACGATTAGGATTGTGGGATCCGATATCGTCCAGGTAAGGCTAATATAGTAGCCGATGATTAAGTAGAGAGGATCGGATTAGACTATTGATGATACGAATATCTGAAAGGATTTTATTAATGGCCGAGTTTGGAGAAAGATATGGTTACGTATGTTGGTGAATATTTAAGTTATGCAAGAGATAAGGATGCATACCGAAAATCCTAGGGAACGCCACAACGACAGAAAATTCGCCAATGATAGTGGGAATAAATTACAATGGATTTCGGGACGCAAATTCCCAAGATATATCAAAGGCATGATGTAAATTGGGTAATCGCGGATCGATTAACCAATCCTCGCATTTCATCCCAATCCATGACGATTACCACAATGAATTCTCGCCCAAATTCATGATGGTGAAATGGTATCTCGTCTTGGAGTACCATTTTCAATTATCTCAGATCGAAATAGTCATCCTACTTCCATTATTGGAAGGCGGGGAAGGAAGCATCGAGAGCTTGAAGCTTTCTATGGGTGAAGTAATTATCACCAATTTGTTAAATTGAAAATGGGCGTCAATCAAGCCATAAGATTTGAATTGATTCGAGAAACAACCAATCGGATTTATAATATTTAAGATAAGTTGAAAGCAGCGCGAGATTGACAAAGGATTTATACCAACATTCAAAGGAAACCATTGTCACTGGAAAGAGGTGACAAGGCATTTTTAAGGCATCACCTTAGAGAGGTGATATAAGGTTTGGCAAAACCAAAAATAGCTCCTTAATATATTGTACCTTATGAGACTATCTCCATAATTGGTCATTTAGTTTATCGATTAAAGTACTCCAGGGGCTAAGTACTATACATGATGTTTTGCCATGTATACGGATTGAAAAGTACCTAGGCGATGAGGCAACGAAAGTACCAGTAATGGAGGTACTCATAGAAGACATGCTTGATATCATAAATAATTCCGTAGAGATAGTAGACGGGAAAACTAAACAGTTTGGACACACCAAGCTTTATTGATTAAGATTAAGTGGAATTCACAGCGAGGACCAGATTATACCTGGTAACGCGAGGGTGAATTCTGAAGGAAAAACCCCCACCTTTCTTTCGGAAGGGAATAGTGGGCGTGTAAAATTTCGAGGACGAAATTTCTTAACAGGGGGAGAATGTAACGATTTCGACGAAACCAGGTATACCCTAACCGGTAGACAATAGTTACGTTATATTTAATGCCGGGTACATGAATTACCATAGTAATTATACGAGAATACATGGTTCACTGTATTGATTGTACGTGAATATATAATTCATCGTATTGAATATGCGATTAATCGATCGATAGTTATTGAAACCCGAACGAATCGAGGGTTCAATTATAGACGATATCTATAATATTTAGTGATTTTACGAAGCATTAATGCTTCGGGATAAGTAAAGTACGGCACAGAAAAAGAATTTCGATTTAACGATACGTCGGTACGTTAAACGAAATATGAATACCAAACCGAGCAAGATACCATCATTCAAGCCGAAAAAGATGTGCAAATAATATTATTAAGGTGTTTTAAGGAAACAAGGGTTATGGTTTAAACTTTTAAATGTATTAAACCGGTTTAAATGAAATGCATTTTTAAAAGCCGAATTAAGCGTCTAAACGAAAAACGAACCGAACCGAGTTTATCCAAAACGTTATCCACATCTGGAAATCTTAATATGTGGATGAGAATGAAGGAGGTGGGCCCCACCCCACCCCCCTCAAAATCTGCCATAAGGTGGATATTTCCACCATAATTTCATTTCCCATCTTCTCAAGTAAATAACCAAAGAAACCTCCATCATCTCTCTAGAAATCCAAGGATTTTGAAGACAAAGCAAGGTAAAAATCGAGTTATTTACGTTCTCATCTTCATTTCTTGAGTTTATTTGCAAGAAAATGAGGTTTCAAGTGAAAAAAAGGGTGAAAACCCGAGATGAAAACCGATTCTTGCATGATCAAGTGATGTATACGGGTTATACAAGGGATCTTGGTCCAAGAAAGGAGTCAAACGAACCAAAAACGAATTTTTACGGTTTAAACTTTAGTTTTAAAACAATAACCGAAACTATGGTGTAAAAGGCTTGATGGTGAGTGTAACTTGCTTGGTATTGTGATATATTGGCGGTAGGTTCTGTGCTTAGTTTGTAGCTAAGGCGGAAAAATCGAGATTTAGGCGTGTAAAAGCGGAAAGAGCAAGGTATTTCGGTTTATAAATTTGTATATGTGTTTGGACAGATTGTGATGTAGTTTGAGCTGGGTCACGAAATTTTGCAGGGATGATAAACATATGAAAATATGACTTCTGTGAATTTTTGGTAATTTTTGGATAAATATAGAATATTTGGTGAATTTAATGCTAGATTTTGGCTAAAAATTGTGAAAAATAGTTAAAGACCTTGAAAAAATGCTGAAAAATTTCAGATAAGCTTTTTAGGTCATGTAAAGGTCACACACAAAATTTCGGGTCATTTGGAAAACCCTAAGTATGATTTCTGGATAAACGAGTTCTAGAGCTTTTAGCTCGGTTTTGGCATAAAAAGAGTATTTGAAAGTGAGTCTGGATCTGTAAATTTTTACAGGGAACTTATGGTATGGCAGGGGCCATCCTGGAAAATTTGGGATTTTTCGGGTGTCGTTTGGTATTTACGGCATATTTAGTGTTTAAATGAGTTTTAAAAATGGATAAATAAATATTAAGTACAAATAAATTTTGGAAATATTTTTATAAAATTCTAAACTGTCAAAATGTTATTTGTGCAAAATCTCAAGATCCGAGGATGAACGGATATTTATTTGGAATAAAAGTGAACTTTTATAATATAAAACGCGTAAACCAGCAAAGTTCGGGTAGACGAGCTGACTGGTATACGAAAACCCTAAAAATGAGTTGTTTTCATATTATTTATTAAATCGAGTAAAAACAAACCATCCGAAAATAATTCGGATGATTTGGGTAATTTTTATAAGGATTAATAGTTTCCGGTACGTTAAAAACGGATACGGATCCCGTAGCTAATCGGGACATCGAAACCCTGTCCTGTTTTCATAACCTTAATCAGTTTATCAGTCAACAACTATTTTCGAGTCGTGTGTGACCATACTCATTTTCGAAACGTAAAAACGGACAACTGTGCTAGTCACGCAAAACGGGGAAAACGGGCCGATAGTGATTTTGACTATCGGACATTATACGACATCACAATCTGAGTCCAGAAACCTATTTTTGGGTTAACACTGCTCCCAGAATGGTTATATTACTGGGGTAACGGTGTTCCCCGAGTGACCAAATGATACGGTTAAAGATTATATAAACAATAATTGTATAATAACGATCGTAGGGATCATATTACAGATTGGACGTGTTAACTGATAATGACTGTTGTTACCTGCTTGTATGTGCTAAGGTGAGTTTCACGAGCCCCTTTTTCTGAATTGTTTTTAAATATTTTCTCGGGGCGGAAAGCATGTTACTATTAAAATGTTTTAGTATATACTGAACGCATGGATTTGCGTGTATTTATATATATTTTATTGTACGGGAATCGTACGGAAATGTACTAAGATGGTGATTGTCTGAGTTGCTAACATTATAAGGCCCCGCAACACGAGTGATTAGCTAAAAGCCGGTAGAGTGTGAATAGTACTATTGGTCTGACAAACCCAACTGGTCCGGCATGGATTTGCTGATGTTTCCCAGCCAGTTGCACATGTCTATTTTGTTGTTATTTAATTTGCTACGTAATGTTAGGCATAGCGGTTTAGGGCAGGTTCGTGGGCGGAGTATGCCACAGGGTTGTATGTGGATAGTCAGAGGTTTCACTTGTGGGCTCAACATAATTACATCGATAATATTATATTATGATATTGATTTATCATGGTTTACTCGAATTGTGAAACTCACCAACTATTCGTAGTTGACCCGTTTTCTCACATGCTTTTCAGGTACGATTAAGATGAAGTGATTGCTTACGTTCTAAGTGCTTGATGTGTGTAAGATTTGCGTGCGGGATGTTACGATACATTATATTAAATAGAATTATGTATCGTATTGTATGATGTGTGTATCACCTAGACGGTAATGAAATATGAGATAATGTAATTTGAAGTATATTAATGTATTCAGTTTTCTTTATAAACAATGTGGTTGATATCAGAGGTGTCTGTGGCGCCCCGGTTACGTTTCCGCTGCGGTTGCGGGGTGTTACAGAAGTTGGTATCAGAGCTATTGGTTATAAAGATTTAGGATGTCTTTAAAAGATATCTAAAATATAACCGGAGGCTCAAGTATTATTGAAACTGAATATCAACTAATAATATATGGTGACGAGTATCGGGATGAACTCGGTCGGACAAGTGAGTTATTATGGTCCGGAACATAATAACAGACTTGTCTGCACGAGGGAATTCAGGGGAAGTCACTGGGTACATTAATAGGTAAAAATGGCAACATATGTGTAACGTATATAATATTATTTATGCGTGCTAATGTGTGTATATATATATGTACATATCTTGTGGGTACATGTATTGAGAAATAGGACCCGGATAAGGAACCGGGGGATGAAATAATAAAAGTACCGAGGATGCTGAAATTTCTAGAGCATCGGTTGATGATAAGTCTGACTTATCGGGCCATAGTTATGATAGTACCAAATTAGATATCCCGTTTGACATTAACCAGAAATATCTAGTAACCGTCACTCCCAACCAAAATTAATAAATCCCTTACCCTACCAATACCGGTGCCGTATATCTTAATAATCCCCTATGTTCACCCGAACCGCCGACCCTCACGTACGGACGGACCTGTACCTGAACCCATTATTATTCCATTAAGGTAAAAAAAAAATAATAAATAAAATAAATAATATAATAATAATAATAATAATAATAATAATAATAATAATAATAATAATAATAATAATAATAAATTTGATAATAAATGAGCAGATAAAAATAATATATATAAATATATATGTGTATTTCTCACTCTCAAACATATGAGACATACCACCTCCAGATCGAGAATTACCTATTTTAGCAAACCTAGAACGCCTGAGGACATTGACTGAGCAAGTGATAGAGTTTCCCATAATAGTAATTGATAATATTTGAAGGCAACATGGGTTGCGCGATTACCTTGAACCTTGCAACTCCCTATGTTATCCTTACATCCGTTAGATGCCTATACCCATGTATACTCAAATAGAATGATTACCCATACACAAAGAGGTGTTGGAATCATTATAGCATAGTTGGTTGTTCGTTCGTAGGTGGTATACCGTGTATGCCGGATATACAAATAGACACGGATATTATAACTCCGTGGTACGTAATCGTTTGGTGCTCACGGTGAGCATGTATCGGTTATGCTGACATGCAGAAGGATATTGAAATCAAGCATATTAAACATTAATCTTTGTTGAGAAAGATCTATATGTCAGTTGGTGACAAGGGTTATAAAACATATTTAAACGTTAACCGATGTCAGGTTAAGTCCATATGTTATTATATTTGTGGGACATATATACTAGATACTGGTATGTGTAATATGTATGATAATATTTGGTGTGTATGTGTACCTGCTGTTATGATTGAGCTGGTAACGAGTTATACGGTGAGATTAGTATTGATAGTAGCGTACGGGATGGGTACGGCATAATGACATAAAAAGAGTAACTCCAATGATGGAGATTGATATGATTCAGTTGATTGCTCAAAGATAGCAGATGATGATACCGAATGTCGTATCACAGATCACTGCTAGTGTTGATGCAAATGTGATCGCAGAATTATAGATCGAGCAATCACATGATTATGAATATTTCAATTCTTAGTGTTATTACTAAGAGTGATAATGTCCCACCGAATACTATTATGACTACAAGTATTAGTTATAAACTAAACATGAATAGTAGTCGTAATGAATTAGATCCTGTATGAAGGATATGTTTGTTGGTTGTGTTAAGGAAATTATTAATAGTTTACTGATGGTAAAGGGAGGAATAGATTAGCGAGTGGATAGAAAAGATCGAAATGGTTAAGGATATTGGTAAGAGTCTAGAACATTGTGTAGTGAAATATGCTACAGATATGTTGGTAGATTATGTTGTATCGTGATGGAACACGATGGTACAAAATTATAGTTAGAAAATTATTACTCAGATGATATGGTCGGAATTTAAAATTCTTGGGCTAGAGCACTTTTATTCGAGTAATTAAGTTCAGAGATTGGAAACTGAGCTATGGAAGATAGAAATGTTGTGTGCTGATCATTTAGAACACGCTAATCGTTTGAAGGAATTGTCATGTCTGGTAACATGGCTAATTACTCCTGAAACTAAGCGAAGTGAGCGTTATATTGGGGACTAACTCCATCGATAAGGAGTATAGTCAATCCTGTAAAATATACAATCTTTGGAAGGGTTGTGTCACAAGCCAGCATTGATATATTTGACTCTATGGGAAACGGACTGGAAGGACGTTAGGTGAGACGTCGAGTGTTAAAGAAGAGAAATGATAAAGGTATAGTGCAAGATAGGCTTTTGAATAAGTAGGTACGTCCTACAACCCAGAATTATACTAAGACTAGTTCTGGTGTGAAAACATGAACCGCATGAAGGGTCCTTCCCTAAATGTGGAAAATATGGTTATCGGCAGGAAGAAGAATGTCGAGTGATAGTAGGCCACAGGTGTGGTAAAGATGGACGTAATGCCCCAATTGTAGAACCAATTGAAGCCATGTGAACCGGCAACCCCAACCGATTCGTGTACAACCACTCCGAACCCAACAGCTTCAATAACAATCCATCCAAAGAAATCAAATTATGCCAAACAGTTGTACTTGCTATGAATGTGGCAGTACAGAACGTTTCAAGAAAAATTTCCCAAAGTTGAACCAAGGTGTCGTTGGAAGACGAACCTCATGACAAGCATCAACCTCTGATCAAGCAAGGAGCCGTGCTTTTGTGAGTAATTCGAATAAAGCACGTCATGATCCAAAGGTGGTATTAAGTATGTTGTAGTTTTAAATCAATAGGCTTCAGTGATATTTTTACGGTCGCCGATAGAAGTTAGTTCCTGTTAACCTCCTACCATTTGGAAAGATACCGATTAGTGAAACTATAGAACCCTATACTGTAGAATCGCTAACGGTAAATCCCTAATGGTTAACTAAATTGTTCGGAATTGTCCTATTATTCTGAACGATTAACCTTTTCTTATTGACCTACGACCAGTAAAGTTAAGAAGTTTTGACGTAATAGTTAACATGGATTGGCTAACTCAACATGAAGCTGAAATCAAATATGAAAAGAAGATGATTAGAAGCTCTCTTTCGGACGATGAAGCGATTAGATATAGAGAAAAGTGTACGGTATTATGTTACCACTCTAATCTCATCTTGAGATGTTATAATATTTACGTCAAGAAGACGTGGTGTATTTAACAAACGTGATTGCCACAGATTTAAAAGAAAACATATAGAAGATGTTCCGGTGATACGTAAATATCCAGAAGTTTTCCCAAAAAAAAAAAAAAAAAAAAAAAAACTGCCCGGAATACCACCAGCATGACAAGTTGAAATTCGTATCGATCTAATACCAGGAGCATATCCTATTGCCAAAGTATCTTACCGACTTGCACCAACTGAAATGCAAGAATTATTGGATAAGGTTTTATACGACCTAGTTAGTCACCATGGGGTGCACCAGTGTTATTTGGGAAATGAAGGACGGAAGTGTTAGGATATGTATTGATTAGGGAGAATTGAATAAAGTGACGATCAAGAATAGGTATTCACTTCTTCGAAGTAAATGATCTGTTTAACCAACTGCAAGGGGCGATTTTTTTTTAGAAAATTGATCTTAGATATAGTTATCACCAAATGAAAAATCCAAGAGGAGGACGTTGCAACAACAGCGTTTCGGACTCGTTACGGCCATTATGAATACATACTCGCCACGTAGAATCATCTTTAAGAAGAATAAATCGGAAAACCAAATAGAAAATCGATTGTTGAAAAAAATGTTTGAAAATCTTTGTTTTAGGCATAAGCCTTGGACTCGTGTGTGCTTGTGTAATTGAATCATCAGTAAAATAGTAACAAGAAAGTTCTTTGACCAATTACATAAGACCCACATAATTTCTAATCATGCAGCCTAAATAAATAAAAATAAGTTATAACCAACTAGAACACTATGTCTAATGTCCTATCTTATAGTAACGGCTCTGATACCAATTTGTAACACCCTGGCTAAATCGAAATGCGCTCGAGTGTGACGTTCAAATTGTTCAAAACACATGTGATACTATTAAGTGACAATATTATAATTATTTCATTGATGATTCAAATAACAAGTTGTTTTGCAAATAAGAAAGTTAGAAGGAAATGAAACATATCAAACACTTTATAAATAATCCTAAGTCTAGTGTCTTCTCTTGTCTCATCCTCTAATAAGTATACCTGCAACTGATGCTAGACTGCCGGTATCTAGTCAAAAACAATTAGTATCAGTTCCTAATCACCTAAGCAAGCTAGGGTAAGTAGGGTGTCGAACACAAGGAGTATGTGGTCAATGTAATCGTGCAAAAAAGTTTCAATATTATGAAGTAATAAGTTTTAGTGCTGATCAGACAAACAATTAAGTTGTTTTACTAATGATTAATCAAATTCACAAATTCAAGCAATTAAAAAAGATGAATCATCCCCGGGGTTCAAGAATGTAATTTAATAGTTTCTCATTGTAAGGCCCCGATCCCGGAGCCCTACTTTGGACGTTGGATTTACTCATAAACACAGTTCTAAATATCATAGTTAAATAAAACTTTCATGGAATATTAAATCGTTCATTAGTTGTTACATATTACTTCATAAACATGTCTTACAAACATTCATGTCTTTTAAAATAAACGTCAATAATGTTAAAACATCATGAGTCTTCGGATGCTAGTCTCATATTTGTCCACTACGTGCCCGCTCAAGCTAGCTGCCTCATTCTACTCACCTGCGTGCATACTAAAAGTCATCTACACTAAGTGAGTTCTAGTTAATCAGGCGACATACAATATATACACATATCATACATACATATCCGACGATACATATCCATACTTAACCAATTACCCTTCTATCATACATACATACATACACACATACATACATACATACATACATACATACATTCATACATACATACATACATACATACACACACACATACATACACACACACACACATACATACATACATACATACATACATACATACATACATACATACATACATACATACATACATACATACATACATACATACTCTCACTTACCTCAGTCCACCGAGAGTATGTTCATAGTCCGCCATCTTTACCTATACTCAAGGTCGTGAACACGTAAGAGGCCGTAGTCCTTACCTATGTTCACCATTTATGGTACGTGCAAGGTCCGTAGTCCATCTCTATACCATACTACAGTAGCAACACATACAAGGTTCACAGTCCTTCCCTATGTTGCAACCTAATTCATAGCACGTACGAAGTCCGCAGTCCTCCCCTCTGCTACCACAATACAATTACAACATACATAAGGTCAGCGGTCCTTTCCTATGCCGGCTCCTAGCTAAAGTATGTATAAGGCCCACTGTCCTTAATGACGTTCTCATCTATCATATGTATCACGTATAAGGCCCGCAGTCCTTAACTACGTTCTCATCTATCACCTGTATCACGTATAAGGCTCGCAGTCCTTAACTACGCCATCACGTGCCAAGTCTATGTCCAACGGAAGTTAGAGGGATTTGCCATCCTAACTACGTCAGACATAGAACTCACATACCATTCATGTACATGCATACACATACTTCACATATACAACAATTACACCGTAGCATAAGAACACTCTAGGCGTTCTTCACATCATTCATTTAACAATCATACTCCTTGTCGATACGTGCAATATCCGAAGATCGTTCATGCACTGTCAAGCATTCATTCATACATAATCATACAAGGCATACACTTACCACTTAAGGTAAGTGTATTAACTTATCACATCGGGTATGCACACATCCCCAAAAACATAACAAGGAAGTGGGGCTAGAAACTCACCTGGGTTCCGTTACGTTCTCCATTAATCGCTATTCCTCTCTTTAACTGTGCTCGGCTAACTGTACATTAATTACATGTATCAATACTTGTCCTAATCACATTATTCAGGTTTCATCAAAAATGGTTAAATATGATCTATTTTAATAGCATTGTATTTGAATACCTAATGATCACATGTATAGCTAATGATCACATTGTAAGCTAATGATCACATTTTAAGCTAATGATCATATTGTAAGTTATTGATCACATGGTAAGCTAATGATCACATTGTAAGCTAATGATCATTGTATGCGAGTACTTTATATGTAATCGGTCATCCCTTTGTAATCGACTTCCATAGTATAATTGATTTATCTCATTGTAATCGAGTTCATGTAAGCGAGTTAATAAGTTGTATGCGAGTATACTATGTAATCGACTGGTTCAATTGTAAACGAAAACGTAAGCGAATGAACACATGTAGGCTAGTATAAGCAATGTAATCGATTATGGTTATTGTAATCGAATTGGACCATCTATGCGAGTTCATTTTGTAAGAGAGTTCATTGTAAGCAAACGATCTGAAGAAATGGGTCACTGTTTGGTCCTATATCATCATTATCTTCACTCGTTTTAACCTTAATACGGCTCGATATTAACCCATGGATATTTTCTTAACCGTTTTCAGCCAAAACTTGACACGAGTGACCATAAAGCTTGAACCTTTATGGTCCAAAACGTCCAAGGCTAGGTCTAGGGTTTCATTTATGAACCGTTCATAACCATAAGTTCGTTAAGTCCATTTTAATCATCAATTCTGCAACTTTATGAATTATCCAAACCCGATCTACTCTAGGTTTGAGTTTCATGGCAAACCGTTTATAATAACATAACCATTAAGGGTCAAGAACGTACCTTTACTCGTTTTTAGGTTATGGTTTAGCTTGGTGATGAACTACAATCTTGTATCTAGCTTAAATATCCAAGATCTATCAATCTTTATCTTGGTTTTTCGTCTTGGATCCCTTCTTTGGCTTACGCCCGTGAAAAAGAGTATCTGTGTGTGTTTTGAGTGTGTAGATATTCTTGAAAGATAAGATGAATGGAAATGGAAAGGATTAGGGTTTAAGGGGGTATTTATACTCCCTTAGGCCCATAGACCTAAGGCCCATCTTTCCTTTTTGGTCCATAACTCATTCCATTTAAATAGCCTACTTACTCTTTCATATTTTACTATTATTATTATTATTATTATTATTATTATTATCGTTCCACTAACTCAATTATTTCACCCGACGCAAATAATATATTAAATATTATTTTAGAATTTGGGAATGTTACACTCATGCAACCTAACCGATTAATTATCATAGACTTACTAAAGACTGATTAACATGTTAAAACTTAGGCACCAACAATTGCTAACACACGGCACTGGTTATCAAACGGTCCCTGCCAGTGTGAGTCAACTAAGGGTAATTGTGTGTTTTGTTGTATTCAATCTAGTCAAACAACCTTATGAGCAATTACTAAAGCAACCGACAAACTAGTCGTTCTGATCAACGTAAACCTAAACCGATTGAATGCACAGCAATACTAAATATCAATACTCATAGATCAATCAACGATAATTATAAATTGTATGTTCTTGATTACATTAAAAATTGAATAAAATACAAACTTTACATCCCAGGAATGAATCAGAGTGATTAGCGGCATTAGCCGAGCCTCAACTTCTTGGAATTTTCAATGATGATGATATGGAACATATATGTGATCTCGGTATGACTCGGAATGGTGGAATCGCCCTCAATTTCCTCTGGAAATCGCCTGAAAGAAGTTATTGGATGATAGGGTCATGCTTCAGAGAAATAACATAAAACCCTAACTTTCCCGTCTCCGTCGTCCATCGCGGTATTCAATGGGGTCTTCTGTGGTCCATCACGTATCACGATTTACTATTGGTCAACGTCTCAATTAAATCACATAACGATACACGATGGGTCTTCCGGCCTGCCCATCGCGTCGCGATCGGCCTTTTCACCAGCAATTAATTATTATTTTCTTCGTTTCGCGTACTGGATGTCCCGGGTCTTCATCCCATGCCTCAACAGGTCCAAATTAGCTGCTTTAACGTTTGTAACCTGAAATTCAATAGGCACATATGAAATATCGAAGTTCCTATAATAAACAATTAAAACTAGTAAATAAACGAACTAAAATATACAAATTAACCGACCATCACAAAATCCCCACACTTATCTTTTGATTGCTTATGCAACGGTAAAACAAAATTGAAAATCGAATCACGTTGATTCAACAAATACCCATGATGAACTTCCAAAACCATAAAAATCCCACCCAAAGGTCAGGGAAAATGAAGAGAAAAAGTAATTATTATAAAATTTAAGTCCGATTGTTCATATTACATATCCAGCATATAAATAAAGAGTCTAATATGAAATGGGCCTAAAATGGGCCATGAGCCGAACACAAACCCAAAAACAAAAACATAAATACTGCAGAAAAAACATAAAAAGGCCCAAAACTTTATTTAGGAGGCGTTTTTGGGCTTCGGACAGGGGCCAAACCACCATAGGCTGTTTGCCACAATGTGCTCCTCGTCTCAAGCTTCGATTTGACTAGTAATAGGCCTAAAACGGAGCTTCGTGGGCCAAGTTATGCCTGTTTTCGTGGGCCACCTTTTATAGCGCGATATTGGGACTCCAAATACATAATAGCCCGGTCTTCAATACTTGGGCCCACATTAATTGCCCTCAAGCAAACTCTAAAGTAAACATTAGCTTCCATCATAGGTATGTGAATTATCGCTATTAATACTAGTAAGGTTTAAGGTCATACCCAGTTTCCCAGTATTGTTTTTAAATGGTACTATAAAAACTGTAGAGCCATGCAGACGAGTGTACTTTGTTTCCGGTTAAGGCATGCATGTTCATACCCCTCACACTATCAACACTCCTCTCGGTTAAATATCTGTACAAGCAAAAGATGTGTCAGTACATGCCTCTTCCCTCAAATACCATATATGAATCACAACTTAATAAGCTTGTAGACCAGTCTTATCTCCACCCATTACCCACAGGTTGCATAAAGAATCGGACTAGAGTTTTGCTGAGGCTTAGGTTTGGGTGCAGATTAGGCATATTTAGTGACTAAGGTGGATGAAACCCAGTTTAACAAATACATAAACAACTAATCAAAAACAAGCAAACTGTCAATTACATAACTGGATATAAACATACTTCTTTTTGGATTTTTGCTGAACTTTCCATTTTTTTTACTAAACTGATAAACAATACACTGAAAGAAATAACTATACAACTCTGACATCACATATTTACAACTCCTTTAACTAAATACAACTCGATAACGAACTAGATTTCATCACACAGGGTTAAAATAAATAAAGGCCAAGGTATAAATGGTGTGTAATGTTCGGTTTAGAAAATAAAAAGGAATAAGGTCCAAATGGGCTCCTAGGGGATAATGTACGGGTTTCTAAATTCCTAATTATCTCCATACAGGTGGTGGTATTAAGATCTCGATAATCATGTGACAAACAAGTTCTAATTCTGTAAAACATACCGGTTTCCCTCAATAAATGATAAGACATGTTTTATATCTATTATATAATATGTGTATTAAGTATAGACGGGCATCTCACAATATGTATGAAATTATGGGTTGCCGATATGAAACATGTATACCCAACCCTTTGACTCGTTATCCTCGCCTAAGCGACCCCATTTTCAACTTCTCTTGTTGAAAACATTTGTGAGTAAAACTATCGAGAAGCTGAAAAACCAACCATGACCAGAAACCTATAACTTGGCATTAATAACAATAATCAAAAGTTAACAACCTTGGTGTCCGAACACTCTTCGATGTACTATCGGGCTAAAATTTTCAAATTTCCCCCATCCCCACAGTTGAGGTTTACATTGCCCTCAATGTTAAAATATTTAAACAATTAATGAACATTTGAGGGACGGGGTTGAAATTGACTGTTTAATAATTTAAAACTCGGGACTCTAATGTGATGGTTCTACTAAACATTTATACAATTACACTTTTAACATTCAAAATAACGAAAAAAAATACATTATGAAACTGAAATCACCTGATATCATCGAATAAACATTATGGAATGGAACAATCGGCTCGCGAACTCCGTAAACACCCGTCTCAACCAAATACCAAAAACTGACAACCGAACAGGCAAAATCTCGTGACGTGTAGAAGAAAGCTTCTCACAAGTGTAAGACATAGATCTTTTAAGCGTTATAAACATGATTTTCTGTTAATTTTATTAAAACAATTACCGAGCCGAAATTAGGTCGTTTCATAATAAATTTTGTTAAACAAGTTAAAACCTATAAAATACCTAACTCACTTTCGTAGGAATCACGATTGCATTTAGCGTATGCAACAAGACCTTTAAATCCCCGTAACCCGGGTGGACGAGTGAGGTCTCGTGAGGGTTTATAGTGAACTACATCCACAAAGTTCCAAATACAACAAAATATACAAATAAATCAACCCAACAGTCACATCAAAGGATATATATACATACAAGCCCAACCAGTTACCCATACAATATTCCCAATATAATAATAATATTATACAGGCCATGAGAATAAAAACAAAATAAAAGATAAAAATAAATCAAAAAGGGTAACAAAAGTATACTATGGTGGCGGTGCGTCCTCGCCGCCATCCTGTGGGTCCGCAGGCTGCTCTATATATATGGTCAGCGAAGGTGGGAGCGGGTACCTGCAAATGAACAAATAATAATCGAAAATAATCATCATGGTGGGCCAGGTGGGCCCGCATCTCCTCCTGATGGGCCCGAGCCTCGCGCTATATCGCCAGTTGCTGCTGATAAATCATGTCAAGTGTAACTGGCTGCTGCGACTGCGGTGGCGACTGTGATGATGAAGATGATGGCTGCCTCAGTGGATACTGCTGCTAAGGCCGCATCATGCACGACAACAGAACGTGCTGCTGATGGGTAGGACTCCCCATCTGCATCGCCACGCCTGCTGCAGTCCCCTGTGGTGGTGGTGCCTGCGGGCCCTATCGGACCGGAACTAACGCCAGTGGATTTTGAAGCTCACAAATCCCGGCCCGACGAGCCTCCTCCAATACATAAGCCCCCGTAGCCGGGCCTGGAGTAAAATACTCAATTAGATAACGGTCGAACGCCCGAGTCGCTCGATGATCCTCGTGATATATGGCTCCAATGATAAGCGTGCTGAAGATCCCTGTAGGATGCGACCTCGTTCGAACGACAATAGAAGTAGCATCGCCACGTTGGCCTCTCGTCGGCCAATGATAGATAGAAGACACAACATATCAAGGTTGTTGCACTTCTTCTGGCCCGAATGACGGCCCACGATAGTACAGGCAACGATACTATGAATATAGCGATGGACGAGTCCCTAATGGACGACTCCACATAATTGCTGGAGTGGGCCCCTTCGGCGATCTCTGCCCAAGCTGGTCCTCCGTGAGCTAGTGCTCACGATCTCTGCCCAAACGTTTATTAACTATGTTTGAATTTTAATATGTTTAATCCATGAATATTGTATTCTAAATTATCCGTAGTCGGTCATACTCATGGGAACGACTCTGAACTAAGACTACTCTGACTTTGGAGACAAAGAGCTTGAGAATCCATGGTGATTCAACTCAAGTTGATGCAGTCAATTGATATGATTAGGTGATTAATTTATTAGGCTTAACTATGTCTAAGTGTGTGTGTTGAGATGAAAATTGGGTAGCATAACGAGAGGAAACTCAATAAAATATGAACTGCTATGAATGAATAGGTTACTGGGGGTATTTATAGAAGATGGTGACTCATTCCCTATACATCAACAGTGAATGAGCCACATTTGCTACGCCATTCGCTAAACATCCTTAGCGAATGTCCCTTATACTTTAAACCTCATTCGTTAAACATACCTTAATGAATGAGCCACAAAACTATTCTCATTTGCTATACATCTTATAGAGAATGAGCCTTACATAATTAAAAAATAGCCTATGTACATTAAATCTATTACAAATACGATAACACGAAGAATGGGGCGACTTCTGATGTATCAACAAACTCCCCTCATCTCAGGCTTTATAGTCTTCACATGTTGAATCTTTTGGTCTTCGAATTGGCATAGCAATGAATTCCAAATGCGTGACAAATGCGAACTAAATGTTCGAATTGCATAAATATCTTATTATCTTTGTTGCTCATCAGATCGGATTATTGAATAACACGTCATTATCATATTCAAACAAGTTTTCTAGCCACATCGGATCTAATATCTTAATATAATCTAACTTAGCACCTGAACCCAATACAATCACGGCTTCAGATGTACGATTATCATAATACCACCTATTGTAGCTCTTGAGGTAAAGTCCTTAAAGGAACTTTCTTTAGCATGGGAGGCGACTTCACTACCAACACCAACTTTCTCCTACCAGGTGGTGTATTTATTTCATCAACATACTTGAGTTTAGGCACATGGTCTTGAAAAACTAATAGCCATGATTGATTTCATGGACAAGATGACGATAGAACCAATCGATAAACTTATTTTCTCCTCGGTTCATGAAAACTCTATACGCTAACGTACCTACATCCCAGTGTGGCTTTAAGAGAATATTTTTGAAATGCCCAAAGCATTGAAAACCATTCTTCCATTTTACTATACAAACCTTTTGCTTAGGCACGTACATCCATCGTCTTCACATCTACAAACCTCTTTATTTTGTATGCAGACATTCTGGCCTTAGATCATAAGTAGTCTTCTTGATGAGCATACCGTAATGACTCGATCCACTTGTTCGTCTTCTTTTCATTATATTGTAACATGCCAACCAAAGCTTGTCTTGTCTCTGTAGTCTCTTAATTTCTACCATTTTTCTTTTCTTTCTCCTTCCTTAAACACTCCTCAACCCTTTTATAATGTTCAGTCGTAAAAAACGGAATCCCTTCATCAGTGTTAAGACGTGTATACATGTCCGGGTATTCCTCGGTTGTCACATCTTCCATCTCCACATCATCATAACAAGTATTACAGATGGAACACTTGGATCAACACGTACTTCCTCAGCATCCTCAGTCTTCACATCGACCCTTTTCTCCAATTCATCAACATCTCTTTGTTCAAATTCAGCAATATGGCGATTCGTTCTTTAGTTAACAAACTCGCCTTCTTCTATATTATCAACATCAACCATACACATTACAATCCCTTTCATGTTAACAAATAATACCATGTTTACCTTCGATGTGTTGATTGATTGAACTTATAATACCATGGCGATTTGTTCTTTATAATACCATGATAAACTACAATCTCTCTGCCACTCGACTTCCCCTTAGCAGACACATGACTAGATGACGAATCACATGGTTTGTTATCAAGTCCTCCTATTTCAGGATCATTGTCGTGATTCCGATCCTTAAGCTTCTTCAACATATCTTCTTTGCATTAAAGTTGCATGATCAATTCGTCTTGCTTGGCTAATTTCTCCCATTGAGTAGCCACCATGACTCTCAACTCACGATTCTCATTTTCAAAAAACTGCAAACCCTTCATCATTTGCCTCTGATCTGCACGCATAGTCTCTTGAAATTGTCGATCAACAAACATCTGGTTCTGTTGTAAATGAATCAAGTTCATCAAATGATACATTTGTTGTCCATCATTAATTGATAGAACCCATGATAAGAATGTAGTATAGGACCCTGTGGTCTATTGAATGACATGAACGACATCATCTGTCTAGGGCGGACCACTGTTCCACCTGACACAGTGGGGCTAGGAGAAGCATAGCTAGCCGTTGAGAAGAAATTGGAGACTTCATATATTGTAACATAAGTATCAAAATAAATGTAAACCGAGGATTTGAAGAAGCAGTTGTAACCAAGGTACCACCGGGGTACTTGAAGAAGTAGTGACAACATGAATTAGAGGTGTAGAAACGGGAACAGACACAACATGTGTAGAAATAATTCGTGGAATCTCCTGTTGTGGGGTTTGAATAAATACCCCACGCCCTCGTCCGGTTCTCTTCGACTTAGGCTTATCAACAACAACAACTTTACCCTTCGCCTTTCATTTTTGTGCCGCAACACCGCCAACACCACCCTGGCCACCATCATCACCATCATTGCCATCACCATCCTCACGACCTTCACGTTTTAAATCTGAGTTATCATGAATCCAACGATCATCTGGTGATGCTTGATAAACTTCACTGGACAAATCTCCAATCAACCTTTTACACTTCGGCCTTGTTTGCTCATTCTTAACTCTATAACTCAAAGGTCTTCTTATTGTATCTTCATTCATGTGCTCAAGAAGAATAATATCAACTTCATTCTTTGGGTCTTTAATCAAATCTGGCAACAAATGATTGATGATCATTTGTAGAAAACGTGGATACATCAAGAACTTATGCGTGTTCGTGGTGCAATTCTCTTTGAGATGATAATACCATTTCAGAGAAGTTGAATGGTTTATTGAGCACCAAAGCTACAAATGTAGACTGCAATATGATTTTGCACTGATCAAATCCACCCCGTGGTCCTCCTATGAAATGAATAAAAACATGAAATATACACTTGTATTGCTCGAAGAGATGTGCTTTGTTATACTAAGATGCATTCAAATTCCCGTTATACTTTACTCTCCTAAATAACCCTTTGATCAAATCCTTCTTAAACTCATAAACATCATTACCATTGTCCACGAATCCCAACACCTCTCTGAACAGCTTAACCATAATCACAATCTTCTTCCTCTAAATCTCAGCCACAGTTTGATTCGATCTCATCCGCATTGGCAGTACGCATCACCATACCAACCTCATAATCCATAAATAATATGGTGTTGGCTTTGATCGACTCGATAGGCTCAAATTTGTAGTATCTTGATAAACCACTATCTATCGATCATTACCCGCACCACTGCAACTACTAGTACCTGCAGCAGATGAACCGTGAGCTTGTTCCGGCTCGCTGCCATTTTCAGCAGCATCAGGATCCTTATCTTCATCGTCGTTCTTCAATTTCTTTAATGCATCATCTTTGTAGGTTAACTGAAGAATAAGGTCCTCTTGTTCTTTCATCTTCACCCCCTGAGCTGTTACAATATCACACAACTCTTTCTTCTCCTTTTGGCAGTACGAGATATAACTCATTAGGCGACGTTGATTCATCAACATCTGATCATGTTGTTGATGATCAGCTGCCATCTGATTCTCATATAAATGAATCAGACTAAGGAGCATATGCATCTGTTGTGTAGACGGCAAGGTATGAAATGAAGATGGTACAGGCTGCACCGGACCATATGGACGGCTAATTCTCATAAATGATGAAGCCGAAGGTTGAATCAGCATCATTGTAGTAGCTGGAGATGTTACCATCGATTTCACATGAGGTGTAGGTAAGGGAGATAACACCATTTGTGTAATCAAGCCAAACCTCGGATCTGATGATCCAGCCTTCGTAAGAGTAATTGTCATTGTGCTATCAGTAAGCGACACCACCGGCCGTTGTTGCAAAGAGGACCTAGGCATTTGTGGACCTATCTCCACACCCGAACCATGCCTCATCCAACGCTTAGGCGGTTGATCTTTAAGCTTCTTCTTGCCCTTACATTTACGTTGAGCAGCATATGAACGCTTCAGCACGCCGTGCATCACCCCCATTTCCACCGTTTCCACCACCATCATCATTTCCACCATCATCATCACCGTTCAGAATCTGAGTCATCATGGATCAAACGATCATCATAAGGACATTCATAATCAGAATTCGTCAAATGACCAATTAAACGAATCAGATCTCATTTGTGACTCTAATGATTATCCATATGTATCCTTGATTGATGCAAGTTCTTTCATTAGTAAATCATTTTGATCATTAATTAAATCAATTTTTGACTTAACAGTTTCACAAACAGAACATGACACATTCTCAGATAATTTAACAGAAGAAGAACTAACCTCGTCAATTTTAATCATGCATGCAAACGACGTTGGTTGCATGTTGCAGGAATAATCAGAATTTGATTCTGTTTCTAATTCATTTTCATATGGCAATCCTTTTCCACTAGCATCTTTAAAATTTTCAATTAGCTTGAATATTGCAAGATTAGCTTGACTTCCATTGCCTAACAGTCGTTGATTCCATTCTATCCCTTCAACTGTGAGTAAAGCTTGTGATCCTGTAGCCTTTGAAGAATCTCCCCTAGAAGATTTATCTTTAACATCAGTAAAAGGCTTTCTTGAACTTCAGTCTTGATAACGGGGACCATTGTATTCCTTCTTTGGCTTATCACATTTCTTAGCAAAATGACCAAACTCTTGGCAATTGTAACATTTGAACTTCAATTTATCAAAATCAACACGTTTGTTTAAAGATGGTAAATCTTTACCAATTCGTTGCATAAACTTCTTCGCTTTTCATACAATCATAGCCATGTTCCATTTGAGATCCATTAACTCTAGATCATCTGGATCCGTCTAATCATAATCTTCGTCAGTCAATTCACTTCAGTCTCCTTCATTTTCACATTCGTTGGTGAGTGAATACATTAGCAGTTGATCCACTAGAATTATCATTAAACCGAGATGCCATGAAACATACATTTGGATCACTATAGGAAGATGATCCTTCTTGTGAAGTTTGAGTAAGAAACGCATTAACTGGAGCAACAGTTTTACTCGAAGGTAAGTAACCTCCATATAAGGGCGGGTCTTGAGTTTCTTTTGGTATTTCAAGTCATGCTTTCTATCTTCAATCTTCTGCATAAATTCCATTGCAGTAAGATTTTCATTCTTAAAGAAACTATTTTCTTTAAGTGCCATGAGAAAGGTTGAGTAAGAACTTGGAAGAGATTTTCAATCTTATTTTCTTGTAAGCATCTCTTCAACAGTCTTTCCTTTCAATAAGTTAAAATTTTGAAACTAAAACTTTAGAATCACCTTCTTACTCTCCTCAGTATTTCCCATACTTCTCATTTTAATGTGCTGAAACAAAGATACACAAATTTTAATGCTTCCCGCTTGATGGAAAATATTTCCGGGTAATGCCATCGTTAATGTGGAATATGCATTTGTTTCAATCTCTAAAGCTTTCTTTTCTTCTTGAGAATATTGAGAAAAGGCTTTTGGAGTAAACCCAGTTGTTTCACTACCACCCATAGGTACCGTATAAACATCGTCAAGACATCTTGAATATTTTGGGTGTACAGACCCTAGATGTGCTATAAATCGTGGTTCCCGTTTTGAAAAATCACTAAACTTCATTAAACGAGGACAATTTGAATGTGATTCGATCTCAACATCGAGATGTAACATTTGTTGCATCAACACGTTTTGAGATGCCAGTGCGTAGAAACTAGCCATCTATATAGTCTATAGAGTTTAGGTGTAGCAATTTCAAAATTTGATACTTAAAGGTTTAAAATGAAAATATTTCTATCAAATGGATAGGACGAATTAATGAATATGATAACGAATGATGAACATTGGCGAATGAACTATGTTAACGAATGTGAGTACGAATCACGTGACGAATAAAGTGACGAATGACACTCAATTTTCACGAATGATAATAACGAATAAAGATGAAGAATCAACACCCGAATAGTTTAACGAATGTGATAACGGATGGTATGATGTACACGTAACGACTGTGCTAAAGACGAATGAGTATTTGTGACGAATCGGTTAGCGAATGAGTGTTGACGAATGGGTTTCTATCACGAATAACTGATAACGAATCAGCTACAGGAACAAATGAAGTTCTTTTTCAGTTATAACAACCTTGACCCGTGGCACGAATCAGTTAATTTCAGATAACGAATGAAGATCAAATGCGTAACGAATGAACAAATTCATCATATTGAATGAGTGTTCATCTTCGAATCTTCAAACATTCAAGTACTAATTTCCAGATCTGGAAATTTTTCCAGATTCATACTTTTTCCAAGGAGTCACAAATTCATGGTAACTAGCCAAAACTTAACCATATCACGCGATTAACCACTCAAAATGCTCGTATAATCTCATGAACAAACCCGAACCAATACGATCACACAATTTCAAGCCAAAACCAATCCAAATATCAATCAAATAGAATACTATGTTTCTAAAACATACACACTCAATCTAAATCCATTCCAAAACACTTCAATAACACAATTCAACAACCACAAAAACCACACTGCTAATACCGAATCCAATTCCAATCAATTTATCATCTAATTAACATCTCGTCATGTTAATTCCATGAAAATAAATAAAATCAACTTCGGATCTATAATTAACAATCAAGCAATAAATTAACCAATCAATTCATGATAAATTACCTTTACACATACACAATCTAACCCTAGAATCTCTGATATCACTTGTAGAAACAGTTTCTAATTGAGCTTCGATATATCAATTAATCAATTCATAGTGATTAACCAAGTCAGATATAGTTATCTGATATGCATATGTGTCTTATAGATTATAGAATGAAGTGTGCGAGAGAGCAATTTGGCAGAGTAACTGCTTGAAAATACGTTAAACACACACTTAAATTATGAAGGCTAGAACAACCTATATATAGAAGACGAATGCCATTCGTTACACATTCTGTAACAAATGGCCTTCATTCGTCTTCATTACAATAAGTAACAAAATGATATAGCAAATGACTCATTCGCTATACCCCATTCATCAACATTCTATGACGAATGGATACTTTTCAATAACGATTAAGGTCCATTCGTTAATCATCCTTAACGAATGGACACGTATAACAACTTAACTATCATTCATCAAACATGTTTAATGAATGAGTACATATAGAATAACGAGTGGGCTTGTAATTACCAAAATAACCTTACATTATAACAATAATAATAATAATAATAATAATAATAATAATAATAATAATAATAATAATAATAATAATAATAATAATTATTATTATAAACGATCACAAAGACTCAAGACGACCAAATCGTGCACTAACAACAATGATGAACAAGATGATTATATGGTTCAAGTTGGTTTTGAAATATTTTGAAATAGTTTCTTTAAGAGAGGTAATTAGGAGGTAAATAGTAAGATAACGGATGGAATGCCATTTGTTAAGACTTGGCTTATATCATCTGTACAATCGTATCACATACTCCAAGACCGAGAATGACTCATTCACTATGAAACTAGTGAATGACCACTCATTCGCCATTCCTTCATTAAACAACTAGCGAATGTGTTCTCATTCGCTATATAGAATAGAGTCTCTAGCGGAAGCCAATGAATAAGATAACGAATGAGGCTCATTTGCTAGAATAAACTAGCGAATGGGTTTCATTCATTAAAATCTCATAGCGAATGAAGAACAAAAATAACTAATGAAAGGAAAATTACCATTCAAACCCTTGTAAAAACCATTATTT
The DNA here is from genome assembly GCF_021521415.1 of Bidens hawaiensis. NCBI lineage: Eukaryota > Viridiplantae > Streptophyta > Magnoliopsida > Asterales > Asteraceae > Bidens > Bidens hawaiensis. The sequence continues at coordinate 444,964 of NW_027492895.1, forward strand.
ACCCATAAAACCCATATTTTGAAGCAAATTTTAAAAATATTAATTTAAATCACGTGGGTAAAACATTGATCAAGATGGTAAAAGCCAATATTTTAACAATTTCAAATTCGCATAGCCCGAATATCGAAAATAAAGCAGCCATTATTTTCCTCATTTGGCGTGATGGACGTCCCGGGTCTTCATCCCATACCTCAACAGGTCCAAATTAGCTCCTTTAACGTCTATAACTTGAAATTCAATAGACACGTATGAAGTATCGAAGTTCCCACAATAAACAATTAAAACTAGTAAATAAACGAACTAAAATATATACAAATTAACCTACCATCACAACATCCCCACACTTATCTTTTGATTGCTGATGCAGCGGTAAAACCAAATTGAAGATCGAATCACGTTGATTCAACGAATACCCATGATGAACTTCCAAAATCATAAAAATCCCACCCAAAGGTCAGGGAAAATGAAGAGAAAAAGTAATTATTATACAAAAACCAACCATCAGTAACATATGTATAAAATAATGTCAACTAACTTAATAGTTGTTGAGTTCACGCTGTTTGATATAATACATAAAAACCATACAAATCCATGAAACTTGTGAAAAGCAAATAAGGTTATTTCCCGATGGTAACAACCAACGTACTCGTATAATGAGGCATTTTTTCCACTCATAACAACAAGGTCTTGAGTGCAGGGGGGGTATGATCATACTTTCTTGAAGAAATCCATGTGCAAGTAATTTTGAGCAACAAGTAAACACACAAGTTCATGTAGCTAATTGTAGTTTAAAGCGAAATCGAAAATTATTGATTTCTGTAGGATATGTACGTTACCCCCAAAAGTAATAAATAAACGTTAAAAGGGGGTGTGAGAAACTCACCTTGAAATTGAAGTTAAACATGATATAACAACTGGAAGTGCGTTTAAGGACATTGAAAGGATCGAACCTCACGAACTATAATTAAAAAGGAAATACAAAATTTAAAGACTGACTATCGGGATTACAAAAGTTAAATAATATTAGTTTTATGAATAAGACATTATTTTAACATATGTTTCATTAACTTACGGCAAATGGGGAATTGGAGATTTTTTTATTTAAAATGAGTTTAACAAACATGAATTAAACTTTATATATATCATATGGTTTTTATTAGTTGAAGACTGATTTGTAGATAAATAATTAGAACTTATTAATATAAGATTAAATAACAATATTAATAACAATTTATGATTAAACGTTTTATTTATTCTTGTAATGTAATTAATTAATTTACTAATTAATTAACTTAAATGTTTTGCATGAATTATTTTAAAGAAAATATAAATATTAGTTTATGTTGAAATAAAATAAACATTAATTAATTTAACCAATTATTAATTTAAAGATATGAAGTATGTTATTTCTATTATAAGATAATTTAAATAAAAGGAATTCTTATAAATCATCTTATCTAAAAGAAAGTTTATGATGATCAAATGATCATAAGATTTAGATAAATATATATTCATGCTTGTTCTTGCAAAACAACTAGGTTTGATCCAAGATTTAGAAAAATCAACATGTTTATCTTGGATATCCATGATCATAATGATTCTTAAAACCAAAATATAAGATTTTTATGATAGAAGTAACATGATAATGAAGAACAAATTATGAACAAGTATGAAAATTCAAGGTAAAATAAAAATAAAAACTATAAAATGCATGAAATGGTAAAAACTTGTTAGTGTTCTTAAGCTTAAGAGAATAATGTATTGAGGTGTGAAAAAGATTGAGGGTTAGTCATCCTTTTATAGTGAATATTTAGAGTGCTTACATTTTATAGAATTTAAGAAATTAAATCATGTTTAATAAATTATAACACAAATAAAAAATAGTTTAATGGGGTTTTTAAAAAGTTTAACTATTTTAATCAATTTTTTTGAATTAAAACATTCATTAGTTTTTATTAGTTAAGTAACATATGAAATGATGATGATGATGATGATGATGATGATAATAAAAATAAAAATAATAATAATAATAATAATAAAAGTAGTAGTAGTAGTAGTTCAATAATAATTCAAGTAAATTGCATGAGACATGTACATGAGTATTTGATCTTGATTATGAATGTTTTATTTGAGTATGCAGTACTATAAGGGTAGTGAAAAGTATAATTGCATAGAAATGATCACTTAAAATACATGAAACGAAAATTAAGATTAATTAATAATATTATAAAAATATATAAATTAAAATAGAAACAAAACCAAAAATATAAAACGGGTCGGGTTTTCGGTTTTATAAATTATGAATGTTACAGTTTGGGAATTTGTTTTGCAATGGATGATCCTGGTGAAGCTGCTTATATTCTAGGAATCAAGATCTACCAAGATGATCTAAGCGGCTTCGAAGGCTAAGTAAAAGTACATGCGTAGACAAAGTAATGTCATGCTTCTCGATGGATAACTCCAAGAAAGGAGGAATTCCCATTGCTAAAGGAACCGTGTTGAACAAATCACAATCTCCTTCAACGGACATTAAAACTAAGCATATGAAAGCAATTCCATATGCTTCAACGATTGGTTCTATCATGCATGCTATGTTATGCACTAGGTTTGACGTCTCATATGCTTTAAGCATGACTAGTGGTTTTCAGCAAAGTCATGGTGTTGTCCATTGGACTGGAGTAAAGACATTCTATGGTACCTGAAAAGGACCAAGTATATGTTCTTAGTGTTTGGAGGAGTGGAAGAATAGATCATTGTAAAGTGGTACACTGACGCAAGCTTCCAAATTGATCGAGATAATTCTCGCACACAATTAGGATTCATATTCACACTCAATGGAGGAGATATTAACTGGAAAAGCTCCAAGCAGAGTGTAGTGGCGGACTCTGCCACCGAATCTGAATATATAGTTGCGTTAGCTGCTAAGTAGGTTGATTGGATAAAGAAATTCATCACTGACCTTGATATGGTTCCGAGTATTCATAAACCAATCGATTTGTTCTGTGATAGCACATGATCCATTGCCCAAGCAAAAAAGCCCAGATCTCATCACAGAGGCAAGCACATTCTGAGGAAGTTCCACCTTATACGGTAAATATCGGAAAGAGAAGACATCAGAGTAAGCAAAGTAGATCCAGATCAAAACCCGAAGAACCGTTCACTTATCCGATGACTCAGGACAAGCATGATATACACAAGTATGCTATCGGTCTTAGATTAGCTAGAAATTTGTTTGAGATTTAGTATTTGGATTCCCGAACATTTAAACAGTTATACTTTTGAGTTCACATTTAATTTAGTGGTTAAATGCAAACGTTTATTAACTATGTTCGAATTTAAATATGTTTAATCCATGAATATTGTATTCTAAATTATCCGTAGTCGGTCATACTCGTGGGAACGACTCTGAACTAAGACTACTCTGACTTTGGAGTCAAAGAACTTGAGAATCCATGGTGATTCAACTCAAGTTGATGCAGTCAATTGATATGATTAGGTGATTAATTTATTAGGCTTAACTATGTCTAAGTGTGTGTGTTGAGATGAAAATTGGGTAGCATAACGAGAGGAAACTCAATAAAATATGAACTGCTATGAATGAATAGGTTACTGGGGGTATTTATAGAAGATGGTGACTCATTCCCTATACATCAACAGTGAATGAGCCACATTTGCTACGCCATTCGTTAAACATCCTTAGCGAATGTCCCTTATACTTTAAACCTCATTCGTTAAACATACCTTAATGAATGAGCCACAAAACTATTCTCATTTGCTATACATCTTATAGAGAATGAGCCTTACATAATTAAAAAATAGCCTATGTACATTAAATCTATTACAAATACGATAACACGAAGAATGGGGCGACTTCTGATGTATCAACAAACTCCCCTCATCTCAGGCTTTATAGTCTTCACATGTTGAATCTTTTGGTCTTCGAATTGGCATAGCAATGAATTCCAAATGCGTGACAAATGCGAACTAAATGTTCGAATTGCATAAATATCTTATTATCTTTGTTGCTCATCAGATCGGATTATTGAATAACACGTCATTATCATATTCAAACAAGTTTTCTAGCCACATCGGATCTAATATCTTAATATAATCTAACTTAGCACCTGAACCAAATACAATCACGGCTTCAGATGTACGATTATCATAATACCACCTATTGTAGCTCTTGAGGTAAAGTCCTTAAAGGAACTTTCTTTAGCATGGGAGGCGACTTCACTACCAACACCAACTTTCTCCTACCAGGTGGTGTATTTATTTCATCAACATACTTGAGTTTAGGCACATGGTCTTGAAAAACTAATAGCCATGATTGATTTCATGGACAAGATGACGATAGAACCAATCGATAAACTTATTTTCTCCTCGGTTCATGAAAACTCTATACGCTAACGTACCTACATCCCAGTGTGGCTTTAAGAGAATATTTTTGAAATGCCCAAAGCATTGAAAACCATTCTTCCATTTTACTATACAAATCTTTTGCTTAGGCACGTACATCCATCGTCTTCACATCTACAAACCTCTTTATTTTGTATGCAGACATTCTGGCCTTAGATCATAAGTAGTCTTCTTGATGAGCATACCGTAATGACTCGATCCACTTGTTCGTCTTCTTTTCATTATATTGTAACATGCCAACCAACGCTTGTCTTGTCTCTGTAGTCTCTTAATTTCTACCATTTTTCTTTTCTTTCTCCTTCCTTAAACACTCCTCAACCCTTTTATAATGTTCAGTCGTAAAAAACGGAATCCCTTCATCAGTGTTAAGACGTGTATACATGTCCGGGTATTCCTCAGTTGTCACATCTTCCATCTCCACATCATCATAACAAGTATTACATATGGAACACTTGGATCAACACGTACTTCCTCAGCATCCTCAGTCTTCACATCGACCCTTATCTCCAATTCATCAACATCTCTTTGTTCAAATTCAGCAATATGGCGATTTGTTCTTTAGTTAACAAACTCGCCTTCTTCTATATTATCAACATCAACCATACACATTACAATCCCTTTCATGTTAACAAATAATACCATGTTTACCTTCGATGTGTTGATTGATTGAACTTATTTCGAGTCATGATAAACTACAATCTCTCTGCCACTCGACTTCCCTTTAGCAGACACATGACTAGATGACGAATCACATGGTTTGTTATCAAGTCCTCCTATTTCGGGATCATTGTCGTGATTCCGATCCTTAAGCTTCTTCAACATATCTTCTTTGCATTAAAGTTGCATGATCAATTCGTCTTGCTTGGCTAATTTCTCCCATTGAGTAGCCACCATGACTCTCAACTCACGATTCTCATTTTCAAAAAACTGCAAACCATTCATCATTTGCCTCTGATCTGCACGCATAGTCTCTTGAAATTGTCGATCAACAAACATCTGGTTCTGTTGTAAATGAATCAAGTTCATCAAATGATACATTTGTTGTCCATCATTAATTGATAGAACCCATGATAAGAATGTAGTATAGGACCCTGTGGTCTATTGAATGACATGAACGACATCATCTGTCTAGGGCGGACCACTGTTCCACTTGACACAGTGGGGCTAGGAGAAGCATAGCTAGCCGTTGAGAAGAAATTGGAGACTGCATATATTGTAACATAAGTATCAAAATAAATGTAAACCGAGGATTTGAAGAAGCAGTTGTAACCAAGGTACCACCGGGGTACTTGAAGAAGTATTGACAACATGAATTAGAGGTGTAGAAACGGGAACAGACACAACATGTGTAGAAATAATTCGTGGAATCTCCTGTTGTGGGGTTTGAATAAATACCCCAGGCCCTCGTCCGGTTCTCTTCGACTTAGGCTTATCAACAACTTTACTCTTCGCCTTTCATTTTTGTGCCGCAACACCGCCAACACCACCCTGGCCACCATCATCACCATCATTGCCATCACCATCCTCACGACCTTCACGTTTTAAATCTGAGTTATCATGAATCCAACGATCATCTGGTGATGCTTGATAAACTTCACTGGACAAATCTCCAATCAACCTTTTACACTTCGGCCTTGTTTGCTCATTCTTAACTCTATAACTCAAAGGTCTTCTTATTGTATCTTCATTCATGTGCTCAAGAAGAATAATATCAACTTCATTGGGTCTTTGATCAAATCTGGCAACAAATGATTGATGATCATTTGTAGAAAACGTGGATACATCAAGAACTTATGCGTGTTCGTGGTGCAATTCTCTTTGAGATGATAATACCATTTCAGAGAAGTTGAATGGTTTATTGAGCACCAAAGCTACAAATGTAGACTGCAATATGATTTTGCACTGATCAAATCCACCCCGTGGTCCTCCTATGAAATGAATAAAAACATGAAATATACACTTGTATTGCTCGAAGAGATGTGCTTTGTTATACTAAGATGCATTCAAATTCCCGTTATACTTTACTCTCCTAAATAACCCTTTGATCAAATCCTTCTTAAACTCATAAACATCATTACCATTGTCCACGAATCCCAACACCTCTCTGAATAGCTTAACCATAATCACAATCTTCTTCCTCTAAATCTCAGCCACAGTTTGATTCGATCTCATCCGCATTGGCAGTACGCATCACCATACCAACCTCATAATCCATAAATAATATGGTGTTGGCTTTGATCGACTCGATAGGCTCAAATTTGTAGTATCTTGATAAACCACTATCTATCGATCATTACCCGCACCACTGCTACTACTAGTACCTGCAGCAGATGAACCGTGAGCTTGTTCCGGCTCGCTGCCATTTTCAGCAGCATCAGGATCCTTATCTTCATCGTCGTTCTTCAATTTCTTTAATGCATCATCTTTGTAGGTTAACTGAAGAATAAGGTCCTCTTGTTCTTTCATCTTCACCCCCTGAGCTGTTACAATATCACACAACTCTTTCTTCTCCTTTTGGCAGTACGAGATATAACTCATTAGGCGACGTTGATTCATCAACATCTGATCATGTTGTTGATGATCAGCTGCCATCTGATTCTCATATAAATGAATCAGACTAAGGAGCATATGCATCTGTTGTGTAGACGGCAAGGTATGAAATGAAGATGGTACAGGCTGCACCGGACCATATGGACGGCTAATTCTCATAAATGATGAAGCCGAAGGTTGAATCAGCATCATTGTAGTAGCTGGAGATGTTACCATCGATTTCACATGAGGTGTAGGTAAGGGAGATAACACCATTTGTGTAATCAAGCCAAACCTCGGATCTGATGATCCAGCCTTCGTAAGAGTAATTGTCATTGTGCTATCAGTAAGCGACACCACCGGCCGTTGTTGCAAAGAGGACCTAGGCATTTGTGGACCTATCTCCACACCCGAACCATGCCTCATCCAACGCTTAGGCGGTTGATCTTTAAGCTTCTTCTTGCCCTTACATTTACGTTGAGCAGCATATGAACGCTTCAGCACGCCGTGCATCACCCCCATTTCCACCGTTTCCACCACCATCATCATTTCCACCATCATCATCACCGTTCAGAATCTGAGTCATCATGGATCAAACGATCATCATAAGGACATTCATAATCAGAATTCGCCAAATGACCAATTAAACGAATCAGATCTCATTTGTGACTCTAATGATTATCCATATGTATCCTTGATTGATGCAAGTTCTTTCATTAGTAAATCATTTTGATCATTAATTAAATCAATTTTTGACTTAACAGTTTCACAAACAGAACATGACACATTCTCAGATAATTTAACAGAAGAAGAACTAACCTCGTCAATTTTAATCTTGCATGCAAATGACGTTGGTTGCATGTTGCAGGAATAATCAGAATTTGATTCTGTTTCTAATTCATTTTCATATGGCAATCCTTTTCCACTAGCATCTTTAAAATTTTCAATTAGCTTGAATATTGCAAGATTAGCTTGACTTCCATTGCTTAACAGTCGTTGATTCCATTCTATCCCTTCAACTGTGAGTAAAGCTTGTGATCCTGTAGCCTTTGAAGAATCTCCCCTAGAAGATTTATCTTTAACATCAGTAAAAGGCTTTCTTGAACTTCAGTCTTGATAACGGGGACCATTGTATTCCTTCTTTGGCTTATTACATTTCTTAGCAAAATGACCAAACTCTTGGCAATTGTAACATTTGAACTTCAATTTATCAAAATCAACACGTTTGTTTAAAGATGGTAAATCTTTACCAATTCGTTGCATAAACTTCTTCGCTTTTCATACAATCATAGCCATGTTCCATTTGAGATCCATTAACTCTAGATCATCCGGATCCGTCTAATCATAATCTTCGTCAGTCAATTCACTTCAGTCTCCTTCATTTTCACATTCGTTGGTGAGTGAATACATTAGCAGTTGATCCACTAGAATTATCATTAAACCGAGATGCCATGAAACATACATTTGGATCACTATAGGAAGATGATCCTTCTTGTGAAGTTTGAGTAAGAAACGCATTAACTGGAGCAACAGTTTTACTCGAAGGTAAGTAACCTCCATATAAGGGCGGGTCTTGAGTTTCTTTTGGTATTTCAAGTCATGCTTTCTATCTTCAATCTTCTGCATAAATTCCATTGCAGTAAGATTTTCATTCTTAAAGAAACTATTTTCTTTAAGTGCCATGAGAAAGGTTGAGTAAGAACTTGGAAGAGATTTTCAATCTTATTTTCTTGTAAGCATCTCTTCAACAGTCTTTCCTTTCAATAAGTTAAAATTTTGAAACTAAAACTTTAGAATCACCTTCTTACTCTCCTCAGTATTTCCCATACTTCTCATTTTAATGTGCTGAAACAAAGATACACAAATTTTAATGCTTCCCGCTTGATGGAAAATATTTCCGGGTAATGCCATCGTTAATGTGGAATATGCATTTGTTTCAATCTCTAAAGCTTTCTTTTCTTCTTGAGAATATTGAGAAAAGGCTTTTGGAGTAAACCCAGTTGTTTCACTACCACCAATAGGTACCGTATAAACATCGTCAAGACATCTTGAATATTTTGGGTGTACAGACCCTAGATGTGCTATAAATCGTGGTTCCTGTTTTGAAAAATCACTAAACTTCATTAAACGAGGACAATTTGAATGTGATTAGATCTCAACATCGAGATGTAACATTTGTTGCATCAACACGTTTTGAGATGCCAGTGCGTAGAAACTAGCCATCTATATAGTCTATAGAGTTTAGGTGTAGCAATTTCAAAATTTGATACTTAAAGGTTTAAAATGAAAATATTTCTATCAAATGGATAGGACGAATTAATGAATATGATAACGAATGATGAACATTGGCGAATGAACTATGTTAACGAATGTGAGTACGAATCACGTGACGAATGACACTCAATTTTCACGAATGATAATAACGAATAAAGATGAAGAATCAACACCCGAATAATTTAACGAATGGAAAACGAATGTGATAACGGATGGTATGATGTATACGTAACGAATGTGCTAAAGACGAATGAGTATTTGTGACGAATCGGTTAGCGAATGAGTGTTGACGAATGGGTTTCTATCACGAATAACTGATAACGAATCAGCTACAAGAACAAATGAAGTTCTTTTTCAGTTATAACAACCTTGACCCGTGGCACGAATCAGTTAAGCTCAGATAACGAATGAAGATCAAATGCGTAACGAACGAACAAATTCATCATAATGAATGAGTGTTCATCTTCGAATCTTCAAACATTCAAGTACTAATTTCAAGATCTGGAAATTTTTCCAGATTCATACTTTTTCCAAGGAGTCACAAATTCATGGTAACTAGCCAAAACTTAACCATATCACGCGATTAACCACTCAAAATGCTCGTATAAATCTCATGAACAAACCGGAACCAATACGATCACACAATTTCAAGCCAAAACCAATCCAAATATCAATCAAATAGAATACTATGTTTCTAAAACATACACACTCAATCTAAATCCATTCCAAAACACTTCAATAACACAATTCAACAACCACAAAAACCACACTGCTAATACCGAATCCAATTCCAATCAATTTATCATCTAATTAACATCTCGTCATGTTAATTCAATGCAAATAAATAAAATCAACTTCGGATCTATAATTAACAATCAAGCAATAAATTAACCAATCAATTCATGATAAATTACCTTTACATATACACAATCTAACCCTAGAATCTCTGATATCACTTGTAGAAACAGTTTCTAATTGAGCTTCGATATATCAATTAATCAATTCATAGTGATTAACCAAGTCAGATATAGTTATCTGATATGCATATGTGTCTTATAGATTATAGAATGAAGTGTGAGAGAGAGCAATTCGGCAGAGTAACTGCTTGAAAATACGTTAAACACACACTTAAATTATGAAGGCTAGAACAACCTATATATAGAAGACGAATGCCATTCGTTACACATTCTGTAACAAATGGCCTTCATTCGTCTTCATTACAATAAGTAACAAAATGATATAGCAAATGACTCATTCGCTATACCCCATTCATCAACATTCTATGACGAATGGATACTTTTCAATAACGATTAAGGTCCATTCGTTAATCATCCTTAACGAATGGACACGTATAACAACTTAACTATCATTCATCAAACATGTTTAATGAATGAGTACATATAGAATAACGAGTGGGCTTGTAATTACCAAAATAACCTTACATTATAACAATAATAATAATAATAATAATAATAATAATAATAATAATAATAATAATAATAATAATAATAATAATAATAATAACAATTACAAACGATCACAAAGACTCAAGACGACCAAATCGTGCACTAACAACAATGATGAACAAGATGATTATATGGTTCAAGTTGGTTTTGAAATATTTTGAAATAGTTTCTTTAAGAGAGGTAATTACGAGGTAAATAGTAAGATAACGGATGGAATGCCATTTGTTAAGACTTGGCTTATATCATCTGTACAATCGTATCACATACTCCAAGACCGAGAATGACTCATTCACTATGAAACTAGTGAATGACCACTCATTCGCCATTCCTTCATTAAACAACTAGCGAATGTGTTCTCATTCGCTATATAGAATAGAGTCTCTAGCGGAAGCCAATGAATAAGATAACGAATGAGGCTCATTTGCTAGAATAAACTAGCGAATGGGTTTCATTCATTAAAATCTCATAGCGAATGAAGAACAAAAATAACTAATGAAAGGAAAATTACCATTCAAACCCTTGTAAAAACCATTAATTACCCATAAAACCCATATTTTGAAGCAAATTTTAAAAATATTAATTTAAATCACGTGGGTAAAACATTGATCAAGATGGTAAAAGCCAATATTTTAACAATTTCAAATTCGCATAGCCCGAATATCGAAAATAAAGCAGCCATAAAATATTTTTGAGTTTTAAAAATTTAAGCTAAAACACCTAAAATCTATTTTTTTTCTTTTCAAAATTTATATCAAACCACACCAAATTTTTTTTTTAGGTAATATTCAAACATTTAAACAAAAATCAACAATAAAATCAAAATACGATAAGCGTTACAAATTTTTAGATTAATACATGAAACCGGTGAATAAATTGACTAATTAACCTAAAAAATGTTCATGAAATTTGACGAAACTCATTGCGTTATGCTCGTTAATAGCATAAGAATCTTTAACAATCACCAAAAACAAGTTTTATGATGGTATAAAATGTTCATGAAATTTGACGAAACTCATTGACTTCTGTTAGGGAAGGTGATAGTGATGTGAACGAATGAGTCGATTCGTTCTCCACTGTTGAATAAATGGACTAAGATCTGGACACTTCCCAATGCCAACATATGAGTTTATTCATTAATTTAAGATTAACGAATGGCCATCATCTGTTGTTTCATTCGTTAGCCAATGTAAATGAGTCAATAATAAATTAAGAACCATAACGAATCGCCAGAGATTCGTTCTTCATTCGTTATCCTTAATCATGGCGAATGAGGTCATACATTATCAGTCAAGCGGAAGCGAATAGGTGTAACGAATGGTTACATTCGTTATTTTTTTCTCATTGCGAATGAACTTCATTTGTTATCAATAATGATAGCGAATGAGTTTCATTTTTTTACAATCATTGTAACGATGAGTATTAAATAACCTATTAAAAATGAAAAACTTTTCATTTTCAACTTTCATGACTTATATAATGCTTCGAAACCCCTGTCCTGAAAAAACCTTTACCTTATGAATCTTAGCACTCGGAGTAAAATGCAATACCTTAACGTGCTTCGCATTCAAAACAAGTTGAATGAATTAACTTAAAAGAATTAAATAATCCAATAAAAAATAAAAGAATTAAATCAAAAAACGTGAGAGAATCTTTTTGTTATTTTCTTATTCAAATTAGTACCCCTTTAGTTCGAAAATCGAAAATAAAGGACAAATAAAAACAAAAATATTTTTGGATTCTTGTATATTTTCATATTAAAGACAAATTAACAAATACAAATATGAAAACAATTCTATGAGTTATTATGGACTAGCGCCCTTCCATCGCAGTTGAGCAGAGAATCATATTAACCAAATCGCCATCGCAGTTTTATATTTCAGCGTTATTATGACTAACGGTAAGTCGGTCATTGATATTGTTGTCCACTTATATCTTATAACAAACTTTCAAGTATTTTTTGTGATATTATTTAATTTTAATTAAGGCACAGAATATGAGAAACTATCAGCCTATAATCTCGATCTAGTCTTAGTTTGACTTTTTACCATGTCACCCTCAACTTGACTTAAACCATTATGCTTAAAGATCAAAATATAATTTGTATGATTTATATTGAATAAGCAATCTATGCTAATAATCCCCGCTACAAGGTATACCCCCGTTATCAAGTAATACACCAAACTTCCTTTACTACGAATGAGTATGCACGAGTTC